>NC_089509.1:33391171-33701740 GCF_036850995.1 Saccopteryx leptura
GCTTACCCCATGGAATCGCTGCCTTTGTCTCATAAGGCATCTAGACCTTCATACTGGGCTAAATTTAATTCTTACGGAGAGTGTATGCTTCGTCATGTGCTGTTAACCCATAGACGCAATGCCTTTAGACTTTTTTCCCCTAAATGTCCCTTTCTTCTCAGTTCTTCTTTTTATTTTTTTAATTTTTATTTTTTTTACAGGGACAGAGAGAGGGATAGATAGGGACAGACAGACAGGAATGGAGAGAGATGAGAAGCATCAATCATCAGTTTTTCGTTGTGACACCGTAGTTGTTCATTGATTGCTTTCTCATATGTGCCTTGACTGCGGGCCTTCAGCAGACCGAGTAACCCCTTGTTCGAGCCAGCGACCTTGGGTCCAAGCTAGCAAGCTTTTTTTTTGCTCAAGCCAGATGAGCCCGCACTCAAACTGGTGACCTCGGGGTCTCGAACCTAGGTCCTCCGCATCCCAGTCCGACGCTCTATCCACTGCACCACCGCCTGGTCAGGCGCCTTTAGACTTTTAATGTACACCATAGGATTGTGTATTTCTTACCAGTTTTAATATCCTAAAGGATGTTGTTTCTTGGTGATGATCAAAAGGTAAATCTCTCTCTTGAGGCAGAGAGAGAGAAGGGGCCAAGATTGTAGTCTTAAAGAAATAAAAGGAGGGTGGGTGCGCCCTTTCCTTCGTGGCACTGACATTGAACGCCATGGTATCTCTGGGCAGTGGTGAGGTGGGAAGGGATAAAATAGTGCCCCCCCAAAATGCCCTAGAAAGAGCTCTTCCCCTTAATTACTAGGTACTCATTTAAAAAATTTATTATATAAAATATCAAGATTACACTAAAGTAGAAAGAATAACAAAATATAACCCATAAACTGGTTTTAACCATCATCAGTAAATTGGCCAATCTTATTTTTTCTATATTTTCCTAACCTTCACAAATCACAGAGTTGTTTTAAAAAGAAATCCCCGCCCTGGCCGGTGGCTTAGAGCGTCGGCCTGGCTTGCAGAAGTCCCGGGTTCGATTCTCGGCCAGGGCACACAGGAGAGGCGCCCATCTGCTTCTCCACCCCTCCCCCTCTCCTTCCTCTCTGTCTCTCTCTTCCCCTCCCGCAGCCAGCCGAGGCTCCATTGGAGCAAAGATGGCCCGGGCGCTGGGGATGGCTACTTGGCCTCTGCCCCAGGCACTAGAGTGGCTCTGGTCACAACAGAGCGAAGCCCCGGAGGGGCAGAGCATCGCCCCCTGGTGGGCAGAGCGTGGCCCCTGGTGGGCGTGCCAGGTGGATCCCGGTGGGGCGCATGCGGGAGTCTGTCTGACTGTCTCTCCCCGTTTCCAGCTTCAGAAAAATACAAAAAACAAACAAACAAACAAACAAAAAAACCCCTCATATCTCACATTATTTTATCCCTAAATTGTAATCTTTCTCTTTCTAAAATATGAGAACTCTTAAAACCACACTAGTATTATCACATGAAAATATGAACAATTCCTTAATGCTAAATAACCAAATTCCACCCCTTGTAGAATTGCCTCAAAAATTCTACGTTAGGTTTGCTCACATCAGAATACGAGGTACTATTAATTATAAGGGAGGAGAGAAAGAACTGTTTATACATTTCCCTCTTGAAATGAGAGGGAGGCTTTGGTAGAGTCATTGTGACAGTAGAAACAGCAACTGGAGCTTAATCAAGACTTCCAGTCCATCTCCCTGAGCCATGGCACGTCTCAGTTATCTTTTTGATAAACCAGTGCTGGCATTGCAGTGTCGCCCAGAAAAACTATTTAAAGAGCTTCATGCTTCATAGGGTTTTCCCCTGCTGCTTCTTTCCCTTGCTTTAGTTGCTTGCCTAAGCTTCAGGAAAGCAGGCAGACCTATCACTCATTTGTCTTCCGTGCTCAGTACCTACTCTTGTTAGTCTGGTACCAACTACAGATAGAGCAATTCTTTTAGGTGTGTCTATGTGTATTAGTATTTATTACCTTTTTAATTAGTGAATACTGGACAATAAACCCACAGAGCTGAAAGGAAAACAGAGGTGAGAACAGAATTCAGTGCAACACAGTTTCTTAAGGAAGGAGGTTTGTAGTTCTTTTTGTTTCTTTTTCTTTTCTCATAAAAAAGAACAAACTTCAGAAGGGAGATGTGATGGAGGAAAAGCGCCAGCATCCCTATAATCTGCTTTAACTTCCTTGACTGCAAGGTATGGTAGGGTTGGAAAAGCCCCAGATTGATATTATTCTTTTAGAAGCATTTTATTTAAAGATCTTGGTTACAAAATTTTGGATTGACAAGTCTCAGGGACTCTTCCTTTCCCAGGCTCTCTCACAGAGCGATCTCTCCCGTTTCTGTGTCTCCTTCTGCCCCAGGAGGAAATGCAGAGCCCCACTCCGCTGCTGCTCTCTGAGGAGGCTGTGTCATAGATTTTCCAAACGAACGGTCTGGTACCTCACTCCTCAGAGATTGTTGATTTCATCTGGGAATCTGAGGAAATAACAACTCCATCTGACATCAGAAATTTTGGATTAGTTTTGGGGAAAGACACTTGTATTTTGCTTTCCTAGTCACCCCCTGCCCCACAGAGAGGAACAAATGTCAATCTGATTGGTCAGTGTCCAGACCTCTGTTGGTCCTGGGTACTGGTGGGCAGGATGCCATGAGAGGCGGTCAGTTCCTTCCTGTGTCTTGCCTCGGTGGTAAGCCAACCTCAGCAGGGTCTGGCATTCTGGGCTGTCTTCCAGGGGCTTTTTTTTTTTTTTTTTTTTTTAAATTTAAATCTCCTTTCTGTATGCTGCTGAGTGGATAAGTTAGGCTGGATCTACAGATTCAGGCCCATGTGGGCTGGTTTGTAGGTCCAGAAGAATTTGGGTTACAGGATGGTGAAATGGTGAGGTGAGGAGAGCAGGAAGACCACTCGAGCCTCTTACCCGGGACTTTGGCCTGTTTCAGTGTTGGGATGAAATGTGCTGGCGCCCTACCCAGGTGGTGCTGGGATGCCAGCTGGGTCGCTCTTCTGAGCTGAGCAGACTCACCTGCCCAGAAGAGGAGGGGCTGGGTGTCTGGGTCCCTGGTACTAATGTCATCAAGATAGCATAAAACCTTCTCCTAACTACTAATAGTTTGTTTATATTTGTGAAAAGTAGACTTTAGAAGGGAAGTGTTTAGCTCTTCCATAATAATTACCAAGCAACACAACCTACTAATTTTCTGTTAAAACAAGTGGGGAAAAACACCCAAAGTACTATATTCTAGTAACAGTGCTTGTTCATGTGTTGGTTAAATGTTCCTTAATAAGTATGGCTTTTGATAAAGATTGGCTTGAAGATATATTTGAAGCAATATTTTTTGGTGTAGATATTTATCCAAAAGAGCTTATAAAGGGGAAAATATACAATACATCTCTTTTATCCTTCCTTGGTTCTATGAAAAACAAGTATAAAAATGTAACATACAGATTAATGGACAACTTGTTAAATGAGTTCTTTATTCCTATGAAAAATGTTTCCTTTAAGGCGTGTTTTTGAGAGCTGTAGAGTGTTGGAGCTTCAGTGTGATGCCGTGCTGTAATACTGTCCAGAGTGGCAGCCCCTGGCCTCGTGTGACTGCTGAGCACCTGGCAGTGTGGCTACTACAGAGTAGGAGGTGCAGGAAGTATAAAATGTACACTGGGTTGAAGACTTACTACAAAAAAAGAAACATAATGTATCTCATCTTTTTCATATTCATTACATGTTGGATATATTGGGTTAAATAACATTAATAAAAGGAGTTTTTTCTTTTTACTTTAATGTGACTATTAGAAAATTTAAAGTTACACGTGTGACTTGCATTTTTGGCTAGCATTATTATTATTAAAATTTTTTTCTACTGATTTGCTATGAAGGTACGGGTGGTAAAAGGAGAGAGAGAAGCATCAACTTATTGTTCCACTTAGTTGTGCACCATTGATTGCTTCTCCTACTGCCCTGGCCAGAGATCCAACCCGTGACCTCCACATGCAGAGACTATATGCTTTATCCATTTGAGACCCCTGTCCAGGGCTTAGAATTATTTTTCCATTGGACATGTTGCTTTTACATTAAGATCCTGGCATGCAGATTGCTGTTGCACTTAATTTCCGTTCCATTTTGGTGTGTTGACTGAGGGCTCATTGTGTGTTAAGCTCAGTGCTAAGCATTTTGGACTTACTGTATGGGCTAAATAAGACAAGATCCCTGCCCTCAGTAACTGTATATAATCTAATGGTAGAAATCAAGTAAAAAAGTAGACTGGCATGCTGAATGTCCAAAGAAAAGAGGAAAATAGTCTTGTTGGAGTTTAAAAGCAAGAGAGTGTGTGTCCAGCCATGTCCATGGAAACAAACCTCAGGTAGAGGGACCATTTGATCCTTCCCTTGATACAAATGTAAAATTTGCTTTTTTTTATTTTCAGTCACTTTGCAATCTAGGTAGCTGCTTTGCAGAATTGCCTTTTGAATATTGTTGAGGAAAGATGTGGGAAGGAATGTGACATGCCCTCTCTTCCTCCAGTATTGTGACGTGGAGGATGGCTGCTGGGACCTGCTGGGGGCTCCTAAGAGCAGGAGCCCACCCTGAGACCTGGAATTCAAGTGCCAGAAGTTTGGGTTTGTGGTGCGTTTGTAGTAGGTGACATTGAGAACACCAAGAGGTGACCCGCAGCATTGTCTGAGAAATGTCACAATGCTGCTCTGGTGCCTTACTCCCAGTGCCGCTGGCCTGGGGACAGGACAGCAGGCCCACGGACCCCTGGCCTCTGTGCGCTACACTGCTTAGGCCGGCCTCCCCCCACCCCCACCCCGGGCTCACAGGTTTTCAATTTTCAGGCAGAGATCAAATCTGCCATTTTCCTCTGTCTCCATACTGCTGTTAATGCTAGCAATGACGAGCCCGCTAGTCCTGGAAATGCGTTGCCAAAGCACAGCTGCCGTCTGATGAAGTCCTGCTGCCCTGCACAGCAAGGCACCCGTTAGGAGGACTAGCGGTGGGAGGCTACTATTTTTTAGGGAACCAAGGAAACGCTGCCTTTGTTGCTCACAGATAGCTTTGTCCTGGCATCTGTGGGGGGCGGGTCACCTTGCCGGTGAAGGCCACACAGTCTTTGGAGGAGTTGGGTCTGTGCAGAAACTCTCTTCTCCACCACCGCTCATGTCCCCGTTTGTCTGGATTGGCACAAAATTGATTTTTTGCTCCTTGTAAATGGCAAAAACACTCTGATGGTAATGTGGAAGCTCAGCAACAACAAAATCAGCCCAAATCTCATCACCCTCCGTTATCCATTTTGATTTTCATATCCTCCTTTTCCCTCCCTAGATTGACACTTAACATTTTAAAAAGTCTGTCCAAGACATAGAATTCTGCCTTTTTTGGCTTTTAACCTAAGTTTACTTAGGTATATAAGGCTTTCCATGTTGTATGGCATCTTCACAATTCTAATTTTCAGTGAGACTTAAGTGTCTGTTGGGCCACTCACAATTTGCTAGACATCCCAGCATGGTTGGTCGTTCAGACCTCATTGCCCTTGCTCTGGGTGATGGTCTCGTGAACATCCTCATGCACAGAGCTGTTTTCTTTCCGGAGTTATTTTAAAGGATGTTTTCCAGAAGTGGATATACTGGACCCAATTCTGGGAACATTTTAATTGGGCATATTAAATATTATCCTGTTGCTTTCCACAGGGGTTTATCAATTCCTATGGCCTCTAGGGGTGTGTGAGCATCCCATTGGGCAGTGAATTTCGTTTTGAAGTAAAGGTGATGAATGAGTCACTTGAGAAGGTGACTTATTTGTAGAGCAGTGGTCTGGAATTCATGTGTCTTGGGTTTTGTCCCAGGCATTTCCTCTGATTTATGAGTTTTAAACTAATAGTATAACTATTTAGCTATGCTTTAATTTGGAATATTGCTGTCAGTGGGCATTTCCAGGGTTAGGCTGGTGGGTGGGTACTCTCCTGGGCTATATATAGAAGGAAGCCCTTGAAGGGTTGCTGCACTCCATGCCCCAACCAACATCCATCCAAGGAATTGATTGGAGGTGATGACTTACACATGGGTCTAACTCAGAGCTCTTCTTACATGCTCACATATAGTGATCTATTCTATTGCATTAGATGAGCTTCTGTCTGTCTCAGTTCTAACAGCAGCGCACGTAGGGATACATTTTGCTAGATGCATCTGGAAGAATCTATCCTTCTTCCTGGTGTTGTGGGGCTCCACTGCAAAAGGCTTGACTTCGTGCTTTGATGGTGATACGTACTGCAGGGACCAGCAAGCTCTTCTGGGGTAGCCCACCAACCAGGCTCAGTATCCTATGGGCATCACTGGCAAACCCAGGGCCGGGACAGGAAATCCTAAATAAGATAAACAAAAAGAAAGGCATATGGGGAGGAAATCTGGGCCAGGCAGAAAAAACAGGAAAGGAGTGCTGTGGGCCCCCTTCCCGGGCGTCTTTGTTCTGACTTACTAGCAGACCTGACACATTTCCTTTCTTCCAAAATTTACTAGGTTGCTAGGTTGTCACTGTTTTTTGATACCTTAGTTATTATGTTGAGTATCATTTATTTAAGGGGCTTATAGGTTTGTGAAAATTTAACCTATAAGTCTGGTTATATCATAGGTTTAAAAATATAAATTTATACATACTCATGGTATAAAAATCAAAGAACACAGAAGGAGATAAAGAGAAACGGAAGGATCAGATAAGAATTTTTACCTTAGACCAATAAGGTTATAGTCTTCCCTGATTGCTTGTAAATTACCATAATGCTAACAGAGTTGAGACAGCATATAATTAAATCTGCTTGACTTAACATTTCTGTAAGTGCTTTACTTAGGTTCACCCATTTGTTTTAATCATGCCACCTGATGAAGTAGCTACAGTTGTCACAACCCCTCTCCCCATTCCACAGCTGAGGACTTTGGGAAACAGAATGGTTAAGTAAGTTTTCCAAGGTCACCCAAGGGTAAGTTGTGGATCTGTTACAGGGGGAGCGAGGAGACTCGATTCTTATCTTCTTGAAAGAACGAATTCAATCAAGAGACAAAATGTAGCAAGTAAAGGAAGAATTTATTGACCGTACAGGAAGAAATTGAGAGGAAAGGGGGCCTTGGAGACAGGTTCAGGGGGTTAGCCCAGGATGAGCTTCCACTGCCCACTGCTCACCTGGTTACAAGTCTCCTGGGGTCCCTCTGAGCTTAGGAGAAGGAGACAGGCAAGGAAAACATGCCTGGGGGAAGAAGAGAACATGGGGGAAGGAGGAAAGAGAGAAAAGGGAAGGTAAAGGCTGGGGCATACTCCCAGAAGGGAGAGGTACTGGGACCTAGGTGCTAAGGGAGTTTAAGAGTGGGGATTTTAGGGGAGCTTCCGGGGAGGCTCTCAATAGAATATTCATCAGTTTTCCAGGTGTGTTCTTTGCGGTCTCCACTGATTGGTTGGCCCCAAGGGGGTCATTAGTCAATGCTGCTGGTCCTGAGGTCAGCCATGGATTTCCTTTGTCAGGTTATGCGGCTCTCCTGGGCCTGGACCTGAAACACAACTGAGGTCTAGATGTTTTCTAGGGGTTAATGCTTAAATGCTCTTCTCGGGGTTTCTTGTTTTTCCTCCTCTAAGGGGGTTTAAAACCACATGACTAGTGATATGCCAAAGGAGGAAAGGTCAGGGGAAGTTCAGAATTCCATGACCAGCGATATGAAATCAGAGGGTCTCAACCACATGGCCAGCTAAGGGAGGAAAGGTCTCCCTGGGGGTGAAGTCCTTGTTTCCCCAGTTTTTCCCATTGCTAGGCACTCAGGGCTTTCTGCCCGGGGGGCCTTCTGTGCCTGGCCTTGCTCTGCTCATGCTGTCTTACTGCCTGCCACAGTTCTGGGATTCAAACCCAGGCAATGTGGCCCCAGAGTCCATGCTTTTAACCATTTTCTATGTTGCATCTATGTGTTGGCTAATACCAGGAGTTGAGAATGTTCAGGTGCACCACATAGAGGTCCTCTAGGTCACTAGTTCTTTGAGTTATTCCCTGATAAAAGGGTTTGGTATCAGTTAAATGGAGGAAGTTGCTCAGGTTCTTTGCCTCTTGGAGACTTGCTCAGCTCCAGCATCAGCAGTCCTGCAGTAAGTAAGCACTCTTCCTAGCTTTGTGTAACTTGGTGTTTACCATTAGCAACCCATGGTACTGCTGTAGGAGGAGGCAGCCACAAACTTGGGCTACAGAAAGTGGAGGATTCTTTTCTCTCTGTTGATTTCCCTTGCATTGGTATCAAATTATGTATCAAGGTCAGAATCAGCTTCTCTTATTATTATTTTCAGATTTATATCTGAAAAACTGTTTATAGAACATAATGCCAGTTCTCTCAGAATGTGGTGTATTTGCTAGGAAACTTCATAGGCTAGACTTATGGATTTTTTAGTGTATTATAAATCTATATGGGTCTGTCCCCAGAGAAAAGGATTATGATGCTTTTCTTATATATATATACATATATATATATAAAAAATGTGTTCACCCTGCTCTTCTATATCTTAAAAGGGGAGAGATTTATGTCTGCTTCTTAGATTTCTTAGTCCATCTGTACATTTAACCATATTACTAAACCATTTTCTAAAAAACTCAGTAAATTTTAAAAGATACATCATGAAGATAATTTTTGTCATCTTCAAATAATGACAGTTTTGCTCTCTTCTTTCAAAAACATATACTTCCTTATTTTTATTTCTTCTCATACTGTATTGAATAGGACCTCCAGGAAGTCTAAAATAAAAACAATGATAGCAGGAATCTTTGTCTTTTTCCTGATCTTAAAGCAATGTTTGATGTAGGTGTTTAGATGCTCATTATCAAGGTTAGGGAAGTACATCTATTTTAAGTTATTTATTTTTTATTTTTTTGTATTTTTCTGAAGTTGGAAATGGGGAGGCAGTCAGACAGACTCCCGCATGCGCCTGACTGGGATCCACCCGGCATGCCCACCAGGGGGCGATGCTCTGCCCATCTGGGGTGTTGCTCTGTTGCAACCAGAGCCATTCTAGCGCCTGAGGCAAAGGCCATGGAGCCATCCTCAGCGCCCGGACCAATTTTGCTCCAATGGAGCCTTGGCTGCGGGAGGGGAAGAGAGAGACAGAGAGGAAGGAGAGGGGGAGGGGTGGAGAAGCAGATGGGCGCTTCTTCTGTGTGCCCTGGCCGGGAATCGAACCCGGGACTCCTGCACTGAGCCAACCAGCCAGGGCCAGTTATTTTTTTAAATCATGAATAAGTTTTGATTGCTTCTTGCTTGGATTGTAAGAGTCTTGGAAAATAATTCTCTGCTTGCTCTCCACTCCTTCTAGTCCCTTGAACACTATATCCAAAACCTTCCTTTTGAACTACTACTCAGAATATGTCAGTTCTTTACTCAGAAACATCTAAGACTCTCCTTTGTTTACTAAAATAAATTTGAACTTCTCAGCTTGTTCCTGTGATTCAGCAAAACCTTCCACAATGTAGTCCCTTGAGCCTTTTGCCATGATCCTTCTACTTCATTTCTCTGTCTTTCTCAAGCTTACCTATATACTACAGTGTGTCTGTAAAGTCATGGTGCACTTTTGACTGGTCACAGGAAAGCAACAAAAGACGATAGAAATGTGAAATCTGCACCAAATAAAAGGGAAACCCTCCCAGTTTCATACCTCTTCAGTGCAGTTCGATGTGGGCTCACACACAGATTTTTTAGGGCTCCTTAGGTAGCTATCCCATATAGCCTCTACAGACCCGTCACTGACTGATGGCCTACCAGAACGGGGTTTCTCCACCAAACTGCCGGTTTCCTTCAATGCTTATCCCACTGAGTAATGTTATTCCTATGTGGTGGCGATTCATTATAAACGCACCAATATTCACGTTGCACTTTGGTCACGGATTAGAATTTAGCGAGCCACAGAACACACTGAACTTTCCTCTGTACCGTCCACATCTCGACTGACATGGCCGTGGGCTGCTCCGCTGTATATACGGTGTTATGTCATCATCTGCGCATGTGCACATGCTGCCCATCATCCTACAGAAACTGGGTTTTCCTTTTATTTGGTGCAGATTTCACATTTCTATCGTCTTTTGTTGCTTTCCTGTGACCAGTCAAAAGTGCACCATGACTTTACGGACACACTATATATCCCAAAATTAGTCTGCACATTCACTCTTTCAGCTTTTTGTTCATGAAGTTCCCTTCTCTTGGAGTGCTGTTCCTCTGTCTGTGACCCCTGAAATTCTCACCCTAGAATTTCACTGTGAGGCATTTCCTTTTGTCTAATTCCCCCTCCCTTTTTGAAATTACTGCACTTAAAAGTATGAGTACTTCTCTTGTAGGGATTTGATCTTTTCCTTCCTTCCCTTCCTTCCTTCCTTCCTTCCTTCCTTCCTTCCTTCCTTCCTTCCTTCCTTCCTTCCTCCCTCCCTCCCTCCCTCCCTCCCTCCCTCCCTCCCTCCTTCCCTCCCCCCTCCCCCTCCCCCTCCCCCTCCCCCTCCCTCTCTCCCCCCTTCCTTCCTTCCTTCCTTCCTTCCTTCCTTCCTTCCTTCCTTCCTTCAAGATTTAATTTATTGATTTTTGAGAGATGAGAGAGAGAAGGGGAGGTGAAGAGTGGGAAGCATCAACTCATAGTAGTCGCTTTTTGAATGTACCTTGACTGGGCAAGCCCAGGTTTCGAACTGGAGACCTTAGTATTCCAGGTGGAAACCTTATCCACTGCACCACCACAGATCAGGCTTATTCCCTCTTCCCTCCCTCCTGCCCTTTCTTCCTTTCTCTTCTTCTTTCTTTCCTTCTTTCTCCATCTCTCTGTTTCCATCTCTCTTTCTCTCCTCTTCCCTCCCTAGCTCATTTCCTTCCTTCACAACTTTATTGAACCATAATTGATATACATTGACTTATTTTTATATTCTCAGCGTAGGAGTCGTAATGGGTGCACAATACATGATGGGATGAATGAACGACTAACTGAAAGAGTATTTCTTGTGGTACTTAGTGCTCATTTTTTTTTTTTTTTTTTTTGTATTTTTCTGAAGCTGGAAACGGGGAGAGACAGTCAGACAGACTCCCGCATGCACCCGACCGGGATCCACCCATCACGCCCACCAGGGGGCGATGCTCTGCCCACCAGGGGGCGATGCTCTGCCCCTCCAGGGTGTCGCTCTGTTGCGACCAGAGCCACTCTAGCGCCTGGGGCAGAGGCCAAGGAGCCATCCCCAGCGCCCGGGCCATCTTTGCTCCAATGGAGCCTTGGCTGCGGGAGAGGAAGAGAGAGACAGAGAGGAAGGAGGGGGGGTGGAGAAGCAAATGGGTGCTTCTCCTATGTTCCCTGGCCGGGAATCGAACCCGGGTCCCCTGCACGCCAGGCCGACACTCTACCGCTGAACCAACCGGCCAGGGCCTTAGTGCTAATTTTTGCAATTATTTTTGGTTCCACTGTCCCTCTCTCCTTCCAGTCAGTCTCACCTGAGGACTAAGGGAGCTAGCTGCATGTTCTTTTCTCATTATTCACCATCGTTGGACCAAACTGCATACTCCTTATGGAGCACAATCTATTTATTGTATCCTCAGCCACTGTCTGGTAAGATAGAGACATACACACAGATACACACACAGACAAATAATGGCAATACAACTGATAAGTGATTAAATAATCCCCATGGTTTATTGAGCAGAAACACCTTTAAGGTTGGGGCAGATTTTATAAAGAGGTTCCATTTCCGAAGAATAAAAATTGCTTTTCATTGATTATCCAAACTCTGTTTCATTGTACTTAGCTATTCAGTTGGCAGAGCCAAAAAGGAAAAGAACTAGAGATTCATTAAGTATAGAAAATGATTGCTTTTAAATGATTTCCTCTTCTACTAAAGTGTAGAAGCCACACAAAAAATACTTTTCTTGATTTTCAATTTACTAGTCTTATAAGTTATTTTAATTTGAACTGAAAACTGGCACTATAAAGAAAGAAGGGTCAATAAATTCAAAATTGAATGCATTAATATATATGAACCACACTTAAAATTCTATTGATAGCCCTCATCTCTGGAAGGGAAATATGTCTTTATATTTAGGTAAATGTAACTTATCTAAATTGCCTTGAAAGGAAAAGAAATAAAAGACTTCCGTCCTTGGATGTCTGTTTCCTGGGGTATTCCTAACAACCAGGCTATAGAGTGATTGAATTATTATTATAACCCTATAGCTATTATTTTCATTTCAAAAGAGTATGGGTTAATTTTAGCTGAAGCTTACATTTCAAATAAGCTTATATGTAATATATATAATAAATCAATACTAAGCTATAGGATCTGAGGATTAAAATTATTTTAGATGGACAAACAGTGAATTTTTCTTAAAGATGGTCAGTTGTTCATCTGAGCTTATTTTTCAGGAATATGGAAGGGAAGGCAAGATGAAAGAAACTATGAAAGTTATCACAAGTATTCAGCAGCTCCTTTTTATTTCCTTTAAGTTCTGACTTTTTATCTAAATATAACTATTATGCATACACTTTAGGACAATCAAAATTTAAGGAACATAGAGATGTCCCATATACCCCCTGCCCAGGATAACTGCTGTTAAGTAATGGTATTATTTCAACATCTTACTTTTATAAATTCAATTATGAAATATTTAATACATATAAAATAGTTTATACAACAAAAATACATTTTGAGACATCCTAAGAAAATTAACACCCACGAGGTCGCCACCCTCCTCAGAGCACCTTGCCAGGTGGGACTCTCGCTTGGCCCAGCAGTTCTCTTCTCGCCCCAAGAGGAACCTGAATTTTATCAGCTCTCTAATATTCCTCATGGTTTATTTCAAACATTTTTTTAGCCTTAAATGATATATTGCTTAATTTTGCATGGTCTTGAATATATAAAATATTTATAAAAATCTGCACATATTTGTCTGTGACTTGCTCTTTTCTCTTAACATTTGTTTTAAAATAACTATTTAAAGTTGCTGTGAATTCTGATAGTAGCAAAACAGGAGCTTGCTCAAATCCAGTGTAGTACAGGCGGTGTATTAATCTGCTCAGGCTTTTATAGCAAGTACCACATACTGGGTGCCTTCAACACCAGACATTTATTTTCTCACAGTTGTAGACGCTGGAAGTCCAAGATCAATGTGCCAATGGAGTTAGTTTCTGGTGAGGTCTTTTTCCTGGCTTGGATGTGGCACCTTCTCATTGTGTGTGTGTGTGTGTGTGTATGTGTGTGTGTGTGTGTGTGTGTGTGTGTGTGTGTGTGTGTGTGTGTAAGAGCATGTGAGAGAGAGAGAGACAGGAAGGGAGAGAGGAGACAAGCATCAACTCGAAGTTGCTTTCACTTTAGTTGTTCTTTGATTGCTTCTCATACAGTATGTGCCTTTACTGGGTGGAGCCAGCGCCCCCTTGCTCCAGCCAATGACCTTTGGGCTCAAGCTGGCAAGCTGTGGGATCTTATGGATGATTCCCCTACTCAAGCCAGCATCCTGTGCTGACAAGCCTGCTCTCAGAGTCAGCGAACTCTAGCCTTTGAACCTGTGACCTCAGCATTCCAGGTCAATGCTTAATTCACTGTGTCACCACCGTTCAGGCTTATTGTGCCCTTACATGGCTTTTTCTTTGTACATGCATGGAAGGAGAGATCTCTAGTTTCTCACCTCTTCTTAAAAGGACACCAGTCCTTTTGGATTAGGTCCCCACCCTATGACTTCATTTAACCTTAATGACCTCCTTAAGGGTCCTATCTCCAAATGCAGTCACATTAGAGGACAGGGTCCCAACATATGGATTTTGTGGGGACACAGATAGATGCACTAAGGTCCTGTTCCACACTGCCAGGGGTTCAGAGATGACAAAACTCAGGCCTTTCCTCTGGAGGATATAGCCCATAGTGGGTTTCCTGGCTTTTTCCTAAGAACAAGGCTAATATTCCCCAGAGGAGAACTCCTGGGGAGCCCTCCCTGAGTGACCTTTGTGGGCATGAGAACAAGGAAGTAGAGGGTCCAAGTGAGAGCCATGCCAGCCTTTCCCCATGCAGGGCCATATTGGACTTGCAATCCCAAGTGTGGGATGTGGCTCCCTGAAAGCCAGATGCTGCTGTCACAGTGAGGTAAGTAGCTGCATGAAGAGTTCTATGGCAGTCAGTTCTTGCATAATAAAAAATGGGGACCAGGTGAAGTAAAGCATATTGAAGGGATTTATTTTATTCTTTTGAGTGAAAAATCCTAGACATGCTGTGCTTTGCATAAAAACAATGGATTACCTATTTTCTGACTTACCTATAGGTTCTTTAAAAACTGGCTCAACAAATTTCCTACACTGCGTAGTATGAATAGCTTCCCCCTGAATTCTGTGAGGTTTTGTCTCCCCTTCTTCCCTGTACCCTCCTGTACAGCTCTGGCTTTCATGGCCAACTGTGCGATGTCTTGGCGCATTGAGGCAGCAGGATGATCTCGATCCCATCGAAAGCTAGTGGTCTAACAGCTGTGTCACAGTGCCCTGCTTCAAGCTTGGCTGAAACCGGTACAGAAACAATTAAGGTTGGTCGCAGCCCCAGAATTTGGCTGCTCAGTCAGCTTTATTGAACCATTTTCCTACTCTTCAGGTACTTTATTTGTTCCTTGGAAAGCTATCCTGCTGATTTTGTGATATTTCCCATTTGCCTTCTCTGCAGCTCAATTTTCAGTAATCCTGAAGATGTCTCTATTTTGACAATACTTTCTACTCAGACCTGGAAGCAGATGGTTTTCTTAATAATTTATCTTCCCTTATTCCTAAACCCACATTACTGTGGACACTTTTTGTCTGATACCCTGACTCCTTGCCTCTCATTCTCTCTTTAAAGCTTGTAGTCCAGTGGTTAGTGGTACAGGGAACAACTTATCTGTGACTGTTTTAGGCTAAGCCTAAGAAAGCCCTCTGATTTGTTTTCAAACCCTTGGAGGCCCTGGCCGGTTGGCTCAGCGGTAGAGCGTCGGCCTGGCGTGCCGGGGACCCAGGTTCGATTCCCGGCCAGGGCACATAGGAGAAGCGCCCATTTGCTTCTCCACCCCCCCCTCCTTCCTCTCTGTCTCTCTCTTCCCCTCCTGCAGCCAAGGCTCCACTGGAGCAAAGATGGCCCGGGCGCTGGGGATGGCTCCTTGGCCTCTGCCCCAAGCGCTAGAGTGGCTCTGGTCACGGCAGAGCGACGCCCCAGAGGGGCAGAACATCGCCCCCTGGTGGGCAGAGTGTTGCCCCTGGTGGGCGTGCCGGGTGGATCCCGGTCGGGCGCATGCGGGAGTCTGTCTGACTGTCTCTCCCCGTTTCCAGCTTCAGAAAAAGAAAAAAAAAAAAAAACAACCCTTGGAAATCAACTCTTCAGTTGTCTCATTCATTCCTTCATCAGCAAAGGCGGGGAACTGACAGCAAGGCCCTCTCTGTGGCCGCAGTCCTGGGAGATGCTCTTCTCCATCACAAGGCTGGGTTGCCTCCTTTCTGAGGCTACTTTAATTGTGAATGAAGTTTGCATTTAGTCACTTCCATGGCAACACTTGTCAGGGAATGGATAGTTTATTTATTTATTTATTTATTTAACTTTTTTTTAAAGAGATAGACGGATAGATAGGGACAGACAGACAGGAAGGGAAGAGATGAGAAGCATCAACCATCAGTTTTTTGTTGCGACACCTTAGTTGTTCATTGATTGCTCTCTCATATGTGCCTTGACTGCGGGCCTTCAGCAGACCGAGTAACCCCTTGCTCGAGCCAGCGACCTTGAGTCCAAGCTGGTGAGCTTTTTGCTCAAGCTGGCAACCTCGGGGTCTCGAACCTGGGTCCTCCGCATCCCAGTCCGACGCTCCATCCACTGCGCCACCGCCTGGTCAGGCCAGGGAATGGATACTTTAACTTTCTAATTACAACTGCTTGGGGAAGAGGCTTTAACAAATATTTAGTTGGTGCTTTCTCAATAGATACCAAAGAGGCTCTGATGACAAAGAATGGAGCTGGAGCTTACAGACAAGGGGGAGAAGGGGGAAGAAAGGAGTTGTTTCAGAGGCTATTATGGAGCAGTGCTGGGCAAGTGTAGGTGTGTGGCCACAAAGAGGAGCTTTGTCCAGAGTGGGGCAGGTGGGTGGGCAGGGAGCTGTATCAGAGGATCCTTAACAGAAGGTGAAATAGCTCATGAAATCCATTGCTAGTCTCTAGTCTCTAATGTGAGCAGAACATCAATATAGCATTAGAACGTGTATAAAAAATCAGTCACCTTTGACAGAAATCAAAAGAAAGATTGACAAGGTAGAAAGGCACACAATGCAAATATGTTGTTTTAGGTGATGGTAACATGAGGGTACATGATTTTCAAAGTTATCTACTAGAATACTTTATGCATTTATTAAATGTAAATTAAATAAAATTTATTGGGAGAAAGTTCTCTATGTACTGATACATGGGAAGATTTTGAAGACATTTCTACATTAAATGAAGAAAGCAAGGTGGAGACAGGTGTGTATCACATGCCTCTCTTTGTGGCATACGGGGGGAAGCTAAGCATGTTTGTCTGCTCTGTCTGCAGAGAGCCCTGGAGAGAGAGGTGTGGAGCAGCAGCAGCAGCAGCAGCAGCAGCAGCAGCAGCAGCAGCCGCAGCCGCGGGCTGGGAGGCGGGCTGCTGAGCAACCCGCACGGGGCTGCTCATTGTACACCCTTTATACTTTTTGGTGTTTGAATCATAAAAACATTTCTTATTCAAATAATTAAAAAGAAAACATTGACATAGTACTAAGGAGGTTTTCAACTGAAGACACAAATGGTTTCATCCTTTAAAGCAAGCTTTGATTAAATGTTTTTAAAGTGACTTCCTCTCATCTGGCAACCAGCTGGGCATATGTGCCACCCCCACGCCAGCGGGCCCTGTCAGCGTAGCCCTCCTTCCCCCGAGCCTTCCTAACTCCCTTAGTGCTCCTGGGAGCCTCCTCTCATCAATCTCTTCGGCACTTCAGAGGAAACATTATTTGCCATTCCTTAAGGAATCTGGATAATGGCCTATGTGAGACATGGCCTCAACTACAATCTTTTCTTAAAGGGTCAGTATCCTCTTCAGAGACTAGACTGCTTAGGCCGAATGTAAGCAAGTTACTTTTTTTTTTTTTTTCAACAGAGACAGAGAGGGACAGACAGACAGGAAGGGAGAGAGATGAGAAGCATCAAGTCTTTGTTGCAGCAACTTAGTTGTTCATTGATTGCTTTTTCATAAGTGCCTTGATGGGGGGGGTGCTACAGCAGAGTGAGTGACCCCTTGTTCAAGCCAGCAACCTTAGGCTCAGCCAGCGACCTTGGGGCTCAAGCCAGTGACGATGGGGTCATGCCTATGATCCCATGCTCAAGCCAGCAACCCTGTGCTCAAGCTGGTGAGCCTACACTCAAGCAGGCGACCTCCGGGTTTTGAGCCTGGGTCCTCCGCCTCCCTGTCTGATGCTCTATCCACTGTGCCACCGTCTGGTCAGGCTACTTTTTAAAAAAAATTTATTTCAAATGTCTTTACTGAAATATAATTGACATACAATAAATTGCACGTATTTGAAGTTAACAATTTGATAAATTTTGATATATGTACACATATATGTAGCCATCACAACAGTTAAGATAATGAACATATCCATCACCCCAAAGATTTCTAGTTTCTCTTGTAATCACCCTCCACTCCCACTGTCTCCAAACATACTGATCTGCTTTCTGTCATTAGAGATCATTTTGCTGTCTACAGTTTTATAAAAATGAAATCATATAGTATGACCTTTTTTTTTATAACACAATGATTAGATGTTTATATAACTTACAAAGTGATCACCTCAATAAATCTAGTACCCACCTGGCACCAGGCACAGTTATTACAATGTTATTGAATGCATTCCCTATGTTGTACTTTACATCCCCATGACTATCCTCTAACTGCCAATTTGTACTTCTTAATCCCTTCACCTTTTTCACCCAGCCCCCCAAACCCCTTCCCATCTGGAAACCAAATGTTCTCTGTATCTATGGGTCTGTTTCTGCTCTGTTTGCTTGTTTGTTTTAGAGAGTCCACATATAAGTGAAATCATATGGCATTTGTCTTTCTCTGTCTGACTTATTTCACTCAGCACAATATCCTCTAGGTCCATCCATGTTGTTGTAGATGGTGAGATTACATTCATTTTTATGTCTAAATCATATTCCATTGTGTATATGCCCCACTTATTTATTCATTATCTACTGATGAACATGGAGGTTGCTTCCATATCTTAGCCATTGTAAATGCTGCAGTGAACATATGGATGCACTTTAGTTGTTCATTGATTGCTTCTCATACATGCCTTAACTGGGGAACTCCAGCTGAGCCAGTGACCATGGGCTCAAGCCAGTGACCTTAGGCTTCAAGCCAGTGACCTTTGGGCTCAAGCCAGCGACCATAGAATCATGTCTGTGATCCCATGCTCAAGCCGGCGACCCCGCGCTCAAGCCTCAGGGTGACCTTTGAGGGTTTCACACCCAGAAGCCCAGCATCCCATGTCTACACTCTATTCACTGCACCACCATTGGTCACACTAAACACTATTTCTGACTTGAATTAGATAGTTCACTTCTTGCTTCTCCAGTGGGTGGGCTATGAATGGAGGGGACCTCTTCACTGAGCTCACTGGCTCTAACAATCCAAATTGGGCCCCAACACAGTAGAAATCCCAGCCCCCCCCCTTGTTTCAGTGTCTCCTTTCTTTGTGAAGAGATAGGACAACACTCTGTGGTTACCAGGCCAGCAGAAGTGCCACTCACATTCTTGCATTTCTCTTCTGGTTGTTTCATTGCTCTGAGTCCCAGGTTTTTCTCCAACTGGTCACACAGGCAGCAAGGCCAAGATGGCCACTCACTTGGGACAGCTTTAATAAGCACCTGTGACTGTTTCTTTATATTTCTTACCTTTCAAATGCAGATGCTACTGGTTTTTTCTGCTGGAAGTCTGGGGAGAATGAGAATGTTTTTGGAGTGCTTGTGTATTTTAACAAAGAACTTATGAAAAGAGCATCTCACATTGCTTATGTGTATTATCTCTTGGATGCTTTGAACCTTTTCACTGCAGCACACATAAAATATATTTTGTATTCTTAGTGGTTTTAAATGCAAACATCTTATAAAAAGAACCTAAGTAAAAAGAATTCTTGGCCTCCGCTGAGTTTTAAATCCCATTCATCATTCTTGGATGGCCTGCTTACACCTTCATCCCCTAAAACTCAACACTTATGGACTGGCAATGGATTCTTGGAGAACCAGTTTAGGAAGAGTTGTTTGGGTTTGGCTGCACTCTATAGCTTTTTGGGCAAGTTGCTGTGATTGATTAGTGATGTTTGCCATGATGCACAAGAAAAAAGTGAGCATATTTACCAAGTTTGCCTTAGATATCTCTACCTAAATTTCTTTGTATCTCATATAGCATTCACTAAGTATATACTCAATAAGTATTTTCTCATGTTGCTTTTTATTTATTTATTTTTCTTTTGCTCTTCTGGAAACATGGTTCTACAAATAAACAAGTCTACCCACAAGAGTGTAGCTGCTGACACTGAAGCTCATTCCTGCAGAGTTTAAGTAGCACACAGGCACTAGGTTGTTCTTCCTTTTTATTAAGGCACCAAGTTCTTGTGCCCTTTGCCCTGCCTCTTTGCTAAACTATTCTGCTTCATTCTGTGCAGCTGTTGGAGATGAATTTGAACAGCTCCTCGGTGGATAAAAACCCACCCATGTCACGGTTCTAGCAGCCCTGATCAGAACCTTGAAGTATTTCTGAGGCTCATCCATGTGTAGCTTACTGTTTAAATAATAGTGTTAATAGCTAAATGTATCAGTAAAATGTCATATGCCCAGGTAGTGTTCTAAGTGTTTATATTAGCTCATTTAATCCTTGCAAAACCCAATGCAATAGTTACAACTATCTTCCTGACTCGAGCCCAGAGAGGTTAAGTAACTTGCCTGTGGTCACACAGCTGTGAAGTGGAGAAGCTAGAATTTCAGCTCTGGGTCATCTGATCCTAGCCTGTCTAACTAACCAATGAGGTACACTGAGTACTTGAGTAGGAGGCAGAAACTTGCATGTTCTTGGGAAGTTACCACTCTGGGCCCTGACTCCCCATCTTTAAAATGTAAGATTAGGTAGGATTGCTAAAATTCCTCCAAGCCCTAGTTTATTTGATTCTAAATTACATATTGAAGATACCTTTGAGCCACCCTGGTACTCACAATGAAATTTGACCATAATCTATGCATGTGCTGGAGATACACAGATTGAAACAAAGACTTGAGCATTCTCTCAGCACACACCAGAATTATAACTTGTCAGCTGAGAGAAACTTATTTTCCCAAACAATTAGAGGATACCAGTAATTATGTTTAAATACATATTGAACGGTTTTCCTGTTGTGTCAACCCATTGTCTTAATTGCACTTAAAAGCAACAGGCTATTATTTTGAGGTTTGTGAGGTTTAAAATTGCTTTGTGTCTCAGCGTTGAGGAAGCAGAAGAATTAGGAGCACGGGCTCTGGACTCAGGCACACTTGGTGCACATCTTGGATCTGCAGCTGCTCTCTGGAAATCTTTGGCAAGTTCCTTATCTTCTCTGAACCGTAGCTTCCTCACATTTGGAATGATAATGGCATCAGCCTCCTAAGGGTATTGGGCAGATTGAAGAGCATATATATGAGTTGTGTGGTATAGCGTTCGGCATGTAAAACTTTTCAGATGTTCGCTGCCCTGTTGTTTATTATTGATTGGTGAGGTACTGGTGATGGGTAGTCTTAAGTCTTTGGACTTATTCCAGACTCTAGCCTGGTGGATAACTCCATCTGGGGTGGATCTGGGCTCTAGTTTGGATGGGTCGGTACTGTTCTGCACCAGTTCTGACATTTTGAGTGTTTGTAGTCTATCTTGTTCCAATTTATGTCTATATCCTCATTTTCTAAGGACACGTAGAATGGAGAAGAGATATGGTTAGCCATCAAAGAAGTCACAATTGTAAGTCTCCTGAAGAGAGCCATGGGGGTATGAGAACTAATCCTAGTATTTAGTCAGAAAATTATTTTCATAGTTGATAATTTTAGGCAGTATACAGGCATGGCCTTAGATAACATGGAACAACACAATGGACAGTTGTTTTCTTTTCATTCCTTTTTTCAGTCCTTGTGATTCTGTCAGAGAAAGCCTCAGTTTGGTGCAAGTCTTTAATCTCTAATACTTTGGAATTTGTTTTGTAACAAAAGGAAAGAGGAATTCTTAGATTTGGAGCCCCTGGTGGGCAATGGAATCGAGCTAGAATTCATTAATATTGCTTTGCTTCCATTGTACTTTATTTTTTGTTACCTTCTATTAATAACATGTAATTTTTATGTATAATAGTAATATAACAGTTTCACAGAAAGTAAGGAAAAATAAGTTGATTTTAAGAAAAAGGCTAAATTAAGGTCTGTGGATGGTACATGGCTACGGCAGAGATTGTGATGGAGGCCCACATCTCTGGGCTGGGAAACAAGGCTTAGAGAGGGCCGCGCATGAACACTTTATTGTAGGGAAGGTGGGTGTTCAGCAAGAAGAGACGTCAGAGCAGTTGAAGGAGCGCTGGAGAACTTAGAGTTGCAGGAGAAATCTTTTCAGAAGGGGCAGGCGGGCGCGGGGGCAGGTGCTACGGGAAGGCCATGAAGTGATGATGGAGGGAGGCAGTTGGGACACCGTGAGGCTGTGGCTGGTGCCCATTTAGCAAAAGGATTGACATAGACTGAGGAATGAGTTGGAGGGAGGAAGCAGGGAGTGTGTGCCAAAAGGCGTGGTGTGTGACGATGGCGCAGTAAGATGAGGTAGAAACAAGGTGCATGGTGGCCCTGGCCGGTTGGCTCAGCGGTAGAGTGTTGGCCTGGTGTGCGGGGGACCCGGGTTCGATTCCCGGCCAGGGCACATAGGAGAAGCGCCCATTTGCTTCTCCACCCCCACCCCCTCCTTCCTCTCTGTCTCTCTCTTCCCCTCCCGCAGCCAAGGCTCCATTGGAGCAAAGATGGCCCGGGCGCTGGGGATGGCTCCTTGGCCTCTACCCCAGGTGCTACAGTGGCTCTGGTCGTGGCAGAGCAATGCCCTGGAGGGGCAGAGCATCGCCCCCTGGTGGGCAGAGCGTGGCCCCTGGTGGGCATGCTGGGTGGATCCCGGTCGGGCGCATGCGGGAGTCTGTCTGACTGTCTCTCCCCATTTCCAGCTTCAGAAAAATACTTAAAAAAAAAACCAAAAACCAGTAATAAAAAAAAAAAAAGAAACAAGGTGCATGGAGCTTTTTTGTTTTCTAGAATAGCAAGAATGTGGGCATGATTTTAGCTAATGGAGGAAGAATTGGCTAAGATGCCCGTGAAAGGGGAGAGAGCGAGCCGGGGTCAGGGATGCAGGAAGACAGGTTTCCCTAGGATGGAGGAGAGGAAGAGCAAGACTTCCCTGGGCTGGAGGAAAGACAGGGGACGGAGGACAGAGGGGGAAGTTGCCTTTTCTCCTACCAGTAAGGTCTGCAAGTAAATTTAGCCAATTCTTGTTTAAATAATTCAGCAGAAAAGGAGGGAAGAGAGCAAGTAAGTGCTTGGAAGGAAGCAGTTGGCTGCGCTAGTGGAGACAGGGAAGCTAGGCAAATCCTGACTCATTGAGCCTTCGCGAGTCCCTGGGGCGAGATGTTTGGAACCAACGGCTCCGCTGCAGGAGGGGCTTGTGCTCAGGAAAACGTGAAAACTGAGGTGGACCATGACAGTCACAGCTGCTTTTCAGACCCATTGAATGGGGATTAACCTAAAGTCACCTCGTTTGGGACCTCTGGTGCTATCTTGCGAGGTTAGTTTAATTAAGGAAGTACAGTAAAGAGAGCTGTTTTCATAAGAGGAGCATATCTGCCATCAGAGGGAAGTGGAGAAGCCTCCACCCGTGCCACGCAGACTGCCTTCTCCTCAGAGATGTGGCCTATGGAAGACAGCCAGCTATTGCTCCACTCGGGGCACTGCCTGTCTGCTGCTGGGCTCCAGACACAGCGGCCCTCGAGCACCAGCCTTAGATTTATGGCTCAGAAAGGGCCCAGCTCACTGCACAGCTGGGCCTAGGCCTTGCCCATGCACCCAGGAGGCTGCGGTCTCTTCTCGTCTGGCTTGCTGGGCCCACGTGCACACATTCCTTGCATCTTCTTTCTGTGTGAGTGGGAGCAGAGTGACAACAAGGGAGAAAAGCAAAGTCACTTTCTGTGTATGACTCCAAGCCCAGAGCTCCCTGACCCCATACCCTGTCTGCTGCACCAGTGGAGGACGGGGGAGACGGAGGTGAGGCGCTGACTGGTGCGGAGCTGGCTGTGTGGCTCAGGTGGAGCTGAAGGAGAGAGGTGGGGGTGGGGGTGGGGAAAAGAGAGCATCTGTGAGCCCCACCCCTCCTGCTTTACTGTGGGGCTCCCGCAGTTGAAGCAGTTAGAGACCTAAAACGTGTCTGATGGCGGCCTTCAGGGTGAAAGCGATTTCCTGTCTTTTGTTTTTTTGGAGATCTAGTCTGTAGTCTCCAGGCTGGAAGTCCCTGTGGGAGTCTGTGGCCTGTTCCAGCTCACATCTTTCCTACCTGCTCAGTTGCCATTGCTCCCAGTTCCATTAAAGTTTTGGCTGGCCTGGCTTTCTTTTATCCCAGCACTGCTCACAGTCTGCCCACAATACAGAACTGCTCTGGAGAAGGCATTCTTGTGTTCACCAGAATCGAAAGTAGATCTTTCCAGATTGCTCAGATGACTGCTTCTAGAACCATCAATTCCATTTTCTAGAGAAATGCATGCGAGCAGAGCGGGTAGGCAAGGCCTGGCCTCTTCTTGCCAGGGTTGCCATTCAACTGGGAAGACGATGCATATTCTCAGAAAAAGAGAAGTTAACCAGAGAAAAAAGACTACTCAGCAGGTGGGATTTGAAATGGTCCTCTGAGAAAAGTGGGGTTAAGAGAGGCATCTGCGGCTTGGCAGACAATTTAAGGGGACATCAGAGTCGCCAGGTCCACCCAGCAAGACCTAGTGTCTGTACATTTTGCATCTCTCTCTGCACCTGCCAGGCTCAGAGCAAAAGCCTTTTCCTCTCCTACCCTTGAGGAGGTGGAATGCAGCTGTCTCAATTTATTTAAAAATGTCTTGAATATGTGATCATTAATCACCTACCAAGATTCCTCCCCTCTAGACAGAATAAAGCTGGGTCCATTAACCCAAGTTTCTTACATCTGACCCCTCAGCCATCTTAAGGCCCTGGTCTCAGCAGAACCGAAGAGGTACTTAGAACACTGGACTTTGTTCCATCTGACAATGTCGGCGTGACCTTTTGCAAGTCATTTAACCACCCTAAGCCTCAGTTTCTCTGCCTGTAAAACAGGCATCCTACTATTACCTATTGCATAGGGTCGTGTGAGGTTTCAGTGAGATGTTTGCTGCAGCACGCTCCCCAAGATGCCTGGTTTCAGCAGCTGAGAATTGTTCTGTTACTATCGTTCCCCACATTACACTCGGAATCGGTCATAACTGTCAGGTGAAGTGCTGAATAGCACTGCTAACATTCTGAAGGCTGCTAAAAATAGAAAAGAGTTATTTATTTTACCTGCAACTTTGCATTTTTTAAGCTGACATTTTTTTTTTATTAGACAGTACTCTGACGGCATAATAAAATGAAATGAATCTGTGATGTTATCTCCCTAATGAGGCCAGTATGGCACAAAAGCAGTGAAGTCCCTGAAAATAGCAACCAAATCTCCAGAGTCTGTTTGATGTTAGCAGTTATGAAGCATTAAGGACCTAGGAGGGAAAAAGCACCTTCCCTTCCGCTTCTTTGCCTTCCTCATCAGACCCAGAATTCTTGGTCTCACTATTGGCTTCTTAGGATCTCGCAGGTTCCCTGAAGTAAGCAGGCATCAATAATTACTGTATATGCTAAATAAATAAAAGTATTTTTACTTAGAAAGTTTTGAAGAAAATGGGGAAACTGAAGTTAAGAAGTAGAACTCAGACTAGTTTCAGGAGTGTGTGAGATCAGCTCATGGTCACTGTAGCCTCTCTGAAGTTGACTCTCCCTGTGGTAGTGTAAGTCTTTTGGGTCTCATATATGGTATCGTTGAAGGAGCATGAGCATGGGGGTCAGACAGACTTGGACTTGATTACGGACCTGCCAACTAGCAGCTAGGTGACAACGAGGAATCAGTGTGTTCTCCCTGTCATATTGTGTGGTGTTAGCACCAATTCTATAGAATTGTTGAGGGCATGAGAGATGTTGACATGAGGTACTTGGTACCTCTAGGCTTTCTCTTTGCCTTAATTTCTGAACTATTTGGAAAAGCTTCATTTTGGCAGAGATAGGATTTGGTAAGAGTCTTAAAGAACAGGTAGTGCTTTGACAGATAGCAAGGTAAGGGTGTCAGGGTGTCATTCCAGTTAGAGGGCATACTCAGAGCCGTGCGGTAGATGCAGGAAAGTTGCTGCGAGTGTGGCCCTGGACTGTCAGGTTGGAAGGACCCACTTGTGAGGATTGTTAAACAGGTTTGGTATTGTGGAAGGTGTGTAACCAGGGGCTTATGTACAGTAAGGCATCCTAGCAAGTGACTTGAGAGCCATCGTTTGCACCTGAGCCAAAGGCAGATGGATTTGGTAAAGGGTGTAGAATGATTGGAGGGAGGTGAGACAAGCAAACCGCCTAGAAGGCTCTTGCACGAAAAGTAACAAGGATAATTGAGATACAAACCAAGAGACAGACCAAAGAAATGAACCACCACTCTGGCAACTGCAATCAGAGTTCTCCCTCCATGGTGAGGGGGAACTGGGCAAGACGGGTCCCACCTTAGATGACTGGAGACAGTGGTAGAAAAAGGTGGAGGGGAGGAGGAAGAAGGCTCTCTCTTCACCATACATTGTTTGGGGGTATTTGGGGACATCCAGTTAGAGAATTTAATCAGACAGTTGATAACATGGCTTTGGGGCTCAGGGTTAGCAACTCGTGTCAGTGGCGCATACCTTATGGCCGAAACCATAGGAGTGTTTGAAAGCACAAAAGAGGAAGGTGCAAAAAAGAAGAGAGGTGGTGAGAGAGCTGGGGAGGTTCTGTGTTTGATGTTGGCTGCAGAACTAGTGACAGGAAGAGAAGGAGGAGTCGATATAGGAAAGAAAACTGAGCATGGAGCAGGAGATGCCACGCCCAGGGAGACAGCAGACCCAGTTTCAACATGGGGGGCTGGTGCAGTTCTAAACAGTCAGTTTTGAGGACATTGAAGCCAGTCAGAGGTCTTAGATTTGATGACTAGGTGGCCATGGAGCTCTTTAAGAAAGCAGCTGAGTGGAGGCAAAAGTTAGATGGTAACATACTAGGTGGAAGAGTGAGGAAGCAGCTACAAGAAAAGACCAGACTTCCCAGTGCTTAGACAGAGGGCAGAGCTGGGCAGTAGTTTGAGGGAAGACAAAAAATAATAATAATAGAAGATAGCCCAGGCTTTTTTTTCTTTTCTTAATACATGCTATGAACAGGGAGATATTGAAAGGACACATGGAATAAGAATTGAGGCTCTGGCCGGTTGGCTCAGCTGTAGATTTTTGACCTGGTGTGTGGAAGTCCCGGGTTCAATTCCTGGTCAGGGCACACATGAGAAGCTACCATCTGCTTCTCCAGTCCTCCCCTTCCCCCATCTCTCATGGCTTGATTGGTTTGAGCGCATAGGTTCTGGGTGCTGGGATGGCTTTGGAGCCTCTCTGCCTCAAGCGCTAAAAATAGCTCTGTTACAAGCATGGCCCTAGATGGGCAGAGCCTTGGCCCCGGGCGGGGAGGGGTTGCCATGGGATCCTGGTCAAGGCACTTGCAGAACTCTGTCTCTCTGTCCCCCCTCCTCTCTCACATACACACAATGAAAGGAATTGGAGAACACAGAGTTCCCTTCTCCAGGGAGAAGGTACAACAAGCAGCCCTTCAGCAGTCTGAGGGTGGGTGTCTGTTAACCAGTCATTACCCTTGGTAGTTGGGCCAGAGCTGCTGAAGTAGTAGATTTAAACAATTTCCTGCTGGCCTGTCCTTGGTGGTTATGAAGGAGATGGCATTTGCCTTTGATGCTTTCCCCCGTCCCCTGATTTTTCCTGCTTGGCCTGGGGAATGTTCCTCCCACCACCACCATCACCACTGCGCTCAGAAATGAATGATTGGTCTACCACTGTTCTATTAACTAATGAATCTGATAGGCTAATTGTTGCTCCTGGCAGAAGACTAGAGAACTATTTCTCATAATAGATAGCCTTCTGAAGCAGTAATCTCTCTTATTGTCTAATTCATTGTCTAATTCACTCATGTCTCACATGGTGCAACTGCAGGTCAAAGGAGAGGAGTAGGGGAGGCAGAGGAGATATTGGGAGATTTTTGCTCTTCAATTCTAGTACCTTAAGCACTAAAAAATACAATGCCATATCCTCCAAATAAAACTAAAAGTCTTTTTAAAAATGCCAAACTTCCATGTCAGCTATACTTAAAACAGATTAAATTTCTTTTTTTTCTGATTACAAAATTTTGGCTGAATTTAGTAATATCAAATCTTTAAAAGAACTTTTTTATGTGTGTGTGCCCCCTGTAGTCCATCTGACCATTGGGAAATCCACCTTGTCTTCCATGGATTAGATTTCTCTTCTCCTGGCTGAGGACAGAGTCTCGCTGGACTGGGATGTATGGAGCTGTGTCGCCTGGGTTCCAGCCCATTTGTGCTGGACTTTGCGGGCTGTGAAGAGCTCCCTGGAGTTCGCATCGAGCCGCTCCCCTTTCAGAGCGCTGATGCCCTTTAATAGGGTGGGGGTGGCACCTTAGACACTAATTGTGACATAGCTCCTCTGAACTTAATGACTCTTCCTGGTTTTAGTTAATGTAATTACTCTATTTTGTGGGACATATTTTCTGAAATTTATGGGAGTTATTTTATCAATAATAAGTAAAAGCAAGCCATTGTACTCTGGGTTATACTGTGTCATGTTCTAAACCCAAATGCGTGGAATTCTTAGAAAAACCTATAGTTGGGGGTTAAATATGTTCTTGGAGGGTCCGTGACAAGATGCAGTCTGGTGTAAGGGAACAGGCTTAGCTGGGAACCAGAAATTCTGGATCTCAGTCTCAGCCCAGACCGCTGCCTTTCACGTGGTCGTGCCTGTGGGATGCTGTTCTTCCTGCCCAGATATGGGGGCTAATCTTCCCGCCCGGCCTCTAAAATCCCGAGAACTGAGAGAGGCACGGGACTTGAACTTGCCATGAAAGCAGAATTGCTGTTCAATACATGGAAAAATTGTAATTTTATAAGCTGTTTCTGCAGAATGAGAGAAGCCAGTAGAATATTCTACATGCAGTAAATATATTATATTTTCAGTTTATAGGAAGCCAGTGTGCCACCTAGCCAACCGAAGATCTGGGCAAAGATTTTCATATTTAATTTTTTAAGTAAAGAGGAGAATTTTTACACGTATGACCATGTGGCTTCTGTGTTGGTGGTGCCACTTGAGTCTCCGCATCCCGGGAGAGGTTTGCTTAGTGGCAGTTTGACTGGACTGCCCCAAGCTGAGCTGCACAGCTGTCGTCGGGGTGAGAAGCTCAGTGTTGTCTCTGCTCTCTTTCATTTGGCAAAATAATTCCTACTTTCTCCCTTCAGTGAAACAGCTTTTCAACCTCCTCTCCAGTGAGGAAGGTTTGATTTCTTTTCTCTTTTTTCCCCCAGCCTTGACTTGGCAGAAAGCCAGATCTGCTGAAATAACCGCAGTAGCAATTTTCATTTATTTCTCTAAATATACAGAACACTGGGCTCAGCCAGTTACAGTCTACCTTCACTCGTGCTGCAGGTGGTCAAGATGGAAGCCACTCTCATGGGGAAAGTCCCCCTGTGCGGTTCATTATCATTGCAGCGGTTCATTATCATTGCAGCGTAGAAAGTGACATCTTCCGCTTTACAGAGAGGAGGGGGCCCAGAGAATATGGGTAAATAAGGCGCCTGAGGGGTGAGGTTCTGAATTGGAGCCAGTCCACTGCCTCTGTGAGTCCCTGTGTCTCGTAGTTTGATTAAGGTAAAGAGCAGTTCAAGGGCAAAGCTTGGAGGGGAGTTCACTGTATTTGATATGAAATGAAAATCACATACACATAAGAACCGTATCTTTGAAACACAGATTCCATTAATTTCTTTAACAGGGGTAAACACTTCTGTCTTCATTTTGCCTGTTAGCCAGGCAGTAATTTTGAACTTCTTCATCGTCACTTGGGCGGCTTGCCTTCCCAGAGTGGTTTTTCATAGCTGTCTGCGATCTTGACAGCTCTTGTGTGTCCACACAGCAGGACTTTGGCAGAAAGGAAAGAACCCTTGTTTCCTCCTGCACGATTCATTCTCGTGTTGCCTTTGTTCGTTCTTCAGACTGCAGAGGCCGGCAGTGCCTTGCAGCTCCAGGAGGAGCCGATGGCTGCTCTATGGCTGTCGGTTTCGTGGCAGCCTGTCCTGCAGCAGCTTTGGCTGGGATGGGAATGTCTGGTCCCGCTCTGGCTCAGCGTTGAATACCCAGGTGCAGAGTCACCCAGCGTAGACGGGGCAGGCAGTGGAGAGGCGAGAAGACGGAGCTGAGGTGGGGGTCCGGCGGACAGGAGAAATCTGGCCGCTTGGCTTTAAGGTTTCCTGTGAGGCTATGTTTGCCAAGTAAAGGATCTGGGAGAGGATATAACAGTGACAGGAAAGAGCTGATGTCACTGTCAGGCACGGAGGGGCTTCTGTACAGTGGCTTTGAGCATTGGCAGGCTAGCTCGGATAAGCGGAACGTGGATGATGGGGGAAAGGGAGGTGAGAGGATGGGAGAGGGCAACTCAGACTGCTGTCCGCATGGAGGTGGAGGACAAGAATGGTTAGCAACAAGCCAAGTTCCTGACACGCTGCAGAGGCACAGGGAGAGGGTCCCCTCCGTCCCTCTAGCACCAGTACCATGTCGTGGTGCCCTGGCACCCGGTGTCTAACCGCCCTGGCACTCATCTGGCAGCCGACAGCAGGCTTTGACCGAGCAGCGATCTCATCCCATTGTGCACAGGTGCTCTGCCGGGCCAGGCCCAGTGCTGGTGGCCCTCCTTCATATGAGCTACTGATCTGGGCAGGTGTGGCCCTGGGCCCAGAGCCTGGCAAGGGACCAGCACCCTTTTATGCAGAAAAAGGTACCCTTTTCCCTCGGCTAGTGTCCCAAGCTCAGCTTGTTAAAACTTAACAAAGATTTCAATTTTCATTCACCCCTTTCTCTGGACAGCAGCCAAATGTGATGGTTCTGTATTTGACAGTGATTCAACAATCTGAAATCCCTTAGGACCTACTGAATGAAAGAATAAAAATATCTAGGATTTTGCCTTACTTCAGGCCTCCGAGAAGCAGACACTGAGACAAGGATCCTAGTGCAAGTTTCTTTGGCAAGTGAATCTGGGAACACTGATAAAGTGTGGAGAAGTGAGGCAGGGAGTGAAGGAAACCAGCGGAGGGTGTGTCATCACACAGGGTACCCCACAAACAACGGGGTCTTTATCCCGAGTCACGCCCTCCAGTCCCACTCCAGGGCAAGGGAGCTGAAGTATTCACCCCAGCTCCTATCAGTCAGGAGGTGAGGACGCTGGGTTGGTGTGGGGAAGGTCCTGGCTGTGGCCTGCTGCCGGCCACAAACTGGGCTCCAGCAGCCAGAGAGCCCTCAGGCCCAGAGATGCGAGTGCTGGAGGCAGGGCCAGGCTGCAAGGAAATGGGGATGACTGGGAGGCTGTGGTCAGGACCTGGGAAGCCTCTACTCCAGCCTGCAGGTGGCATTAACACAGAAGCTTCAGGGAAGCCCCAAAGCTGCAATGGCAAGGCTGGTGAGTCTAGGAGTGCCTGCACAGGGGCATCTCCTCATCTTCCTTCAACAGGCTTTATAACCGAATATTGAGATTTTATTTATTTGTAAAGAGTATAGGGGATGACCTTGGAGCAGACTACGTTTTCCTAGGACCCTCAGAAATTAAATGGCCCCATGCTCTGTGGCCGTACTCATGAGTCACAGACCTCGTAGGCCTTGGGGATGCCTGAGGCGTGATTGGGCCTTGAATGTTGTAAGGGCACCAGCTTACCAAGTCTCTGAGCTGGTACATTATAATACAAATGCCTGTTGTAAATTAGTTTGAATTTTTTATTACAGAACAACACTGACCACATCTTGAGCATCTTCTTTTTTTTTTTTTTTTTAATTAATTTATTTATTTTTATTTATTCATTTTTAGAGAGGAGAGGGAGAGACAGAGAGAGAGAAGGGGGGGGAGGAGCTGGAAGCATCAACTCCCATATGTGCCTTGACCAGGCAAGCCCAGGGTTTTTTAAACCAGCAACCTCAGCATTTCCAGGTCAACGTTTTATCCACTGCGCCACCACAGGTCAGGCTTGAGCATCTTCTATAACCGCAGGCAAGGTACTAGATCCTTTGTTTGTGTGAGCATATCTAATACTCATAGGAGGCCTGAATTGTGGATATTATCGGCTCACTTTTAAATATGAGAAAACAGCTTCAGAGACATGGGACTGATACCCACATGCTTCTGAATTCATTTCTGCCTTTCTTGGGTACCACTCAGTAGTGGTTGCAGGAGTGAGGAGCACAGAAACCCTATCATAAATCCCTTTATAAGTCCCTTCCTCCTGGCTAACTGTTCTTTTTCTTAAAACATGTGGATGTATATAATTTATACTTTCCAGAAGATGATTCTCTCATTTTGGGCCATTTTATAAATGCCAAAATAACAGCACAACGATGTGTTACACTGGCTGGAGACATCTCTGTATCCATAGTGTATGTTAAAATACTTTTTCTTTTTTTTTATTGAGAGAGAGAGACAACGTAGAAATATATATAGAGAGAAAGACAGGAAGGGAGAGAGAGATGAGAAGCATCAACTTGTAGTTGTATTACTTTAGTTATTCATTGATTGCTTCTCATACGTGCATTGACTGGGGGTCACCAACTGAGCCAGTGACCCCTTTTTCAAGCCAGCGACCTTTGGGCTCAAGCTAGTGACCATGGGATCATGTCTATGATCCCACACTCAAGCCGGTGATCCTATGCTCAAACTGGTGACCTTAGGGTTTTGAAAGTGGGACCTCAGCGTCCCAGGTTGATACTTTATCCACTGTGCTACCACCAATCAGGCTGAAATACATTTATGGTATGTTAAATATCAATTTTTAAAACTCCTAAGATATAAATTAATATTACAAAGAAATATAACTGTATACCCCAATAGGATGGTTATAATAAAGAAAGTAGACAATAACAAGTGTTGACAAGGATGTGAAGAAATTGTAACCCTCCTACACTGCTGGTGGCAACCTAAAATGGTACAGCCACTTTAGAAAACAGTTTATCAATTCCTCAAAAAATTAAACATAGAATTAACATGTGACTCAAAAATTCCACTTCTAGATATGTACCCAGGAGAAATGAAAAGAATATTCACATTAAAAACTTTTATATGACTGTTAATAGCAGCACTCATAATAGCCAAAGTAGAAAAAACTCAAATGTCCATCAGTTGTTGAATGGGTACATAAAATGTGGTAAATGCATACAATGGAATATTAGTCATAAAAGTGAATGATTGATTCATGATACAACATGAATGAACTTTTGAAATAAGTTATGCTTAGTAAAAGAAACCTGGCACAAAAAGTTGCTTATTTTGTAATTCAATTTATATGAAATGTCCAGAACAGGCAAAACTATAAAGACAAAAAGTAGAGTGATGGTTGCCTAGGCTCGGGGAGTGGGAAGGCTGGGGAGTCCCTGCTTGTGGGTGCAGAGTTGTTTAAGGGGCGATGAAAATGCTCTGGAATTTGTGGTGGCGATTGCACAACTTTGTGAATGTTCTGACAACCTCTGAGTCGTACACTTTTACTTTATTTTATTTATTTTTTATTGACTGCTTTTAGAGAGACACAGAAAGGAAGGGGGGAGAGAGAGAGACAGAGGAAGCGGAAAGAGAAAAAGAGCACGAGAGAATTCATTTGTTGTTCCACTTCAGTTGTGCATTCACTGGTTGCTTCCCTTACGGGCCTGATCAGGGGTGGAACCCACAACCTTGTCATCTCAGGATGATGCTCTAACCAACTAAGCTAACTGGCCAGGGCCTATACTTTTATTAAAGGGGTGAATTTTATGGTATGTAAATTATATTTCAATAAGCAAAACAAAACTTCTGGCTGGATATTTGTGTTGACAAAAAATGAGTGTCAACATTTGAATTAACCCAAGAAATTCTGCTTTTTAGTTAATGTTTTAGAAATTTTCTGTCTGGTTGTTGCCAAAGCCCTTCATGGTCTCTGAGTTTATGTTATTTGGTTTTTTCTTGTGCAAACAAATATAAAGCTTTACTTATGTCTTAGCCTTGAACATGCTTGGCATCCTTCAAGTCAAGACAAATCCATGCAACTTTTAGGAAGGAAACTCATGTATCTTTCTCTTTCTCTCTCAGATAAAAGAAATTTGGAAGTTGAATACTTGGTTCCCCAAGTGAAACAAAGTTGCGATGTGGGGGTAGGCAGGTCTTTGGCCTTGGTGTGTCTTGTTCTGGAGGACAATTCTAGGTATAATGCTTCAGGAAGGCAGATTTAAAACCAACATAAGTACACAATATTCTAACAACTAGAGCACGTTGTCTTTTGGGCAGGCTCACCATCACCTATCAGGCCATGGAGATAGGAGTTGTATATTGAGAAGAGGTTGAACTGGCTGACTCTACAGTTCATATTTACTCCAAGAAGTTGGGATTCTACCTCTCCAGCAGTACTACTCCAGTTTCCATAGCAATGACTCTTTGTTCATTGAACTAATCAATTATATATTAGGAAATAATTTAGAATTGATTTGGAAGAAAGCAGAAAAACAGACAAGAAGCTCATGCTTGTTTCCTCAATGTTGGGAGACTGCAATTGATTCGAAAGCCTAAACTGTTAGATGCTGGTTGGGGGGGCCAGGAGGTCAGGATTCTAGGCACAGATCTGCTACCTACCTAATTGACTGGCTGACATTTTGCAAGTCATCTACCCTTTCCAAATCTGTTTGCTTATTTGTAAAACATAGTGTTGGTTTTTCTTAACTTAATTTTTTTCATAGCAAGTCTTGCATGTGTCTTTTTCTAGCCTCTGATCACCCTTTGCCTGTTTTTAATTACTTCTGCTTCAAGGAAGGCTTACCATGTGCATACCCACCATTTTCCTTGCCATTCTGGTCTCCTCACTGATTCTATGGTAGTCCCTGCTTTATCATGGCTGACACTGTCTTGACTGCTATGTAGGCTAGTAGGGTGTTTTTGTTACCTCGTTAATCACTTGCTTCAATCTTTTGTATTAGTTTTAGAATCTACTGTTTTGTAAACTACTTAGGAAAACAGCACAGTTTAAAGAGAGAATATTTGAAATCAGAGCCTTAAAGTTATTTCCTCAAAGTAAGATAATGTGACTGGACCTTAGTTTTCCAGTTTGTGAAATGGGTATAATTGTACCTACCTTACCCAGTCACTGTGAAAATTAAGTGAGATAAAATATAAAAAGGTTTGAACCCATAGTGGTTGGTAATGGTGTTGGGGGACAGCTGGTTGTTAGCATAGGCTGAAAGAACTTCTCCCCTAATACTTTCAGAACTGCCCCCCGGGGCAGAGAGTTAATGATTGTTCTCAGCAATCAATTTCTCTTCCTAATACTCCTCAGTATTTAAAGAGTATTCCAAGTTTCAATCTTGCTGTGGGAATTTGTCTTTGTTTATTTGTTTGTTTCTTAATAAAGATACAAGAAAAGTCATTTAAATCATTGACCACATTTGGCTACAAGCCTTGGCTGGTCTTTAGAGATTGTTATTAGATTACTTTTTGATGATCTCTTCTTGGTAATAATTACTTTCACTTTTCATAACATCCGTCCTGGTGCCCATTTTCTAAACCTTTAAGGGGTCCCCTGCTTTCCTCTGTCTCCGGAGTAATATTCCTGCCAGGCTGGGGAACAGTTGTTGGGTAACAGGTCAAATGTATTAATAGACAGGCCATATGGTTCACAGACAGTTTGCTCTCAACAACCTGAAAGGAATTCTGGTGGTTTGATTTTTCTTTTTTCTTAATTTTAACTATAAAAATGTAAGAACCATCTGCTGTTATTTTTTGTGTGTGGTAAGTTATTTAGCTCCTCTGCTGCTATGGAGTTAGCGCTGCTCTGCGTGGAGGCTTCCAGGCAAAGCTGGGTTCCTTCATTCTCAGTCATCACGTGTGTGAAGTGTGGGCCTTATCCAGATTCCCTTTGCAAATTGCAGGAGGTTTGACTACATGTAATTAGGTCTTGAGATTTATATGACTTGTCTTACCTGGTTAAATGATTTAATTGTAGTGGTTCATTTGATGATTGAGAATAGGTCACATACTATTGCTATGGAGCACAGCAAATAGTGTGATATGATAGAGAATGATGCCAGAGCGGGGGGGGGGGGGAGGGCTTTAGTTAGGGTCGTGGAGGCCTTCAAGGGGAAGGAAATTGGAATTGACATAGTGGTGAGACAGCGGAGCATACAGGGAGCTGGGGGTAAAGAGGGGCTAGTGGAGTAGAAGCTGCCAGAGGTTTCAGGGAGGAGATACAGTCATCAGACTTACATCTCTAGGAAGCCCATTCTGACTACTCAGTGCAAATTGGATTGTTGAGAGCAAGAACAGAGGAAGGAAGACCAGTGAGGAGACGATAGCTGTTGTCCAGAAGAGAAACAATGGTGGCTTGGTCTAAAGGTGTGTGGTACAGCTGGTGAGATGTGGTAGAATTTGGGATATGTTGTAGATATTGGATCTATGGAATATACTGAATAATTTTAGTCTGAGTAACTGGGTGGAGTTCTGGATGCAGTAACTGATGGTGCAGTTCTTGCTTGGATATGGAGGGCTTGCTGGTTCTTTTTTGTTAAGCTTGAGATGGCTAATGGATATCCACATAAATGTTTAACAGGCAATTGAGTGCCTGAACCTGGAGCTTAGATGAATGTAAAGGCAGAAATGTTCATTTAAATTATGTGAAGGTCAAGTGTGTATAGATGGAGAGGAGACTGAGGTCTGGGTATAGGACATGCCATCAGTTTGAAGTTTGGAGGAGATAACAGTCATCCCTTGCCATATTGTGTTTCACTTTTTGTGGTTTCACTGTATCGTGGATTTTCAAATTGTATATATCTAATTTTGTATCGTGGATTTTTTACTGTATCATGGGATTTTGTGGTATATAAATATTTTTATATATTTATTATTTTAATTATTTTTAAAATAAGCAAAATAAGTGTGGGAAAGTTTAATAACAGTGTGGGAAAGGTTTATAAGAGTGTGGGGAGAGTTTATAAAGCCTTAAGATATATATAAATAATAAAATAAATATAAGGTTGCTACTTTGTGAATTTTCTCCTATCACGGGGGTGGGGAGTGTGTTCTGGAATCTAACCCCTCGCGATAGATGAGGGACCACTGGTACTTGCAAAGGACTCTGATCGGGAATAGCAGAGAGATTGCAGAGAGCCCTGTGCTGACTAGGTGGCAGGAAAGAAAAGTGTCTCCAAGAGGAGGACAAAATGTCATTTACTCACCATTCAGTGCCAAGTGTTTGTACCCAGCACGTGTATTCAAGTGTAATTCCAAAAGTTTATTTTATAGCTACAGGCTGAGTGACAACTAGAGCAAGCAACGAACCCAACGCCAATCCACAGAAACTCTCAGCCACAGTGGGATCACAAATTGAAGCGTCTTGTTTGGGAGGCAGCTCTTTGCCCAAGTCTCAGTCAGGCCTTGTGAGGCTTTTATACTATCACCAAAGCGGCAAAAAGTAATCAGTTTTTGTTTGTTTATTTGTTTGTTTTGGGTGGTGGTGTTTAATGGCCGTTGTATATATATAGCTATGCCATAGATCAGTTCTTCAAAAATAATGATTAAATTTTAATTCTAAAACTTTAAGGGTCTGACCAGGCGGTGGCGCAGTGGATAGAGCGTTGGACTGGGATGCGGAGGACCCATGTTCGAGACCCCGAGGTCGCCAGCTTGAGCAAAGGCTCATCTGGTTTGAGCAAAGCTCACCAGCTTGGACCCAAGGTTGCTGGCTTGAGCAAGGGGTTACTCTGTCTGCTGAAGGCCCATGGTCAAGGCACATACGAGAAAGCAATCAATGAGCAACTAAGGTGTCGCAACGAAAAACTAATGATTGATGCTTCTCATCTCTCTCCGTTCCTGTCTGTCCCTGTCTAGCCCTCTCTCTGACTCTCTCTCTGTCTCTGTAAAAAAAATATAAATAAATAAAACTTTAAGGCTCATCTAAAATAAAAACCTGTACCCAACTTGGTGCATGCATGACAGGACACATAAACATTCTTATATACTGTTCACAAAAATTAGGGGATAATTCAAAATGTACTTTCAAGATCAGGGAATATATAGATACTCCAGTACTTTCAGCCTTTTGTATAGTGCATTTTCACCAATGAAATAAGTTTTGCCTCTCATTTGCATAATAAACAACTTTTTTGACTTGTTTGCTTTTCTGATGTTCTTGTTTAATAAAAAAAATGCTTCTTTTTTTAATCGCTTTATATTCATTTTGAAATATCCCCTAATTTTTTTAAGCAGTGTATTTTTAACTATTTTATGTCAGCAGTGAGATTCAAGTAATTTAACAACCAGTTCTCTGCCCCAATGACTGATTTAAGTATAAAAAACCAATATACCAAAAGGTAACTTATTATTTCATGAACTTAATACTTAAATAAGAACAATAAAGAGGTACACAAAACTAGATTATGTTATAAGAAAGGGTTTTAAAATATTAATGAAAAAATTAAGTAATACCTGATCAAAAAACCAATAAAACTGTTATTTAAGATATTTCCATATTGCTTAGCGTCCTCAATTGCAATTGTTTTTACTCATGGATGGAATGAACATTACTACAGGCATTTAGAATACGCTGTTGCACAGATGAAAGTTAAAAAAGAATAAGGAGTAGCCCTGGCTGGTTGGCTCAGTGGTAGAGCGTCGGCCTGGTGTGTGGAAGTCCCGGGTTCGATTCCTGGCCAGCGCCCATCTGCTTCTCCACCCCTCCCCCTCTCCTTCCTCTCTGTCTTTTTCTTCCCCTCCTGCAGCCAAGGCTCCATTGGAGCAAAGTTGGCCTGGGCGCTGAGGATGGCTCTGTGGCCTCTGCCTCAGGTGCTAAAATGGCTCCTGTTGCAGCAGAGCAACGCCCCGGATGGGCAGAGCATCGCCCCCTGGTGGGCAGAGCATCGCCCCCTGGTGGGCGTGCCGGGTGGATCCCGGTTGGTCGGGCGCATATAGGACTGTGTCTGCCTGCCGCCCTCCACTTCTCACTTGGGAAAAATTAAAAAAAAAAAAAGAGTAAGGAATGTAAATTTGTGATTTCCACATTGGGCGGCTTCCCAGGTGCCCACCTTAGAACCCTGATTACAAGTGCCATTTTAACAACCGGTTCACTGAACTCAACAAAAAATTAGATATTGGTTCTGTCGAACTGGTGCAAACTGGCTGAATCCTACCACTGCTTTATGCTTAATCCTGGCAAGATAAGTCTTAGACCATTTTCTAAATTTTATCTTATCTTGAAGGTTAACTTCAGCTTATGAAAACTCATGTATTATCTGTCACTTGGTAAATGACATTTAAATAAGTAGAGATTTCTTGCCTTCTACCTCTTTTAAAGTGAAAGTAAATACACTCCAATAAACTTTTTTTTTTCTTAAGTGAGAAGCGGGGAGGCAGAGTAACAGACTTATGCACGAAGCCTGACCAGGATGCACCTGGCAAGCCCACTACCGGGTGATACTTTGCCCATGTAGGGCCGTTGCTTCATTGTCCAGCAGCCCAGCTATTTTATTTTAGCTCCTGAGGCGAGGCCATGGAGCCGTCCTCAGCTCCCAGGGCCAACTTGTTCCCACTGAGCCATGGCTGCAGGAAGAAGAGAAAGAGATAGAGAGAAGGGAGGGGGGAGGGATGGAGAAGCACATGGTTGTTTCTCCTGTGTGCCCTGACTGGGAATCGAACCTGGAACGTCCATATGCCGGGCCAATGCTCTACCACTAAGCCAACCAGCCAGGGCCTCCAATAAACATTTTAAATCTAAGGACAATGTAGACGAGTCCTATTTTTTGTACTCTATACTATAATGTGATAGGTCATTTTTTCCCTGCTGTATTATGCGTGTTTTCTCTAAAACCCAAAGATGGTTTGTTTTGCTGATTCTAATCACATTTGGAGAAATAGTGGATTTTTTTTTTTTTTTGTTTGTTTGTTTGTTTGTTTTTGTATTTTTCTGAAGCTGGAAACAGGGAGAGACAGTCAGACAGACTCCCGCATGCGCCCGACCGGGATCCACCTGGCACGCCCACCAGGGGCCACGCTCTGCCCACCAGGGGGCAATGCTCTGCCCCTCCGGGGCGTCGCTCTGTCGAGACCAGAGCCACTCTAGCGCCTGGGGCAGAGGCCAAGGAGCCATCCCCAGCACCCGGGCCATCTTTGCTCCAATGGAGCCTTGGCTGCGGGAGGGGAAGAGAGAGACAGAGAGGAAGGAGGGGGGGGTGGAGAAGCAAATGGGCGCTTCTCCTATGTGCCCTGGCTGGGAATCGAACCCGGGTCCCCTGCACACCAGGCCGACGCTCTACCGCTGAGCCAACTGGCCAGGGCAGTGGATTTGTTTTAAATTAAGCAAAGCTGTATTTTCTTTCCAGAGGTTTCAATGGGTGACAAATACTTGGGCAAATTCTGTGTATGTTTTATTCTTAACTTTTACCCTACTGACATTTAGTTAAATTTTACAGATAGATAAAGCTAATAAGAATGTAACGGGCTGATAATTGGCAATAGATCGTGGTGATGATTAGTCTCTCTGTTATTCAACCAAATACTTGGTTCACTAATTGAATGAGACTTGCTGGGAACAATACATCAGAAAATGATCCCTTTCCATAATTTTAACAAAATAACTAACACCTGCTGCTTTGTATAAAAACAAAATTTTACAGTACCATGAAATTCTCCATTTTTTCTTTCAGTTTGAAATAAGTTACTTCAAACTGGAAGTAGCTTATTTACCTGGTTGGTTCAGTCCTGTTTTCAAAGACTGAAGTTCAAGAGTAATGCCTAAAGCGTAGGCATTACTCAGTTTCAAAGACTGAAGTTCAAGAGTAATGCCTTAGCTCTGTGCAGCTGTACTCTAGTCATGAATAAGATGGTAAGCCAGTCCCACAGCTCTGTACTTAGTTTTTTGTGAAGGTTATAGGATGTAACAAGCCTTGTTCTTCGGTTCCTCACAGTTATCTTTCTGAGGTGTCAGATTATCCTTGAGTCATTCCTAGTTCCCAGAGCTAGGCTGCATAGTGTGGGGGTGAAGGAAGTTCTGGGCACTCCTCTTTTCTCCCTTCTTTTCTCTTGCCCTCCCCTCTGCCACTTGGGGAAAATAAAGTTGAACGGCCACCTGGGTGGAAGAGGCTGGGGTGGCATTGGTGTGGGAAAGGTGCTGTTATGGGGGTGTCTCCCAGGAAGAGGCTGTGTCTATCTTACCCACCCCCTGCCCTAGCACTCAGCAGTGTGCCTGGCATGTAAATGGCCCATCATTCCATGGTGAACATTGAGTGATTGGACATCAGGGCTCATAACAGTGCCGTTCCGGGCAGGCTTCTCCCCTTCCCCTCTCACAGTTACCTTCTTGAATTGCACATGGTCCATAGTCAAACCAAATCCCAGAAACCCACACCTGGGAAATCCCTTGATTATCTGTTTGGAAGGACTTCTTTTGTCTCAGAACCTTTGACCCAGTTAAAGCACCACTATGCATGTGAAGAAAACACTCAGATTCTTCGGGACACAAGGCAGTAATATCTTGCTAAGAAGAGGAGCCTCGTAAATCTGGTCATGTCTTCCCATTGAGTAGAATCCAAGCACATGGCCTTGCTGGTGAGGCCCTGCATGAACCCGCTCCTGCTTTCTTTTTGGACCGCCCACCCTGCCATTCTTGGAGCACCCCAGGCCCCTCCTGCCTGCTGTACCCTCTGTCTGGAGTCTGGACGGTTCTTCCACAGCTCTTCTCAGTCCTCCTGAGCCTTTAAGATCCGCTCAGCCACACTCTGCAGCGAGGACTCTGTGCCCTCTCCATCGCCCTCTGCCCATTATTTTATATTTAGGCATTCTGCACGTTCCTGTGTGGTTGCTATCTCACTTATTAGCTGTCTGCCACACTTGATTGAGTGCTTTACATGGGCAGGAGTGTTTTCTGATTTGGGCAGCATCTAGTCTAGTGTCTGGTGCAGTGTGAGAGCTCAATAAATCAATGGTAGTTCAAATGAGTGAATGACATGCCAACCTACTTTTCATCAGAAAAACTGTTTCAAGAAAAAAAAAACATTTAAAAGCAAATGCTTTGTCTCTTTTCTCTCAGATTCTCCGCATATAGCACACATAAACACAGTGCACGTGTGTCCGGCTGTGCGAGTCCCCCAGCCTTGGCAAAGAACTGCCGGAAAGAACAGGCCTGGTGATTTAGTGCCTGTTGTCTAACTGGTAATATTAGTGCTTTTTGTACCTAAGCCTTTAATGTGTCTTCTCTGCCCTTTTCCTCTTGTCTTTCCTCTCTAGCAAGGGAAGCCGTATGTCTTCGACAGGGTGCTGCCTCCCAGCACCACCCAAGAGCAGGTTTACAGCGCGTGTGCAAAGCAGATTGTCAAAGGTAAGTGCTGTTTCTTCATTTCCTCCTGGGCCTTTCAGAGTAATTGAAAACATAAAGTGATATTTGCAGCCTGAGAATCAATGTGCTTTGACTGTAAGCAGAGGCCTGCTAATTGGAAACACTGAATTACAGCTCAAGCTCTGGCCCTGATTTGCTGTGATGTCGGGTGAGTTATTTAACCTCTCTGTACCTCCCTTCCAAGGAGATTTCCTTTGCCACCTTTTTGGCAGAACTATTTTATCACCTAGAAGCTTCAAATCAAGGCAAGCCATGATCACACTTTATCCGTAATGGTTTTAAAAGACTGCTGTAGGTATAGGACCTCCTTTTTCCTTTCAAGAAAAAAAAATATTCCTGATTGTCCGATTGTACATTTTTGGGTGATTTATTTTGTATATCTGTCTCTTCAGAAAGATGCCTTGACTGTGAAATATTCTTGGGCACCAAAGAGTTCTCCACAGCGTCGTGCAATCACGCCACCTTGCTGGTTGTTGAGCGTTTCTGCCTGCAGCATTGCTTGGTTACCTCCGCCTAACCCACTTTCCATCATGCCACTCAGATCCTGACATTTGTTCCTCCAGATAGGTAGCCTGAAGCCTGAGTTTATGCCTTGGAAATCTGTCCTTTTGTCTGGGACTGGCCTTGGCCCTGAATGATTTGTGTCGCAGTAACAGCAGGGAGATAAGCAATTTACAAGTCGGCCTCCCTTACCCTTTCAAATCAGGAGCAGGTTGGAGCTTGCCGTGGGAGCTCACCATCTGCACAGAGCTGAGGGCATCTCCTTTTGCTTTGCTTTTCATCATTAAATTCTTGCTTTCAAATGTCTTGATGCTGCCACCTTTATAGGTAGCTCTGGATTTAAAGAGCGAAACATAAAAACAAAATAATAAAAACACCTTGCCTTGTTAGAGCTACTTATTTTTAGAAGCCGAGCTGACTAATGCTTTGAAATTCATGAAAATCAGCCTTGGGTACATCTGTTAGATTAATTCTGACCCTGGCCACCTGCGTGGGAGACTCTATCAGTATGTAATGTTCCTTGCTGAGGTGTGGGATTATTCACATTCTTGTTGGAGACATCAATTAATTTTGAAGGTCTTCACAGTAAGATTTTTATTAAAAAAAATCTAAAAGGAAAGGAATATGCTTGAATTTGAGTTCTTTTTCAGTTAATAGTATGGGCCTATAACTGGTGGTAATTTTTGTCTTTTCTTTACTTCTACTCTTTTGTTTCTCTCTCTAAACATGTTTCTTTCTCTTTTTGGAGCATATAGTTCTAGTTTGCTCCTGGTCCTTGCTCTTTCCTCTCTATTACCTGACTCTTTCATATTTTTATTTAAAGTAAGATTAATTACATGTGAGCCAGCATTTCCTTTTTCTCCCATCATTATCAGAACCAAATACTATTTACCAATGCTGTGCTAAGCATGAGGACCATCTACATACATCTCCACCTTCCCTAAGTTGACTTTGTAAGTAGAGATGCAGAAACTCTATTTTAAAAAATCCTGTGGTTAGCAAACAATAATAATAATAATAATAATAATAATAATATTTGAGTCTTTCTTTACTAGAGAAATTTGTATCCCTTTCAGTTTAGATCTTTCTTTTTTTCTATAGTATGAAATGTTAGAAATAGGTTGGGCCCTCGGGAGCTCTCATGAAGATGTGATCTAACTATAAATAACTTGAGACCCATTGTGTAGTGAGCCACAAAGAAAATATTTAGAATAAACCTAGGCTCTGACATGATATAATCAATACATTTTTCAGGTACCATAAATATTACATAAATACACTCATTCTGTAACAGTAGAGTACCTTAGTCTCCGTTGAAAGGAAATTAAGAGGGGGATGATGAAGACCTGATTTAGCTTTTTTTAATGTCCACTGAGGCTAGTGTGAGGGGGAGTGGCCATGTATTGCTCTATTAGCAAGGTCAAACATAGATATATAAGAAAGAACTCCTTGGGATAGATTGCCAGATACAGCTGAGGAATCTCTTGCTATGACAAGCCCTGTTTAAATCAGGGAGGTGGTGCTGGGGTGGGGGGCTTTTATCTAGGGGCCAAGAATTGAATTAGATGACTTATGAAGATCACCATAGTCTCCGTGATTCATGATGATGTGGTGGACTGATGAGCTTTCCTTTCAAATCTATCTAAACCCTTAATGTATTTGAGATCAAGAGGATTCTTTTTAAATGGTGACTTTATTCTCTCTCCATTCGTTCATTCCCTTCAACTTCACTGGGTTTTCTGAAAAATATTTCAAACATTTGATTGTAGAGTCCTGGCATCTCCCACACTCTCATTTTTGTCTGGTGTGTGTTTTTCAAAATGTCTGAAAAGAATGTAGCGTTCTCCTTCATTTCTTCTGGGAGAGGTTATAGGGTTTGTGACTACCAGTATGGTAAATAGGAAGGTTCCCATAAACAAATATCTAGGAATTAAAAACCATGGTCATTGGATGCTAATGTTGAAGTAGAGTAACTATGTCCCAGATGCAGAAGTCACTCTGGGCATTTGCTTCCAAGTTAACTAGATGTAGACTATCCAGTGACAGAGAAAGTGCTTTTCTTGTTTTTCAGACCTAATTTCTTTAAACTTTATTCATTTGGTTGTTTCTTTCTTTCATTCCTTCTTCAGGTATGTTAAGTATTTATCATGTGGTAAGCATTATTAGGGACCGAAGTCACCAAGATATGTAAGACTGCAAGAATGTTTAAGTATAAAGCAAGAGACAGATGCATCCATAATTATCATGCACTTGGGTATTATAAGTTTTAAGGTGGGTGTGTACAATATTCTATGGGAATACAGACAGAGGTTATTGTTTTAGTTTTAGTTTATTTTTGTATTTTTAAATTTCTTTTAAGTGAAAGGAGGGGAGATAGTGAGACAGACTCCACCCGGCAACCCCCATCTGGGGCCTATGCTCAAATCACCTGAGCTGTCCTCAGTGCCTGGGGCCAACGCTCAAACAAATCGAGCCACTGGCTGCGAGAGGAGAAGAGAAAGAGAAGGGGAAAAGGATGGGGAAGAGAAGCAGATGGTCACTCCTCCTGTGTGGCCTGACCGGGGATTGAACCCAGGATGTCTGCACAACGGGCCGATGCTCTATCCACTGATCCAACTGGCCAGGGCAGAAAGTCTTTGATACTGATTTTGGTGGGTGTGGAAGGTTGGAGAACTAAGGAAGGCTCCGTGGAAAGATTGGGTCTCAAGGACTGTAGAAGGGCAATATAAGTAAGACTAGCAAAAGCAAAAGCATGAAGACAAATTATATACAGCACGATGGGGCAGCTTAGAGTGAAACAGGGTACGTGGGGGATGAGACTTCAAAAACATAAGGCTGGACCAGAGTTTGATTGAAAGTGGTGGGCTTTATCCTATAGGCAATGTAGACCCACTGAAGAATTTAAGCTTAGGATATTATCAGATCTATTTTATTATCATGTTATATATGAGTCTTAAGGAGAAATATATTTATTTAGCTACTATTGTCTACCAGGTACCCTCTATGCACTTTACATATGTTATTGCACTTTAAATCTTAACAGCTGCTTGGAGTATGATCATTATTTTTCCCATTTACCAAAGAGGAATTTGAGATGAAGCAACTCGTCCAGGTCAGTTCAGGGGCAGTGAGGCTGGGACTTGAGCCTGTTTATCTGACGTACTTGGATATTTCTGCACTGCCTTCCTCCCACTCTTCTGCTGGGCCCATAATGAGCATTTACTAACAATTATTTTTATGAGCTGTTTCTTTTCTGTCAGCCATATGGACTGTTAGCCAAGCATTGCAAAAAAAGATAGGTATAGGAATGGGGGTGGAGGAAAGTAGAGAAGTGAGAATAGAGGTTTTAGTTCTAGAGCCCTGGGTGGCCCTAGCTGTCTGCCAATAATGCAATGCATTTCCATTCTGAAGAGGCTGCAGGCCCTCGCAGGGCACAGCCATGGCCTTCCAGGCTAGCTGCTGAGCCCAGCTCTGGTCGGCCCTGGTGCTCAGCGGGACGGCCTCCTCATTCTCTGCCTGTGGCCTACAGAGTCCTCTGGTTAACTGGCAAGAGCCTTAGGATTCCAATGGGGGTGATTTGTTAGCCACTATTGCCAGAGACCCTGGTGCCACTGACAGGTCACCATTTCACCTACAGAGCTGTTGGGGGGAGGGTCGCACCAGCCTCCTCAAGAACAATGATATGCGGGTATGATTACATGTTCCCCCAAATTCCTACCTGACAATTGAACTAACTCGTCTGCTCCAGCAAGGCCTGGACTCAGAACCAGCAAAATCTGGGACAGAACACTTGGCTTTTGAAGTCTGCAGCAAGAGGCAGAAAGTGTTTTCCAGCACCCCACTCCCCTCCTCCCTCTTTCTTCCTCCTTCCTCCTGGGCGAGGAGAAGGCCCTCCCCACCTGCAGTGGACTCTGGGGTTTGCTTGGCCCCTAGATGGACGTGTGCTGTGTTTGTGGGGGGGCATTGACTGTATGGTGTGAGCTGAGATCACGCCACGCCAGACCCCATCACAAAGAAAGGTTCTGTCTGGCCAAGCTGGTTTCCGGCTCTGGGCTGGCATATAGAAATAGTTGTTTTGTTACGGCAGGGACTCTGAAACAAATGCTTTCCTTGAGCCCAGGAACTGTCATTCAGCATGATGAAAGTGCCTTTTTGTGGGCTGTTGCTGCTCGAGTTGGGTGGGGCAACTGTGCGGCTCAGTATGGCGCTGAGCACAGGTGCACTGCTCTCCCTCTCCTGCCCTGTAGCGCTCCAGTCTCCAAGTGCACTGTGTGTGCTGTACACCGCCCCAACCCAGCTCCCCTTTTCACTAATAATTACACAGAGCACACAAATAAACAAACAAAACCTCCCAAATCCTGGAGTTGGGGAGAAAATAGAGAACACTGGGTTCTGAGTGCTTTTTCTTTTTTTTTTTACCTCCCTCCCTCCCTTCCTCCTTTCTCCCCCGCCCTCCTTTCTTCCTTGTTTCTTTTCTTCTTGTGAGAGGCAGTGAGGCAAAGACAGACTCCCGCACTACCCACCAAGCCACTGGGGGGGGGGGGCGATGCTCAGTTGCTCAGCAACCCAGCCATTTTTTATTTAAGCACTTGAGGTGGAGGCCACAGAGCATCCTCAGTGCCTGAGGCCTACTCACTCCCGCCAATCCCCACACAATGAGCCATGGCTGCGGGAGGGGAAGAGAGAGAGAGAGAAGGGTAGGGGTAGGGGTAGGGGTAGGGGTGGAAAAGCAGATGGTCCCCTCTCCTTTGTGCCCTGACCGAAATCAAACCCAGGACATCCACATGCCAGGCAGACACTCTACCACTGAGCCAACTGGCCAGGGCCTTCAACAATGAATTAATTGCAACATGATTGTAAAGACTTTAAAGGTCAAATGGAGTTTGTTCTAATGGAGTTTTATGTGTTCTCTTTTTCCTAAAAAATAAAAGTAATTGAGCTCAGTGTTGAAATAGCAACATCAATCAATCAGGGATTCTCTAAGTAACGTAGTCCCCTGTGCTCCTCAGCTCCTTACTCCACAAGTTCACGTACCTGTCCCGGTCCCTAACCCGCAGGTGTTGGTGAGCACTAGCCAACTAGGAGTCAGTAGGACTGTGCGCTCTGCTAGTGTGAGGGGGACTCAGGGAGATGGACGGGCCCCATTGCTTTTGGCAGAGGAAGGAGCACAGGTGGGTTTTCTCCTGTCAGCAGAGCTCAGGCTCTGAGCTGCATTTCCTTCAGGGTGTAGTAGGTTGCTCAGGGCCACCTCCTGAGGACATGCACTCTTGTAGGGTGACTGGAGGCTCGTTATAAGAAGCAGAGGGAGCTGGACCCCTGGCTGGGCTTCCGTACCCCTGCTTTAATGCCTGGGTTAATGGGTTCCAGAGTGCTTCCTACACAGGGGCTTAAGGTCAGGAAACCCTTTCAGTTGGGGGGGGGTGTGTGTGTGTGTTTAATTCCTAATAAATAGAAGCTTCAGTGCTGTAATTGTGGCTAGAATTCCAATTGCTGTAGTTGTTTTTGCTATGAATATAAAAATTTAAAAATATAACTGAAAGGGTGCCTTCTCCTTCCCGGGAGCATGCCCCCCCCCCCCCCCCCCCCCCCCCTACAGGCATGCCTCTCCGCAACGCTAACGGATTCCATGAGACTTGCGACCAGGGGCGCAGTGGGCTGCAGCAGTTCGTCCTGAGCTAACACCCTGAACCTGCCTCCAAGGCCCCCTTTTCTCTGACTTCCCAGAGAGCCAAAGCACCCCGCCTGGGCTCCCCTGCTGCTTCTGTCCTAAGCCCTTTCTTCTTTCATTGTCCTCAGCTTTAATAAATGTCCTCTCTTAAAAAAATACAACCGAAGGGCAGGCAGCTCTCTCCTTGGGCCCCTCAGAGCGTATCACATTCATGGACGTGCAGAGGCTCCCTGCTCTGGCCACTGCTTTCAGGCGTGAGGAGTCTTTTCTCTGGAAAAGTGAGCATTTTTGTGAAAACTGAAGCTTGAACCTTCAACCCTACGTCTTCTTGAAGTTTTTGCTTCCCCTGTTACCAGGGAAACCATTAATTACCAAAGTCTGATACAGGTGAACATTCTCTCTCTTTCTCAAGATAGCTTGATGCAAACCCTTGAGAGCTGCTAGGATTTAAAAAAAAAATCCTGCCATTTAATTTTTCCTTTTTTAGCTTCCTAAGGGAAAATCTCGCTTTTTGTTCTGACCTCAATATAGACTTCAGTAACCTCAGATAGGTAAAATATATATTAAATTTTTTGTTTTTAGGAAATCCAACAAAACAACAAAAGCTAACCATACATAATCATAATCATACAATTCAGAGGGACCAACCAACCAAACAAACAGACCTAATCAGGACCTGAAACAGATGGAGCCGATTGCCTGGCTTGATTTCTAATTTTTTTTTGGCTCGAAGGAGTGCGTTCTGTGTGGGGCTCCCCTCCCTGCCCATACCATCCTTTCAGGAATGAAGACAGCCCCCTTACCTAGCGATGGTGGGCCAGGGTGTTACTTACGCACTATTCCCTTCTCGGTGAGGTTTATGTGGGTGAAGCGGGGTTGAAGGAAACAAGCACACAGTATATTTTAATCCCCTCTGCTGTTTTGAAAGAATTCCCACAGATAATCTTCAGCGCAAAGCAGCCTCATCACACGCTGCTCCTGTCCCCAGGAAAGCCGCCTGCCCTGTACAGGATGTGCAGTGTGCTCACTGTGCTGTAGAAGAAGTCCCGACATTGCTGGGCCTGGGCCCCAGTGCCGGCACAGCCGCTGAAACAAGAGACGCTAACTTAGAGTCAGGGCCTTGGTGGTTTCTGGGTTGACTGGATTGTCACCGTGTGGCTCAGTTTACAGAGGGGGGCCCTGGCCTCCCCAGCTGTGGACCAGCTCCCTCGGAAGGAGCCGGGTGCAGCCTTCATGGGAAACCCCCAAGAAAATCGCCTGGGCCAGGGTTTAAACCAATCCAAATCAGATCTTCAGGGAAGAAATTCTCTTCTGTCCCTCACTCCAGAGACACAGGGCAGAGATAATGTTTTTCTTCTGGCTGATCTCAAGAGATCAACTTAGAGAAGAAAATTCAAGTATCTTTGTACTAAAAGGAAAGTACTGCTTGTATTTGTCCTAATTTGACGTTGCTGGGAGAAGGTGTGCCTGTCTCCTTCTGCATTAATATACAGTATTTCATAGGAATATGAGTCCTTTTCTTGTTATTTGTGAAGCAGTGGAGGCCCTCACTTCCGCTTTTATCTCACAAGTCTACTTAAAATGCAAATAGAATTGAAATATCAATTGTGTGAAAAATGAGACGAGCCATGGAAAATGTAACTTAAAAATATGCATATGATCAAAGTAATAGATTAATTTTATTTAATTCTTTCTTGCTTACAGATGTCCTTGAAGGTTATAATGGGACTATTTTTGCTTATGGACAGACTTCATCAGGAAAAACACATACCATGGAGGTAAGATCACAAGGTGCTATGATAGCATGTTCTCAGACTGAACAGAACCACTGCTTCGAGAAAAATTTGGGGTGCACATGGGCTTTTTACAGGACAATAGAGATGGTTAAGGGCACAGTTATGTTTGGTCAATTTATTGTGTCATTGAGAAGTTTTAAAATAATGGTGAGTAGTGAAATCTCAGGAATTCAGTATTTTTAAAAAATTCTTTGTTGATAACTCTATTGAAATAATAATAATAATAAATTTTATTAAAAAATAATCATCAACATACTAAAGAGTGGTGTTAGTATCCTTGTGGGCTTGAGCCCAATCTAACAGAAAATCTGTGTGACAATCATTTACCCTAAGGGGGACCTCTCAGGAGAATTACAAAGTGTAGGTCAGAGAATAAGGAAGTTGACTTGTGGACCAGATTAAGCCCACAGACATATTTGTGTTTGGCCTGCACAGTGGTGTTTTTAGTTTCAGACAGTGTTTAAAATGATGTGATCTCACACAATTCTAAGTGTTCAAATTTGGTTGAAAATTTTGAAGATCTAGCAGTACTGGGTAAAATTTCACCATAATATTAAGGTGAGCGTCACCAAAGCAGGGATCTCATTGTCTTATTCACCTTTTTATTCAGGCACCTAGTGTGTGCACTAGTGGCTGTCACCTCGGAGGGGTTTGACCAGATATCTGTTCAAATGATGATGGCCTGTAGTGGCCTTGGCTGACCCCTGCGCGTGTACTCCATGCACACTGTGGGGGTGAACTTATCCTCAGCATCTTTCTTTATTAACTTACACAGCCGGCCCCTGTGGGCACCTGAGGGTGTGACCCCAGCTCAGATTGTTGGCCATGGAGCTCTGTGGCTCCAGGTTGTCTTCCAGACAAGGCCCATCTACAGACGTTGGCCCCTGCACCTCTTTCCACCCTGCTGTTTACTATGGACTCCTAGAAGGCCTTCAGGGCCAGACCATTTTTCAAAAAGCTTGGCACACCTGACAGGTAAGGAGAGGTTGAAGAGTGGTTATTTTAAGACACTGCACACGGAAGTTTGGAGGAATTCAGTTTCCAAGCAGCAGGGTAAGATGAATTCTTAATCCTTTAAACTGAGGGTTTTTTTACTGATGGTGCCCTCCTGGGAATATCATTGAGACGGCTGCTGCAGAATCAGTTTAGTTTATGAATCATTCCTATTGAAGAGGAGATTTCAAAGGCACGAGGCTAAAATCCTCAGGGCTCTGATGTTCTGCTCACACTGATTTCAAGCATGGGGTATGGCTCTGGGGGATCTTATTTCTGTTGTGTTGACTCACTTTCACCGTTTTTCTGGAGACAAAGTGGTTCAGAGCTTGCGCAGATTAAAGGAAGCACCAGGTTTATTTGCCACCTCTTTCAGACAAAGCAAGACTGCTCCCTGACACCTGAGCCTCCCTGGGCCTCTTCCCTGCATCTCACACCCTTTGGCAGGACACCTTGGCATGCAGGCCCAGTACTCCTCCCCCCATACTCCTGCTCCAGCCCCTCGTCTGCCTCTCTTACTGGGCCTCAGACCCTTAACCTTCCAGGTTCAAGAAAAAATTGTGGTTATGTATTTTCTAAGTTCCATCTACTCCAGTAGCCATCAACTGGAGCTCTCCTTCACAGGTCAGAGGCACAGGAAAAACAGAGGGTATCTCATGAGGGTATCAACCAGTCTGGAGGCTTCTGGAGAATTACCAAATAACATACAAAATACGAAACAACAGCAACCCCAAAACTGCATTATTTAAAATCCTCCAAAGTCTTAGGGAATGGTTACAAGAATGACTTTTTTAGCTTTGGGATTAATTCATTTTTGGAAAATGTAAGGTGTTTGCTAAATGTCAGATATATAAATTGTAAACCATCAAAGGAAAGACCTGTCTCCACGGTAAAATCTTGGTTTATATGTAGTGTGGGGAGAATGAGTGGGTGTGAAATGATGACAAAGAGGTATGTCAGCAATTTCAAACTAAAATTAGAGGCATTTTGTTAAATGAGAGCATCTTCAGGCCTGTTTCATGGTGTAAGCCCCTCAATGGCTGTCACAGTGCTGGGGGCCCAGAGGGACTTCTGGGTACCAAGCAGGAACTGGATTCTGTGCTGATCACTCTCATAGTTGCCTAAATTCTGTGGCCTCTTTCTCCTGGTCAGTTTTAAAAGGTTGATTGCAGTGAGTTGCTTTTGTCTATTGTGACTTTTGAAGGTCACTTGCTTATGCCTCCAGGAGGGGGGAGTGGGTGGATGTGAGGCCTATCCTAGTGCCCCCACCCCAATTTAATCTGGTTCTTTCTGGGGGGTGATTATAGATTGGAGAAAAGGTAGGGGGTATTTTAGAGGAAAACAGGAAAGGAGGAGCCCCAAGTGAAAGTCATAGAGACTGTAGGAGACCAAGAAATCCCAAGCCTGGAATGCAATTAAATTAAAAAAAACCGTGCAGGGTTTGCGCTGTCTGAAAGGAGGGATTTTATGTATTCGGAATTACACATTGAGATCTTTCAAAGGCCTTTGGAAGGGGATGTAACTCCCTGAGTGGACAGAGCTGGCACATTTTAAAGCTGTTTTTTCACTTTAATCCCCCCATTTTTGTTCTGACACCCAGTGGTGATTCCATTACCTTCTATTGAGGGAACAAACAGATAAGCCTACATAAAATTGGAAAATTAGGTTTTGAAGATTCAGCATTTAATGTAGATTTTCAGTTAAAATCTGAAGCATTTGCTGGTGCTGGTGTTGAACGTGTAGTGCACTGGCCGGCTTGCAGGCTGGCTCCGGGCTGCGTGGGAGGTCCGCTGGGTGGCTGGGGGCGGCTTGTTCTGCCTGTGATGCCAGGAAGGGCTTCTCCTGGCCCCATGCCTTACTTCGTGGCCTTCCCCAGCACATTGATATAGCGGAGGGAGACACCCTGTGCTCTTCCTTCTGCCCGAAGGGACACCTGGAGGCCAGCGAGTGGGTATAGGCTGCATTGCTGCTGAGTGGAGCCTGCCACCTGATTTTTAATGAGTCTGAGTGTATTGGTGCTGTGTGAGCTGAGGGGCTACCTGCTTTCCCATCTTAAGTATTTCAGGAAACTGTCCTTGGGTGGTGAAGGAGGCCACTGGGCTTGGAACAAAGGGAGTTTTGTTTTGTGGTCAATGGCCTGCGTCTGGTTTCTTTCATACTTGCTCTGAGAAGACTATATTCAGAAGTGGGGAAAGTTTTTGAAGAGGATTATACAAGATTTAAGTATAAAACTGGAGTTTTTTGCTTTCCGGGAGAGACAAGATGATGAAGTGCCACCACGTCTGGCCCTGATCTAGCGACTGATCTCGTCACCGCTCGCTAAACGGGCATTGTTCCTCCTCGGTTCCTGTGCCTTTGTTATGTTCCTCTTCTCTCATCTCTGCCTGCATCCTCTCTGCCCATCCTGAATCTCACTCATCCCTCCGGATCTGGTGCTTCTCAGGGAAGCCCTCCATGTCTCTCCACCTAGAGGGAGCTTTTCTCTGAGTTGCTCTCTGCTTCTTTACCCCTTTTGTTGCCTAAGGTTAATATAAATACTTGTTTTATGTGAATACATGTGTATTTCATTTGCAAAGCCATCAGCCTAGAAGCGGTAAAGATCTTTATGGAACACCTCTGTCTCATACACACACACCACACACACACCTCATACCACATATACTACACATACATACACAGCACACATCCACCCCACACACTCAGCACTTCACAAATCAACACCCTCCGCCATAAACACCCACGTCATCCCCCCACCCATCCCCACACACATACACATAGATTGAACAGTCTCTGTTTACTGGGCATGAAGGCCACTCTTGGGCTTCTGAGCCAGATCAAGCCTCCCTGCCCCTAAACCTGTAGTATATTGGGGATCCTGTCTGCCCCCGTGGAGTGAGGGTATTACTACTCCTCCTTCTCCAAATAAACATGTGCTTCCATCTCATGTGATGTTGGGATGCAGGCTTCAGAGAAACAAAGTGGGAAGTGTCCCAGACGTACCCTAGTTCTGCCTTGGGTCTTCCCCAACAAAAGCAAACAAAGGGACATCAATACTTGTGTTATCCAGGAATCGATTGCAAGATAAATCTGTTGAAAGGGAAAGCATCTAGGGAAACACGTTCTCATCAATTATAAATGATTTTTGGATTATCCGTCACTCTCCTTTGGTTGTGGACTACTGAGGAGAAACTAAAGGATTATGATGCATTATTAAAGAGCATTGGAGGGAGTGGGGGGTGGGGATACTTTTTAGACTCTCTGAGTCAGATTGGCTGATTGGTGTCATGGCACTGACTGGGCAGAGATCGGTGTTTTTACTGCCAGTGTCATTTGTCAGCAATTTCCACAGTCCAGAGGCAGTGAGGTCCAATATGTGATTTGTTACATGTTTATGATGGCTGTGCAAATTAAAGGAGTCAACATTCGAGTCTCTCAGTCTCTGTCATTTGGTGCTGTTTTCATAAGATACATATTGGTGGTGTGCGATAGAAGTATATTTCAGCCTTCAGGTCAGATAAACTCCCAGCACTGCTTAATGAGAACCTGCTAGGAGCTGAATAATATAATGCTAACATTTTTTGTCACTGAGCTCATTATATATACTGTTTAATTTAAATTCCACAATAATTCTATGTAATAGATACTATACTAAGTTTCATAAGCAGTGGGGGAATGTACTTATGCACTGCCCATTTCTGCCTTTAGGGGTGTACAGTCAAACTAAAAAACAACGTAAACACATCTATTGATTTAGGATTGTTAGTGACAAGGACATCCCAGGGAGTGCCCAAAATCCCAGGGGAGACAGCTTTGCTAGAGACCAGAACCACTGCTGGGTTCATATGACTTCCTGCTTATGGTAACCCAGATGTTGGCTTGCAAGTCAGTCTGTCAGAGAAGCACTGGGTGGTGAATCCTTGAAGGAAAAAGAGAATTTGATTGAGAAAAATAAAGCAGCAGATCAGGTACTGGGCAAATTTGGAACAAGGATATGAGTCAAAATTGAAAGGTTGTGGGGCATCCCTAGAAAACTCAAGAGAAAACTGGGTGTTGTGCTTTTCTTTCAGTTCCATTTGTTCCTAAAGTTTTATAACTTTCAAGATGTCTAAAAAGATTCTCTGGGAATATAGTTGCCAGTGATTACGTGAGATGCAGACTGTTTGAACTAAGGGCTTGTCTAACATATAATGGAACATAGGCGTTCATTTGAGTGCGGGCACAAATAAAGCTCTCGGGAGTTGTCTGCCCAGCTCCATGCTAAGGCCGTTCGTTGCGTTAAGTACTTAATAACTGTCCTTTAGGAATTGTTTTCAGGTCGTATGTGATATATTTTAGAAAGCCTTCAAAAGTGGCAAAGTCTGGATCTTAAAAATAAATGTAGTGATAGCCCAAAAAGCAGAAGAATTATTCTATTCTTCTACTCCTTAGGTAAATTGAATAAAATTAGGAAAAGGGGTCAAAAAGGAATAAGTGAATATCTTACATTTGGATTTAAGTATTAAACACAACCAAACATTATTTGGAAAAATTCAGGCTTGGAATTATAGATTTTAAAAGAGAAATCGATAAAATGGATTCTTGATTGGTTTGTAAAGTGATATGAAGGTATTCCTAATACGGGTCTCAGGAATTTTTGCACAGTGAAGACATTAATGAAACTATGTCAGCTCTCAAAGTGATCTCCTTAATGTAGATTAACTTGGAATTGTAGGTTCCGATCAGATTGTAAAAATTCAAAAACAAAACCCACTTTTAGTATGGTATAGTCACCCATATATTCTCAGTCCCTCTCCTTCACTTTCTACCCACTGACTCACATGCACACTGATTTGAGTGGCAACAGGAAGGAACATAGTGGGGCTTCACAATCTGCCAGAACAAGCTCTCCACTGCTGGAAAATGAGACTACCATGTTGAGTTACTGGGTTAACTTTCTGTCTGGTGGCATGTTAGGTAGATTTCCAAGGGAGCAGACAGTCCACATGTGTGTGCTCCTGTTCCGTACAGTTCTGCTTAAGAAACCCAAGTGTGGTCTTTTCTCTGTCTCGTGTTTCTCAGCACTCTTCAGCACCTGTGTTTGTGTTTTTTGCCTCCTAGGGGAAGCTGCATGACCCTCAACTCATGGGAATCATCCCACGGATCGCCCATGACATTTTTGACCATATCTATTCCATGGATGAAAACCTGGAGTTTCACATCAAGGTAAATACCATTCATTGATGAGACCCAAGGGAAGAAGCAATGCCCAAAATTATGTTTCTTAGCTTTCCTTTTATTTTGTACATGTAAAAAAGATGACCTTATCCTTAAATGAAATTCCCATGATAAGCAGAGCTACAGGTTTTATTTAATGATTAAGGAGTTACGTAGCTATCTGGGTGGTTTGCGTTAGATACTGAGATAAGGTGAGAGCCCTCTGTAGAAGGGAATCATCTTGATAGCTGCGACTTCTGCCCTTTCCACTGTGGAGTTTTGTAGATGTGACCATAATGGGTCCACAAAGTGTGTTCCGTGAAACACAGTGCCTCAGATTATCATCGGTAGGTGGTTTACCAGGGGAAAAATGTGGCCAAATAACCTGGGAATGTGCTCTGTTGAAAAGTGTTAAATTTATTACAAGCTTAAATATGCTGTTGTGTAATGTAACCCTGCAGAGGGGTCATGGGGCTATTCCATTTCCCAGCTTTACTGGACATAGTTTTCCTCCCTTGGAGTATGACAGACTAGTGTTTGGAGGAGCATATCCTAAGAAATGTTGGAGAAGGGAATTCTCTTCCTCCTCCTTGTTCTTTTGTTTGTGTGTGTGTTTAAATCAGAACTTACGTTTTTGCTTAAATTCAAATGTTTGTTATTTGATGTATATTCATTTGAACTTCTTTGTACGCAAGTGAGTGAAAGCTAATTGTTTAAGCAAATAGAGGAAGTTGTTCGAAGATGCAGAATCTGATAGCTGGCATAGGGGAGAGCGATTGTGGAAAAGCAAGAAATCCAGATCCTACTTTTTATTTTTAACTTAAAAAAATTGAGTTATCATTCACAGTTTTAAAGTATACAATTTGATGTTTTTTTAGTCTCTTTCCAAAATTTTTTTTTTTTTAATATTTTATTTTTTTACAGAGACAGAGTCAGAGAGAAGGATAGATAGGGACAGACAGACAGGAACGGAGAGATGAGAAGCATTAATCATTAGTTTTCTGTTACAACACCTTAGTTGTTCACTGATTGCTTTCTCATATGTGCCTTGACCGCGGGCCTTCAGCAGACTGAGTAACCCCTCACTTGAGCCAGTGACCTTGGGTCCAAGCCGGTGAGATTTTTGCTCAAACCAGATGAGCTCGTGCTCAAGCTGGCGACCTCGCGGTCTCGAACCTGGGTCCTCCGCATCCCAGTCTGATGCTCTATCCACTGCGCCACCGCCTGGTCAGGCTCTTTCCAAAATTTTATGACCATGGTCACTATCTAATTCCAGAACATTTTCGTCACTCCCAGAGGAAACTCCATACCCATTACAGTCCCTGCATTTCTGCCTTCTTGCTTTCTTCCTTAATTGTTTGGGTGGTGGTGGGGGTGTGGACCATGGTGGCTCCTCTCCCACACTCCCTTGTTACTAATTCCTGATGCCCTGGAAAGTTGGCTCGCTGACCCAGCAGCCTACAGTAGGTGAATGCTCAGCTCTGATTAACCGTGTCCAGGATGCTTGTGACTGACTGGTCCCCAGCATGGTGACTGGGAACAGAGTAGGTGGAGGTGAGGAGGATAAAGGGAAGTTCTAAAAAGATGTGGAGCTTAGTAGATCAGGCAGGAGGCTGATCATCCCTGAAGGCTGAGACCTTAGTCCACGAGACCCATTATTTTAGAGATGAGGGAATAGTTCAAAGATGTAGATCCTGCTGTAGTCCAAAGTTACATACCAAGTCATCGGCATAGTTGAGATTAAACGCTTGATCCGACCAGCCCCATGTGCAGTGTTTTCTCTGTTATATTAAACTTGTACCCTTCTTATTTCTGCTAAGTGCCTTTTCTAAATTATTTAAAAACAAGGCAATAGCTGTTTGCTCAATTATAAATTGCATCTGGCAAATCTTTTTCCTCATAGTTCCCTTTATTGGCTAAAGCAGCTTTTTGCCAGGGTTCTTTATATCCTAAAATACAGAAGCTTGTTGCTTTGATGGGATCAAGATTTAGGAGCTTAGTGCATCTTTAAGGCTGTTTGCATTTAATACCTCGAACTACTGCAGGGTTCTTATGGGATAATCCTGGAACAAGATGTTAAGCCAATTACTGCCCTCAATATAGGGTCTTCTATTAGAATCTTATTAAGGTACAAACAGCCTCAGTGTGCAGGGGCAGGAGTAGGAACAACATCCATCTCTTGGGCTGAATTTATTGCCCGGGCTCCTGTTCTGCATTTATAATTATGCTTACTTATTTAATAAATAATGTTCATTAAGTGGGTGAGTTAGTTATTGACTACTCAGTATTTTGAACTGGGTAGTGACAGACCTAATCAAGAAAAAGAGGCTCAATTAAGGCAGTATTAAAAATCTGTTTTGGCCCTGGCCGGTTGGCTCAGCGGTAGAGCGTCGGCCTAGCGTGCGGAGGACCCGGGTTCGATTCCCGGCCAGGGCACACAGGAGAAGCGCCCATTTGCTTCTCCACCCCTCCGCCGCGCTTTCCCTCTCTGTCTCTCTCTTCCCCTCCCGCAGCCAGGGCTCCATTGGAGCAAAGATGGCCCGGGCGCTGGGGATGGCTCTGTGGCCTCTGCCCCAGGCGCTAGAGTGGCTCTGGTCGCAACATGGCGACACCCAGGATGGGCAGAGCATCGCCCCCTGGTGGGCAGAGCGTCGCCCCTGGTGGGCGTGCCGGGTGGATCCCGGTCGGGCGCATGCGGGAGTCTGTCTGACTGTCTCTCCCTGTTTCTAGCTTCAGAAAAATGAAAAAAATAAAAATAAAAAAAAATAAAAATAAAAATAAAAAAAAATCTGTTTCTTTTTTTTTGTATTTTTCTGAAGCTAGAAACGGGGAGAGACAGTCAGACAGACTCCCGCATGCACCCAACCGGGATCCACCCGGCACGCCCACCAGGGGGCGACGCTCTGCCCACCAAGGGGCGATGCTCTGCCCCTCTGGGGCATCGCTCTGTTGCGACCAGAGCCACTCCAGCGCCTGGGGCAGAAGCTAAGGAGCCATCCCCAGAGCCCGGGCCATCTTTGCTCCAATGGAGCCTCGGCTGCGGGAGGGGAAGAGAGAGACAGAGAGGAAGGAGAGGGGGAGGGGTGGAGAAGCAGATGGGCGCTTCTCCTGTGTGCCCTGGCCGGGAATCGAACCCGGGACTTCCGCACGCCAGGCCGACGCTCTACCACTGAGCCAACCGGCGGGGGCCAAAAATCTGTTTCTTAAAGTAGGCTCCACAGTGGTTTTAAACTCTTCCGAACATGCTTTTTCTTAATGCCAAACAATGCCTTTTTATTTTTCTTTTACCTGTACTCACAAAGTATTTGGCTCAGTGGTAGAGAGTCGGCCTGGTGTGCGGGGGGACCCGGGTTCGATTCCAGCCAGGGCACATAGGAGAAGTGCCCATTTGCTTCTCCACCCCCTCCCCCTCCTTCCTCTCTGTCTCTCTTCCCCTCCCGCAGCCAAGGCTCCATTGGAGCAAACATGGCCCGGGTGCTGGGGATGGCTCCTTGGCCTCTGCCCCAGGCGCTAGAGTGGCTCTGGTCACGGCAGAGTGACGCCCTGGAGGGGCAGAGCATCGCCCCTGGTGGGCGTGCCGGGGTGGATCCCGGTCCGGCGCATGCGGGAGTCTGTTTGACTGTCTCTCCCCGTTTCCAGCTTCAGAAAAAAAGGAAAAAAAAAAAAAGTATTTGAAGTGACAAAAATAGCAAAATTACCCGCAACCCCAAAGCAGCCAGTAGATCTGCTGTGTAAAAAGAAGTGAATAAATCAGAATTCTCTTTCTACTTATATTAAAGGTAGATAGGATTCTAAATGCCAAATTTGCTAATAATCTATTTCAACGCTTTTTAGATGTAATTACTTTTCTCTATAATCTATGTAAATAAAGGCACATGTTTAAGACCTCAGAGATAACTGAAAAGCCATATTGAAAAGCAGACAAGTCTGGAATACACGGAATGGGTTGGAACCAGAGTTGAGTTAGCAGCAGGAAGGGCGGGTTAGGGATAGATGCCTAAGACTGGAGGCCAAACAGACCCATAGGATTCCAGGAATGGGAGCAGTGGGTCTTTTGAAGGTCAGGTGTGTGCCTCCATGCAGACAAGGCTCAGCGACAGAGGTGTGTGACAGACATTGTAGCAGGCAGAGGTTGTTAGGGAGACAGGCAACCTGCAGAGGATGCCCAGCTCCAGAAGCCAGGATCTCAGATCTCAGAGAAACTAGGAAGTCAGGAGGTTCCAGGCTGAGACGCAGACAGAAGATAATGAGCCAGGCCTGAACTGGGTTAGGACCTGAGCCAGCTTACAGAGTCTTTACCTTACTTGCTGCCACTAGAGGCAAGACTGGTCCAGAGCTGGGATGAGGGGGCGAGGTATCATCTGTAGTCACATCCCAATTTTACAACTTTTTCAACTGCTTTTTTTTCTTTTTTAATAATGTTTTTGTCCATGCCTTTATTTAGAGTTTAAAATAGAAAACTCAAGAACACAGAGAAAATTTGATCTGGGAGGAAAAAGGCAAGTGTAGGCAGAATGAAAAATCTTAGAGGGAGTTTTTGACATCAAGTCTAATAGATTTGTTTAATAGATAGGAAAATTGAGACCCAGAGTTTTGGCTACATGTGAATTAAAATTTTAAGGTTACACACCTCGTTAAAGTTGTCCTCAGACATTAGCTTTCATATGGATCACTTGAGGAGTTGCTAAGCTGATTCCTAGGTCCTATTCCTGGAAATTCTGGTCCAGGAGGCCTGCAGTTATGTTTGGGGCTCTCCAGTTTAAACAAATGCTGTGGAAGATGCTGATGTAGGTGCCGCTGGAGCAGAGGTTAGAGAGTAACTAATTGGAAGGCCTTCTTTCCAATTATATAGTCTAGTTGTCTTTTATTAAATCACATTTGTTCCAATCCTTCCTGGACTCCCCAAACTTGCCACCGTGATTCCTCTCCCAGTTACTTTTCTGAGCTCTCGGAGTTCTAAGCAAACTACCTTTACCCCCATCCCACTCCCTCAATGTATGCGTCATGCTCCCATCCTGGTCTGATGAGGCTGTCAATATCATGCATGAGATAGGCCTACTGATTTTTGAAATTCTTTGCAAAGAGCATTTTCTATTCCAGCTGCCGTCATACCTAGACGTTTGCTTGGTGCTCATCTAAGGTAAAAGCTAGAGTCCCCTGTAAGTGGCTGTCTAGCACACGGTGTAAATAACGCCTGGATGGAACCATAGGGAGCTGTGATGTGTGGGGACAGGGGGAGCTCCCACTCTCCCACACTGAGCTGGGACTGCCAGAGCGAGCTGACAAGGCGGGAAGCGGGCTACAGGCGAGAGGGCTGGAGAGCTGCACGTGACGATTCTCAGTCTTGAGTGGACTCCTTTGTACTCTTAGCTAATGCATGAAAAAAGCTTCTTATAAGCTCAAATAATAATATTTCTGTAATATAGTGTGGCATTTCTGTTTCAAACTCAGTTTGTTTTTAACAGGTTTCCTACTTTGAGATCTACTTGGACAAAATCAGGGACTTACTCGATGGTGAGTAACTTGAATGCTTGTCCTTTTTTTTTTTTTTTCTGAAGCTGGAAACGTGGAGAGAGACAGTCAGACAGACTCCCGCATGCGCCCGACCGGGATCCACCCGGCACGCCCACCAGGGGCAACGCTCTGCCCCTCCGGGGCGTCACTCTACTGTGACCAGAGCCACTCTAGGGCCTGGGGCAGAGGCCAAGGAGCCATCTGCAGCGCCCTGGCCATCTTTGCTCCAATGGAGCCTTGGCTGCGGGAGGGGAAGAGAGAGACAGAGAGGAAGGAGGGGGGGGGGGTGGAGAAGCAAATGGGCGCTTCTCCTATGTGCCCTGGCCGGGAATCGAACCCGGGTCCCCTGCACGCCAGGCCGACGCTCTACCGCTGAGCCAACCAGCCAGGGCCTGCTTGTCCTTTGTTTGTTCTGTAACTAAAGTCCACGGAGGTTGAACTGATGTATAGCACTTTCTGTTAAGGAATTAATGACATACAGAGATGTTCTCCTGCCTTCAGGCTATCTGCTTACTCTCCGCCAGGGCTTAAACTTGCATATACAGTGTATGTTGCAGATATTAGATTTACCTATCCTCTGTAGCAGTTTCTATTTTTGCTTCAGTACAGGGTCTTTAACTTTTTATTTTTCTTTGCATGTCACTATTTTCATCTCTGTAGTATCCAAAACAAACTTGGCTGTTCACGAAGATAAAAACAGAGTCCCATATGTAAAGGTATGAGAAAAACTTGATTGATGATGCAATTATTTTCTCTCCAGTCACTGTCATTATAATTAGCATGTAGATGCCCAGAATGTTATGTATATAAAGCACAGATAGATATTTAATCATATTCCTTATATTTGAAATTCACTTGGTTAAAAAAATAGACATTTAATTTCTTTAATCATATCTATGTGAATGTACCACAGATGTCTAATCACATGGTAAGAATTGCAGAAGTGAACAGGCATTTGTTATTCACATTTTAAAGGATTTGGTATTGAGTGCAATCATTTATACTTTGCTGTTAGGAGAAGGCTATTATAGCATTATGTCTAGCACTTCAAAGTATCTAATTAAAGTTGGCGGCTAGTGACAATAAATAAAGATGGAAGGCAAAACAAAACTTCATCTATTTCTTTTTCTGTCATTGATTTTCTTTTTTTCTGTCTCTGCTGCTGCCGAGTTTGAGTATGTATTCAAAAGTCTAGGAGAATCCAGTATTTTTTTTCTGGTTTATTTCTGGGTTTCCTAGGGGTTGCTCAGACTTCTTTGTTAAGGTAGAATTCAAGCCTTAGGCAAGAGGGGAAAGTTGTGGGATCAATATTGCAGCCTTTCTCTTGATCTGCACATCTAGAGGAGAAATGGGAATATATTTAGCTGTTTCAAAGTATTGCTGCTTTTTAATATTTTAATGGCGAACCTGAACTGACCCTTGCAGGGGTGCACCGAGCGGTTTGTGTCCAGCCCTGAGGAAGTCATGGACGTGATAGATGAAGGCAAAGCAAACCGACACGTGGCTGTAACCAGTAAGTGTGGTGTGCCGTTTCCTCCCCTCTAACTTTAGGTACAGGTGTCTGCCTACACACCAGGAGCGATTAGTAATGAGGGCCACATGAAAGGCGGTTGAAAGCAGTGACTCAGACGCAAACACAGGGATGTGCAGTGTGTCTAGGCAGATTGTGGGAAACAGGGCCTCCTGTTGCCCAGGGAACTCTGAGAAATATTGGGTGGGACTCATTGGAACCTGGTAACAGACTAAGCCTGAACTCTGGGGAAAACAATCAATCAACAAACCAACTAAAGTGGGGGAAAGGTAAGCTTCTGAGTTTACCTTTTTCTTTTTTTTTCTTTTTCCTCCCCCTCCCCTCCCCTCCCCTCCCCTCCCCTCCCCTCCCCTCCCTTTGTAAGAGAGAGAGAAACTCATGTTTGTGGCACTTTTTAGTTATTAATTGATTGCTTGTCATATGTGCCCTGACTGGGGGGGCTCCAACTGAGCCAGTGACCCCTTGCTCAAGCCAGCAACCTTGGGCTGAAGCCAGTGACCTTTGGGCTCAAGCCAGTGATCATGGGATCATGTCTGTGATCCCTTGCTCAAGCCAGTGACCCTGAACTCAAGCTGGTGAGCCTGTACTCAAGCCAGCAACCTTGGGGTTTCAAACCTGGGTCCACAGCATCCCAGGTCAACACTCTATTTACTATACCACCACTGCTCAAGCTAAGTTTACTTGTTTTAACCATGTTATTGTTCAGGTGTTAAAAAAAGAATCTATACCAACAAAGTCTACAGTCATATACATGGAAAAAACCACATTAGAATCTGCCCTCTGTATGAAAGGAAAAGCAAAGCAAGGAGGAACTCAGAATGTGGAGCTGGCAACATTATTGACAACTTTTTGATTCCGAGTTAATAACACATGCAAGCCAGCTTGTTTACTTCCTTCCTCAGCATGTGCACACGAAAGGGAAGCAGGTTATGAGATATTTGAATGCCAGAGGTTTCAGGAAAAGATAGGGGTTGTGAGTCTTGTCAGAGGGCTATGAATAAATGAGAGTGACCTCATATGATGAGGAGCTGAAAGAGCTAAGGCTTTCTAGCTCGGAAGAGACTAAATCTGTGGAGGACATGTGGACAGTGCATTGTTTCTTAACATGTTCAAGGTGCTGACATAGGAGAGTCAGCTTGCTTTGTTTGACCTGACTGGTTAGAGCACCAGGATTGTTGAAGCTACCTACCACAAGAACTCGAGTCCTGCCCCAGTAAAGCCTGCTGCCTTGAGAAGTAGTGAGTTTCCCTCTATGTTGTAGAAGAGGTTCAAGTATTAGTTGGGTGATGGGTTTAGCCTCTATAAGTCTCTTCCACCCAAGGTTCTATGATGCTGTGATCTAGCCCTGTAATTCTCAACCTTTTCTCTACCCCAACAAATGGATCAGATGATATTCGTACATGTGGCAAATTTCATAAGTGAGCATAGATTTGTGTACAGTGTAAGTTAAACTCTACTTCTTTCCCTCTTGCTTCAAATACACACATACACACACACTGACATACACGAAAGAATATAAGACTCATATTCTTATAGTAATAGCATCTCTTATTTATAAAGAAATTATTCACTTGGTTTCTTAAGCTATTGTTAGTCATGAATTATTCATGGTATAACTGACAAGCCATCTTGGCCCCTTGGTTCAGAACATTACTATTCTTCGTACTCATTTTGGTAAAGTGGTTTTTAAAATCAATGTGGGAAAATACACATAACACAAAATTTACCATTTTAACCATTTAAAATGCACAGTTCAGTGGCATTAAGTACATTCACAGTGTTGTACAGCCATCACCACTATTTCCAAAATTTTGAAACTCCATACACCCATTAAATAACCCCACGCACCCATTGAATAACTTCACATTCTCTTTCCTTCCAGCCCCCGGCAACCACCATTCTGTTTTCTGTCTCAGTAAATTTGACAACTTTTGGTACCTAATATAAGTGGAATAATATAGATTCCTTATAACTTGCTTATTTTGCTTAGCATAATGTCTTCAAGATCCATCCATGTTTAGCATGTGTTAAAATTTTTTCTTTTTAAAGCTGAATAGTATTCCATTTTGTGTATATACTGTATTTTACTTGCCCATTTACTTTAAGTGTCCATAGATGGACACTTGTGTTGCTTCCATTTTTGGGACATTGTGAATAATGCTGTTATGAACATGGATTGATAAATACCTGTCCAAGTTCTTTTCTGCTTTCAGTTCTTTTGAATATATACCCAAAAGTGGAATTGCTGAATCGTATGGTAATTCTACTTTAATTTTTTAATAAGCCACCACATTGTTTCTATAGCAGCTACACCATTTGTGTTCACACCAACAGTGCACAAGAGTTTCAATTGCTCTACATCCTTGCTAACACTTGTTATTTTTTGTTGTTATTATTATTATTATTTAGTAACCAGGGGTGTGAAGTGGTAGCTCATTGTGGGTATTTTTTTTTAATTTTAGTAAGAAGAGGGGAGGCAGAGACAGACTCCCTCATGTGCCCAGACCGGGATCCACCCGGCAAGCCCCCTACGGGGTGAAGCTCTGCCCATCTGGGGCCCTTGCTCCATTGCAACTGGAGCCATTTTAGCACCTGAGGCGGAGGCCACAGAGCCATCCTCAGCGCCCAGAGCCAACTCGCTCCAATTGAGCCGTGGCTGCAGGAGGGAAGGAGGAGAGAGAGAGAAGCAAGAAGGGGAGGGGTAGAGAAGCAGATAGACACTTCTCCTGTTTGCCCTGACTGGGAATCAAACCTGGGACTCCCACACTCTGGGCCGCCACTCTACCATGGAGCCAACTGGCCAGAACCTCATCGTGGTTCTGATTTGCATTTCCCTAATGATTAGTGACATTAAGCATCTTTTCATGTGGTTATTGGGCATTTGTACATGTTTGGAGAAATGTCTATTCAAGTCCTTTGCCCATTTTTTAACTGGGTTGTTTTATTATTGTTGATTTGTAGGAATTCTTTATATATTGTGGGTATCAATTCTTGTCAAATGTATGATTTGCAAACATTATTTCTCATTCTGTGCTTTTTCCTCTGTTGATAGTGTCCTTTGATGCATAAAGGTTTTTAATTTTAATGAAGTTCAATTCATTTTTTTGTTGTTGCTTCTGTTTTAGTTGTCAGATCTAAGAAATCATTGCTTATCCAGTGTTGTGAAGCTTTCCCCCTATGTTTTTTTCTAAGGTGTCATAGTTTTAGCTTTTACATTTAGGTCTTTGATTCTTTTTGAGTTAATTTTTATGTGGTCTAAGATAGGAGATCAACTTCTTTGTGTGTGTGTGTGTGTGTTTGTGTTTTACATGTGGTTGTCCAGTTTTCCCAATACCATTTGGTAAAGAGATTGTCCTTTCCTCATTGAATGGTCTTGACACTCTTGTTGAAAATTATCTGACTGTATTATGTGAGGCTTTATTTTGGGGCTATTTCATTTCATTGGTTTATATGTTTGTCTTTATGCCAACATCACACTATTTTGATTACTGTAGCTTTATAGTAGCTTTGAAATCAGTAAGTGTGAGAACTCTGAGAATGTTGTACCTTTTCAAGATTGTTTTGGTTCTTTGGGGTAACTTGAATTCTATAATGAATTAGGATGGACTTTTCTATTTCTACAAAAAGCATCACTGAGATTTCGATAGAGATTACATTGAATCTGTAGATCACTTTTGATAGTATTAACGTCTCAACAATATTAAGGCTTTTAATCTATGAACATGAATGTTGAATGTCTTTTCATTTATTTGTGCCTTCTTTAATTTCTTTTAGCAACATTTTGTAGTTTTCAGTGTACAAGTCTTTTGTTTCCTTGGTTAAATTTATTCTTAAGTATCTATTTTTATTGCTTTTTTAAATAGAATAGTTTTCTTAATTTCTTTTTTGAAACGTTCATTGTTAGTATGTAGAAATGCAACTTATTTTAATGTGCTGCCTTTGTATTCTATTTAGCTGAACTTGTTTATTCTGACTTTTTTGTGGAATTTTAGAGGTTTTTTTCCATATAATTTGGTAAGATGGTTTTAAGAAATGATTGCTGGTGGAAGTTGAATAAGATGGTCACTGGGTTCTCTGTCTGCTTGGTAAGCAAAAGCCAGGGTCCGAAAAGACGTTTGTTTTCAGTCCTCGGTCCTGCTGAAGCACGTTTAATCTCTGAGACCTGCTGTGCACCAGCGTGGACTGTAGAAGTGTATGTCATAATCCATAATACTTCCTTAAAAAGTGTATGGTATTACTGATAGGACCATACTGGACGCATGGAGAAGAGGGAATGCGTCAGGTCCCAGTCATGATGATAAAGGCCAAGGGACACAAGTGAGGCAGGGAAGGAAGCTGTGAGCTCTTCAGCGAGAGTCCAGCTGTTCGGGAGGTTGGGGGATAGGTCGGCCTTTCTGAGGCAGAAATAGAGACTCTGTTATCTTACAGCATTGACTGAGGTTTTAGATTAATTTCTTTGCCACGTAAAGATATTTTAAATCTTTCTTTTTTAGCATGAGTATTATTTTTAAGAAAAAATGGTGGTCTCAGGTAATTTTTAAAATCGGATGGACTTTAAAACATGGAGCTATTAGGACTGATTTGTTGTGCTTTTTAAATGAGAGGCTTGCTACCTAAATTGATGTGTTCTTTGTAGAGCAGTAAACTATTTTCCTTTTCAGACATGAATGAACACAGCTCTAGAAGTCACAGTATCTTCCTGATTAATATTAAACAAGAGAATGTAGAGACCGAAAAAAAACTCAGTGGGAAGCTTTATCTAGTTGATTTGGCTGGGAGCGAAAAGGTAATTTGGTTCTTTATTTGTATTAGCTATAATTTCTCCCTGCTCTCTGCTTCACGGTGCAATGGTATAATTTGTATGCCTTACTATTTCCTGGTTTTAAAGAGCTCTTAAAGTTTCTCATGTGCCAAGATGTTATTAAATTTAACCTTTGTTTCTCTGCTCCTCCTTTTCTGGTCCTGAAGACCGCTCCCTGATTCTGTCACAGGAAGTACTTTGAATGCCAGCTCTGATTTGTACCTATTAGGCTGTGGTGATGACATTAGGCAGGTGTTGGTGTGAATTTAGCCTGGCAAAGGCAGCTTTGCAAATGAGGGAGGGACATGCACTTCTGAGAAAAGGAAAGATTTCCCTGTCATTCCAGACTCAAATCGGCCAGGGAAGGGCGCTGCACTGGAACGTGGCAGTCCTGTCGCTGCAGATCTGGTGCCTGGGGCTCGCCCTACCTTCCCTGCTTCTCTCTGCAGTGGGCACGGAGAGTCTCCTGTGGGTACCCTCACCTCTCCCCTTAGGCTACGGAGAGTCTCCTGTGGGTACCCTCACCTCTCCCCTTAGGCTACGGAGACAGTCTCCTGTGGGTACCCTCACCTCTCCCCTTAGGCTACAGAGACAGTCTCCTGTGGGTACCCTCACCTCTCCCCTTAGGCTCTGCTGCCTGTAGCCAGTGCTTTGGCTACAGCCCCGGCCCTTCTCTGGTTCTGTCAGGCTCTCGTAGGCACCTGTATCCTGTCTTATGCTCTTCCAGGCACCACCGAGGCCTTTCAGAACCTCCCACCCTGTCCCTACAGCCTCATTTCCCAGTCGCTCCTGCGCTCACACTCTGGCTTGGGGACTCCGCCTGCTTTGGGTGACATCACAGAGCAAGTCCATGTGCACAATACTATGTGTCCCATTCATCATCACTGACATCGTGCTGATTGTCCCCATCAGGGCTAGCCCTGAAGCTCAGTCAGTCTCCTGAACTGTGTAATTGACCCCCACTCAACTGCACTCCACTATTGGGTTGCGGGACACCAAATTATGGCCACTAACATCCCTGTAAGTAATGGCTATTTGGGTTGTTCTCCTATGTGAATTTGTAAAGCCAAGCAGATGTTCTTGGTTGGAAATCTAAAATTTTGCTGGTATAGGTCTGTAACTTTAAACAGACACCCACCAGAATGGGGTATGGAGCAGCATTGCTTAGTTCTAGATGGTTACATTGGCAAACAGGATCTACTTTGCCATCATACCAACTGTATCAGTCCAGACAAGGAGCCCAGGTAACTCTTTGCTCCTCCCAAGTTTGTCTTCCTACCCTTTAGAGCACAAGGATGAGTACTGAGGGCTGAAGGCAGCTGAGGGGTGCTAAATCCTGTCAGCTCAGAGTGGCCACCTGTCCTCTACACAGGGTTGATGGTTCTTGCTTATGGTACTTATGAGCCACTTTAAAGCCGTGGTCCCTCGCACTGTTTCCTTTGCTCACGCCTGCTTTCCTTTGCCCTAGATGTGTCTACATGAATGTGTCCGTGTGAGCTAGTAGAGCAGCACCCTGCGCTTTACTCCTGATTGCTCTAACTGGGCTCTTCCTGAAGGCTGCCGCTCTGACATCTCTGGAAATTAGATTTTCCTTGTCTGTCAAAGGGAGGTGGTTGTATCTGCCTTGCATATTTCGTGGAGTTAAGATGCTCAAATAGGAAAACATCTTAAATAAGGCTGTGTGAACCAACTGTTGTTATTTGTGGCCATCAGCTGTATTATTTCTCTGTTAGCAGGGGCTACCCACACACAGTTCCAGGAGAGACAGGAATCTATCCAGTTTGAAAAGACTCTGTCCCTGGACACGTATTCATCTCTGTTGTTCGGAGTTTCTCCTTTATACATAACTGAAACCGCCTTTGTGCAGTTAAGAATGATTTCCTTCTTTGGGAGTAGCTGCTGACCCTGCATCGTCTGTCCTGTCAGCAGAGCTATGAGTCACGCTGAGTTCCCCTTTTTCTGAGCATCTGTAAACTGCTGTCTCCCCACAGCAAATGCCATAAATACGCAATCACCAGTAATAACACAGCAGAGGAGAAAAGGACAAATTCTCAACGTAATACACACTTTCTGGACTTGTCATACCTAAACTAAAAATGTGGAAGACACAGCAGCCGTTTTTGTAAAGAGCTCTAGTTGAATGTTTTGAAAATGCTAAATTTTTGACGGCCCTGAAGAGTTTGGAATCCAGACTGAATCCCTCCTGGGGGTTTGTCCTCTGTTTTTCTCTTCCTGGCCTGTGTGGCTTAAGTATTATGCTGCCCCGAACAATGTGTTTCATCCAAGTGCAATAATGGAAGCTGCACCTTTGTTTTGGACTTTTGCTGACCTGTTTTAATTCCTTTATGTAAATGTGATTTTGCAGAAGTTGATTTTCAACTTTTTTTTCTAGTTCTTCATCTGAACTATTAATTTTAATTAAACTTTAGTGTTAATGACTAGAAAAAGAAGACTCTTTATTTACTTTGGATAATTGTTCCTTTTCTCTTGCTCTGTGTGTGTGGAGAAGGAACAGAGAATCTGGGCAGCTGTCATTTGCCTGAAGTTGGAGCTCATAGCTTACACTTCCCCAAGATGTTCGTTCATTGTGTCCCAGGCAGTACTTTCTCTTAAAGTGCTCCCCGAGCTGCCTCTGGAGTGGAGACTGTGGTTCCGTGTCCCAGGGCCGGTGTTTTCATAGTGACAGTACCGTTAGAGCCTGCTTTTCCTGGATAGATGTCCCCTGGGGAAGCATCTGCAGCTCCACCACTTGAGGCATTTCAGCCATTCCCCTAAAACCTAATTGAGAGGAAAATGACAAGAGAGAACAAATCCCTAGTCTCAGGCACAAGGGATGGTTTTATCGACGTGGTTCTTACTGACTTTTATGTTTCCCTGCTCTCCAGGAGGATCCCCCTCCCACGCCTCGGCCTTCTGCACGTTGGCGTTTTCTGTGTGCCTTTGCTGTCCTGTGCATCACGGCTCTCTCTTCCGTAGGTCAGCAAAACCGGTGCAGAGGGAGCTGTTCTCGACGAAGCTAAAAACATCAATAAGTCTTTGTCTGCTCTTGGAAACGTGATCTCTGCCTTGGCAGAAGGGACAGTAAGTGATCCTGTCCCCATCTATTAAATGATATTATGAGAAGTCGCCTTTTTGGGTCCCTGTGCTCTTTGCCACACACTCCAGAGATTTGCTTGTTTTTGTTTGGAAAGGGACAGAGGGAATCTGGGTTGTAGAAACCTTGCTTGCTGGGAGATCTAGTCCCTTAAAATGTGTGAATGGTGATGCTAATTTCCTGTAACCCTGTTTTCAGGATGTGCATGCTAAACTTTGGCAAGATCCAAAGAACAGGCTATAATTTTTTATTTCACACATGTTTCTAAACCCAGTGTCCTCATCACTGGCTTGCTTACCTCTGTGTTTTTCCTCTGAACAGGCTGTAACAGCCGATACCTTTTCTTTTCCTAAATAGAAAACACATGTGCCGTATCGGGACAGCAAGATGACTCGGATTCTTCAGGACTCTCTGGGGGGGAACTGTAGGACTACTATTGTTATTTGCTGTTCTCCTTCTGTCTTCAATGAGGCCGAGACCAAATCAACACTGATGTTTGGACAAAGGTGGGTGGGGCCTCTGGTTACCCTCACTCTGAGCTGGGTCCTAGATGCTAGGAGTGGCAAGGGGCTAGTGTCAGAGAGGAAGCAGAGTGAAGGGGGCAAGTAGTTTGTTACTAAATTGCATCTAACAAGTGATCTGTAAACTTGAGAGGTGTCATTTATTGAAACCAAAGGAACAAAATAATAGGCAGAAATATACCAATCAAAGATATGTTGTTAAAAAAAACCCACTAAGACTTGCTATAAATGTGGTTATTGGTAATTCAGTGGAGTGTTACCTTTGTCCTTCATGGAATTAAGTCATACTGTCAGGTTCACAGGATTTCAAGATTGGTAACTACCTTTAACTCCAATATTTGAAATTTGTTGCAAAGTTGCTAATAGAACAATCAGAAACTTAGATGAATGTACAATAGTTGCACAAATATTAAAATGAGGGCAAGGGATCCTCATACTACCCCTGGGGCAGGAGGCACAGAATATATATATGTTAAAGAAAGGGGAGGATAGGGACCATCTTCTCACCTTCCAAATGGTCAACGAGATTTGCTAGACATCTGGGCAATGCTGAGGGATGGGAAGTGGGGCCCCCTGCAGTCCCAGTCCCTCGTTTCAGGCTTAGCCCTGTCCTCTCAGCCTCGCTGTCTCAGGGCAAGTTTCTGGAGTGCTTGGGCGCTGTGGATTTGGCTGAGCTGAGTGAGCATCTTTAGTGCTCCGTGGGCTGAGCCTGGATCTCAAGCTGGGAAATGTGGATCCCACTGCTGTCATTCCCTTTAATTCTGAACGATTGTTGTGATCTTTAGACTAGTATCCAGTTTCCTGGGGGCTTTAGTGGCCTCATTTTGAAATGGATGCAGAGTGCTCCCTCTGCCTTCCTCCTGAGAGTTGGTTGTTTGGTTATACCCGAGAAATAGTTTAAGATGCTTATAGAAAGGACAGATCAGGGTGGGAATTCTGTATGGGAAATTGTTGTGGCTTGTTAAACCCCAGTCATTTCCTGAGCCCTCAACAGAATGTAGAATTACACAGTCATGGCACCTGTGGGATGTCTAAATAAATAATAATTAGACTGAAATGTTGTAGAACTAATATATCTTTTAAACTAAATTTGGGTCTTTTACTTCTTGAATCACTTCCTTGATTAGCCAAATGCTTAGCTCAATGAACTATACAGATAACACCTTCTTTTCTCAAGGGCCATGGGATACTTATAAACCAGTATCTGTTTATGGGGAACACAGAATTCTGTGCTGCTCATCCCATTAGCCCTGCTCCCCGTTTCTTAAACTAAAGCTTAACAGTTTCCTCTGAAGACATGTTTGAACAAACCAGCACTTGCATATTTAAAGGAAATATCTCTTAAAAAAAATTCTTACCTGCAAAGCAAAAATCATCTGAACCTTTGCAAGCCAGATTCATCCTGGGGCATTGGGCTATCTCTCTTAAGCTCACTGCTATCAATGGGCATTTGCAGCTGTCTATAGGAAGAGTTGTAGGTACAACTCCAAATGGTTGTTTTCTTTCTTCTCATCTTAGTAAGTCAGTCATTATCATTGTTATTGTCACTAGCACTTCTTTTTTTTAGGGTTTAGCATGTTCCAGGCATGCCAAAATCCTCCTAGTAATTCTATCAGGTAGGCATTCTCTCACCTTTGTACAGAGGATGAAATTAAGGCTCAATCTCAAAGCCATTGGGTACCATACTTGAGACCACACCGCAGTAAGTAACTAAACATGTAGGATGTCATAGGGTAGAGACTGTAGTATTTGAACCATAGCCTCTTACATCCAGGTGCTTGATCAGGAACCTTGCTGAGCATAGGCCTCTGGGGCCAGTGCCTCCAGTTTTGAAGCTAAGTTCTGCTGCTGACCCATTATCTCTCTCTTACTTCTCTGTTAGCCTCAGTCTCCTTGCCTGTAGGAAGAAATATAATAATACCTACTTTTTTTTTTTAATTCGGTGAGAAGAGGGGAGGCTGAGAGACAAACTCCTGCATGTGCTCTGACCAGAATACTGCGGGCAAGCCCACTAGGGGACGATGCTGTCCCCATCTGGGGACATGCTCACAACCAACCTCTTCTTAGTGCCTAAAGAGGAGGCCATGGAGCCATCCTCAGTGCCCAGGGCCGACTCACTCCAATCGAGCCATGGCTGCAGGAGGGGAGAAGAGAGAGAGAGAGAGAGAGAGAGAGAGAGAGAGAGAAGTGAGAGGGGGAGGGGTGGAGAAGCAGATGGGTGCTTCTCCTGTGTGCCCTGGCCGGGAATCGAACCTGGGACATCCACACGCTGAGCTGACGCTCTACCACTGAGCCAACTGGCCAGGGCCTAATAACACCTACTTCTGAGAATTGTTGGGAGGATTAAATGAATGACTTCAGTTTTTACTTAGCTCAAGCACTGGCATATAACAGGCATTCAGTGATTGTAAGTTCCCCTTTTTCTCTATCTTCAACAGTCTTCAACAGTGCAGCATCTTGTGGCTTGAGAAAGTCACAGTAATATACAAGAAAGGACTATAACATAATGAATATGGCTGAGTGACATAGAATTAGAATTAGCTTTTTGGAATGAATGATCAAATAAATACTTCTGACAATTTGGGATTCCAGGATATAGAAAGTGTGCCAATTATATTTTCAAGTGAAATAGGTTGATCTACAGTCTGTTATCAGAGTCACCTGGATACTGGGCTCCTGAAGGGCCTTGACATCAGCTGTCTCAACAAACGCCCAGCACAGGTGGTTAATAAATGTTTATTAAATGAGTGAACAGGTGAATATAATGCATATTGTGGATGATTCCGTGGAAACATGAGAGCACTTGCTGAACTATGACACTATTGTGTCCAAAAGTTTGATTGGGTTTAGATCTGGTTTATTTTCCAGCCTGTAATTAGAAGTGTACAGGTTTCAATTCCCTTCCCTTTACCTCTGACTTGGTTAATAGATTCTTCAAGGACATCTAACTTCTCTATGGGGCCAGTACCTGTTTCATCGTTAAATATACGCATTGAACCCAATTACACAGCAGACATGAGTCTGAATATCGAATTAGACACGGCATCTGATAGCTAATGAGATTAAGCACTTTGAACTTGGAAAAGACTGCCAGGCACATCTCAAATTCAGTGTAACGAGTGTTCATTATATTCTTGTTGCAAGGATGGCCCAACCTTAGGGCAGCATGAGATTCCTTAGTTATTCCTACATGGTCTTTCAAGGACAGGAAGAAAAGTCCATGTTTGTTGCTAGGCTATACTTTATTGATGCTCTGAATAAAACAATAGTGTATCCTTTGAAGCAGTACAAACATAGTAGAGTCTACTGAGGCTTGAGGGCAACCTACTGATTTAGCACTTTTCATGATTCAGGATTAGGTACTGGAATTTAAAGGAAAAAATTCACTGTGTCTGTTTCTTGGTTTCAGTGGCAAGTTCTGGCTCTCCTATTGGGTCGTGCCTGTTCCCTTTAGTCCCCAGAGTGCCCAGCATTGTGCTAGTTAAGAAGTAGAAACCATTATCTGTGCTCTCAAAGAGCTTTTAATTTAGTTGAGGAGGCAACACGAGAATTTGCAGACAGCAGAGAGTCGGAGAGCTGAACTCTGTGAGAAGCTGAGCGCTTCCTGCACTGGCGGAGAGGGCCCTCAAATTAGAGCACTTTCATTGATCTTTCCTCCTTCTGGCTCCCAGCGTTTTATTTTTTAGTCTTTAATTACTCTTCCAAAGTACTTTTATAGCACTATTCAAAAAGGATATTTATAAGTTTTAGAAGTATGAGCTGAAATCACCCAATTATCTTGGAAGCCTATTTAATGTCCATGATTTGCGGTGGTAATGAGGGAAAAGGGAGCCCCGGGGTGGGGGGGGGCAGACCAATCAGTTTCAGCACATCTTTGGTACCAAGAGTTTTGATTGATCCAGCATGAATAATTTAACGACTTTATTTGTATGTGGCATGCAGAAGAATTGATAATTTAGGGAAAGTAATATTCTTTCTTCTTTGCCTGATGTGCAACATTTTTTTAATCGTATGCTCAGTTTAGTGGCAGCTGGACTAGGCAGAGCCAAAGGCCTGAATGGGGTACATGCAAGATTCATGTCCCCAGAGCATGATAGTAAGTTCCCTACAGAACTAGAAGGGAGCATTTTGGCCAGTGGAGTCACTTGAATACACTTCTGACATTCAATGAAGAAAGACTCAAATCACCCCTTGTTGGGGGCCCTGTTGCCAGAATACCATTAGGGTTAACTTTTGCTCTTGAAGGGAGAGATAGTGTGGATGACAGAAGTTTAGCCAGAGACCAGATTCTCATCCATGTTGGTCATTTCTTAATGTTTTCTTAAGAGACCAGAGCTTTTCAAAATATACAATTTAAAGCTTTTAATTTCTCTTTCCCTACACCCCCACTCACAAGCAGGGGAATAGTCTTGCCAGTAGAGGGGAAGGTGTCCTGTGGCAGTCGTGTTTCCAGAAGAAGGTTAATGTTTTATCTGGGAGCTAGGACTCAGAGCAGATGAAAGGTGTAACAGTTTTATGTGTCAACTTGGCTAGGCTGTCGTACAGGATTATTTCATCAAACACTTATCTAGGTGTTGCTATGAAGGTATTTTGTCGATGTGGTTAACTTTAAGGTGACTTTAAGTCAAAGCACATTAGAAATCCTGCCCTTTGTGACTACATGGATGAACCTTGATGGTTTTATGCTAATAAGTGAAATAAGTCAGATGGAAAATGACAAAAATTGTATGATGTCACTCATATGTGGACTATAAAACAAAACAAATGAATAAACAATAATAAATAATAAACAAAAAGTAAACTTAGAGGCAGACAAAAGATCAAGAGTTACTAGAGGGTAAGGGGGGTGGAGGGAGGGCAAAACAGTAAAGGGAGTCAACTGTGTGGTGACGGATAGAAATATTTGGTGTGGTGAGCACAATACAGTGTCTTAGATACCAAATTATAATGTCACATGCCTGAAACTTCATGTTATAAACCAGTCTTACCTCAATTAAAAATAAAAACAGGCCCTGGCTGGTTGGCTCAGTGGTAGAGCATTGGCCCGATGTGTGAAAGTCCCAGGTTCAATTTCCGGTCAGGGCACACAGGAGAAGCGTCCATTTGCTTCTCCATCCTTCCTCTCACTTTTCTCTCTTGCTTCTCTCTCTCTCTCTATCCATCTCTTCCTCCCCCATCCTCCATTGAAGTGAATTGGCCCCAGGTGCTGAGGATGACTCCATGGCCTCCGTCTCAGGTGCTAAGAAGAGCTCAGTAGTTGAACAATGGAGGAATGCCGCAGATGGGGAGAACATTGCCCCCTAGTGAGCTTGCCAGGTGGATCCCAGTTAGGGTGCATGCCAGAGTCTGTCTCTCTGCCTCCCTTCCTCTCACTGAATTAAAAAAAAACCCAGACACACACACACACAAACAAACAAATGAAAAAAACCACATCACCCACCATTATTTTGATGGTCGTCATCCATACAGTCAGTGAAGGACTTAAGAACAAAAATGGAGGTTTCCTAGAGAAGAAATTCTGCTCCAAGAATAAAAGTCTGTAATATCAAGTTGTGCTTCAGTTTCCAGTTTGCTGATCTGCCCTATGGTTTGCAGACTTGCCAGTTCCCAGTCATATGAGCCAAGTTCTTCAGATAAACAAACGAACAAAAAATAAGTGTAAGGTGTACCTTATATATCATAAGATATATATTAAGATATCTGTTTACCCATCTATCACCTATAGCTATCTATCCTATTAGTATTGTTTCTCTGGAGAGCCTTGACTGAGAGAAGGATGGTTAACTATTCTCTTCCGCCCCTCCTGGGAGGATTTCAGTCTCTCTCTTCTACACCATTCACAGTGCAGAATCACACGTTACAGATGTATTCTATGCATTGGAGATGTGGGGTTGTCTAGAGCTCCTTGTTCAAATGCCAGTACTCTACTAAACACCTGGAGAGGGAAGGAAAATGCTGAAAACAAGAGGATAGGGAAGTACTGAGAACAAACATCTTTCTAGCTCTTCCGTGAAAGACAAGATAATTAGGAGAAACACCAAAGGCAATTATTAAGGAATTAGGTGGAGATGGGATATATCAGGATTCAGAGTGACGTGAACCAAGTGGTTCTAAGATTTCCCTCTTCAACAGGGTGATTCACATGCCAAATTATGTGGATGCCTATAGTGTCATCACGTATGGGGGCTTAGCCTAAGTGGTGGAAATGGACATACTCAGCAGTCTTAGAAGCCCCACCATGTGTTTCTGAACATGTGATCTGCACATTCAGTGAGAGCAACCAAGAGTTACTGGGGAGGAAATAGCAGAGTGCTGCTCAAGGCCAGGGAGCAGAGTCCCGCTCCTTCTGTTCTTCAGTGGCACAGTCTAATGGAATCTTTTCTGGCTTAACTGTCTCCATATGGGGATCTAGGTGGAAGGCATCCTGAAACCTCTGCTTTCTATCTGCTGTACTTGGTCTGCCTTCTCCAAAAGAGTTTAACATTCATTAGCTTTGAGGTCTTCTAAAAACTGGGTCCTAATTCATGCCTTCTGGGAGAAGAGACATATTTGGGGCAAAACCAGATTATATATGATTTCAGTGGTGTTTCTAAAGCAAGCTGAAACAAAGAGAAAGTGCAAAACAGATCTCTGATAATTACACCTTTAAGAATCGGCTCCTTTGTGCCATGAGGGTTGTGCTGTTACATTGTAAACCTAAGATTAATGTTCTTTTCCTAAGTAGCCTTTGGTTAGGATTTTACTCAGTGTTTGCTATGGTTATAACTGTGGAACAGGCATTTATTTCTGTAAACAGCTTGGAGCCTCTGGCTGAAAAACCTGTGGTCCTCTGGAAATGAATACCTAAGATACTTCTCTACTCTTTTGTGAGTGATCAGGTCACATTGGATTAATCAAATGTTGTCACAGTGAGGCTGACCCATTGACTCATACAGATGATGAGTGAGCAGTAAATTCATGGCGGAGTAAGGCTCCTGTAGATTACTGGCTTGTTTTCCTCCATCAGGGAGAGAGTGTCTTAGAACTGCAGGGCTAGGCGGTGTCATTACGGCTGTATAGCTTCAGCGAGGCAAAATTATAAAGAACGTTTCTTAATTTGTGCTATACTGACAGTTTTGTTTCCTCATAATCCTGAATGAAATTCTTGTGGAGTCAGGGCTGAGCAGTGTGTATGTGCATGTGCTCACAAGTCCCTGAATTGTGTCCACGTGTAGTTGTGAGTGCCCAGGACCCATGTGGATTCTCTGTGTTTGAACAGAGCATCCAGTTGCAGTGCTGTTTAGTGTGGTTACAGCTAGCAAGTATGGGGCACGTTCCAAAGTAAATGAGCAAAGAGTATGAAAACTGAAAGACACTGGATTGCTCTGAAGAGGACAAAGCCCAAATCTACTAACGCACTGACGGCAACCTTCACACAGGACGAAAGAGTATTGTGAGTGGCAAAATTAGGTAAAACCTAATCATTAGGCTCCTTATTCTATAAATCTTCTTAAAATGTATGGTTAACAATAAAAGAGATTGTACATGTTCAACATCCTTTTACTCTAGCTCTTTTATGGGAATAAGGGACTGAGACATTTTTTATTTTACTTCACAAGGCTATTTCAAGATTCTAGATGAGAGAATATTGGTTCTATTTAAAAAAATAACCCCAGACACAGAAATTCAGTGTCTCTCTTAGTAACACTAATTTATTCATGATCTAAAAGTTCTTGTATCTGACTTGGTTTCTTTCTTCATCAGCTTATTTTTTTTAACTTACTTTTTATTGACTATAGCATACATATAGTAAAATGTATAAACTTCTGTGTGTAACTCAATACATTTTTAACCCCCATCCAACATCTTAGAAATCTCTCTCCTACATCCTCCCAGTTAATACCCAACTCTTACAGGCATCATACTGACCTCTTTCTTTATTTTTTTTTTTAGATTTATTTACTGAGTTGGGGTGGGGGGGGGAGGGAGAGAGAGAGAGAGAGAGAGAGAGAGAGAGAGAGAGAGAGAGAGAGAGAGAGAGGGAGGAGAAGCGGGAAGCATCATCTTGTAGGAGTTGCTTCCTGTATGTGCCTTGACCAGGCAAGCCCAGGGTTTCAAACTTGGGACCTCAGTGTTCCAGCTTGATGCTTTATCCGCTGCGCCACCAGAAGTCATGCCCATACTGACCTCTTTCAACATAGTTTACTCTTGCCTATCTTTGAACTCTATATGGATAAAGTCATTCAATACTGTTTTGTATCTGGCTTCTTTTATGCAGCATGCTACCTTTGAAATTCACTACCTTGTTAGGTGTAGTAGTAGTTTCTTTATAGTCACTATTATGTTGTATGAATATAGCAAGCACATACCTATCTATTCTACTATTGGTGGACTTTGATTTGTTTATATTTTGAGGATATTATAAATGAAGTTACTATGACATTAGTTATCATATATTTAGGTGAATAAATATCATTTCCATTGGTTATACCTATGAGTGGAATAGCTAGCTTATAGGATCTGAGATAATTCAGGTCTAGCAGAAATTATCAGAGTTTTTTAAAATATTGGAATAATTTGCACTCCCTCCAGTAGTAATTGAGTATTACAGTTTCTGCACATCTTCATCACCATTTAGTATTATCAGTTTAAAACGTTTTAGCCATTTTGTTGGGGGGATAAAGGCATCTCATTGTTGTTTTATTTTGTATTTTCCTGATGGCTAATAATATATATAATGTATATATATATAACAGAATAATGTTTTATTCTTCATTTTCCCCATTTTTAAATAGTTTTGATACCTTTTTCGTGAAGTATCTGTTCAGATCTTTGCCCACTTTTTTTTTTACTGCTTGTCTGGTTTTTTCTTACTGATTTATAAGGGCTATTCTGGTTAAGTCCTTTTATGTATTGTGTATAACTTCCCCCACTTTGTGGCCTATGTTTTAACTTTTTTCTTGTTGATTTTTATGAAGGGAGGCTTTTAAATTTTAATAAAGCCAAATTTTTCTTTTATGTCCTATTTAAGAAAAATCTTTACTTACTCAAGGATATTCTGTTTTCTTCTAGAGGTTTTATTGTTTTACTTTTCACATATGTGTGTGATCTGTCTAGAATAGACCTTTTTATATGATATTTGGGGATTGGATAAAGGTCACCACTCCACCCAGGACTGTATTTTGAGAGGGCCATTCTTTCCTACTGTACTGTACGGGTGGCTTGTTGTAAATCAAATGACTGCATAGCTGCATAGCTGAGTGTGTTTCTGGATAATCTAGTCTGTTTCTATTCCAAAGTTTCTGGAATCAGTTTTAATTACTGTGATTTTATAATAAGTGTTCATATTCCATTGTATAACTTTGTTCTTTAAAATTATCTTTGCTCTTCTTGACTTTTTTTCTTTCTCATAAATTTTAGAATCAGCTTATTCTATACCCGCATTCAAACCTCCTGGGACTTTATTTGAGACTATTTTAATGTGTACAACAGTTTTAGGAGAACTAACACCTTTCCCTCTCAATGTTGTCTGCTTTCTTCATAGTCCACCTTTATTGGTGGACTAGATTTAGAGGTCTGAATGAGGTCTGGGGCAATGGCATGAGACATGGCTTCCCACCATCGTTCTGAGTTCCAAATAGGAGTTGGACTGTGCATCTTTCCTCCATTCTCTGGTTGTTTCCATACCATCTTTGCTCTGCGCTGGGCCCTGGGACAGTGACCAGTTTGGATAAATACAGTGGCCGCCATTGCCTCTGGCTTCCAGTTACATTGGACCAGTGGGGAGGGACCATGGCAGATGATCAGAAGGAGAGAAGCAAGTGAGGTCAGAGTCTTGGTTTCTTGACTCTGTCCCTGCAGGGTAACTTTGGGTGGCTGTGTCCCTAGATGAAAGGCTGTTACTGCTCCTGGTGGGCAGCCTTCTTCCTTCAGCCCCTCCCTCGCAGCCTCCTCAGCCTGAGGCCGGTAGTGGCTCCCCCATAACTAGTGTGGGCTATGCCTCATCTCTTGTCATTTCCCAGTGTCCTTCCCATACCTCTGTTAACTCTTCCCAAACCATGCAGTTTGAGTGAGCCATGTGATTCCTGCCAGGGCCCTGGTTACTGTAGAAGTGGAAGAAAATAATTTCCTGGACAGCTTAGAAGAACTTTGAAAATGAAGACTGTTACACCACTGATAACCCTGCTGAGTCCGCTCACCAAAATGTGCTCTGGCCAAACCTGCCTGTGTGTCACAGAGAAGCGCGCTCTCTCTCTCTCTCTCTCTCTCTCTCTCTCTCTCTCTCCAGTATCACCAGGAATCATCGAGAGGCTCTTTATGACTTAAAAAGTGAGATTAGTAGCCTCACTGTGTGCCCTTAAATGTCCACAAGCATTTTTAGCTGTGGGTTATTTTTCACTTCCCGACTTGCCACGTCCATAATAGATGCTGCGTGTTTGTGCTTGTATCTGAGACACACCCACGCCACCTGAGGGTGTCAGGGGTGCCGTGAGGGTGTCAAACTGGCATAGACATTAAAATAATAATAAAATTGCTACTGTTTGAAAAAGTAGTTGAATTACCTCTGGGGACAGCAGCCTCAAGCCACAGTGAATGAAGGAGAATTATACTAATTCTTAAGTGGAGCCTTACATTGAAATAATTTAAGTTCTCTTTTGACAGTTGGGTTATTTAGTTGTCTGCTTTAGGAATTAATTTTTGGAATAACATCTGTAGCACTGGTGAAGACTGCTGAATTTCTTTCACTGAAATAGAAATCCTGTCCACAATGTCATTTGATGACAACAGTAATTAACCTGAATCACACATCGGATCGTGCTAGCAAATATGACAGTACAATGACTAGTGGGATTTAAAATGAAAAAGTCAATAGCAAATAAAACAATATCACATACTTTTAAATGAAGTTTTAACCTTCTTAAAAATAAGTAATAAGTGAAATTCTATCAAGGTCCATTTACTTCTTAATTAGACGCGTCTGCATATGTGTTCATTTCCACACGTAATGAATTGAGGCGTGCCTTTTTGTGTTTAGTATGAGCTTAAGCCATTGCCTTTGTGCTCACTAGTTGCCCCCCTTTTTTTTCTTCTTTTTCAAGTGACAGGAGGGGAGATAGAAAGACAGACTCCCACATGCACCCCGACCAGGATCCACCCAACAACCCCTGTCTGTGGCCAGTGCTCTTCCCATCTGGGGCCACTTGCAACTGAGCTATTTTTAGTGTCTGAGGGGGAGGCTCCACATAGCCATCCTAAGCGCCTGGGGCCAACTTGTTTGAACTAATCCAGCCATGGCTGTGGGAGTGGAAGAGAGAGAGAAAGAAGGGGGTGGGGAAGGGACGGGTGGAGAAGCAGATGGTTACTTCTCCTGTGTGCCCTGACTGGAAATTGAACCAGGAACATCCACATGCTGGGCTGATGTTCTACCACTGAGCCAACCGACCAGGGTAGAACATATACTCCCTTGAGTTCAAACATATACTCTGGCATCAAACCTTCACCCCCACCCCATCCATATGCCCTAGAATGTTACTCCATCTCTATGCTAGCAATGGCAAATTGGTGACTTTTAAACTTGTTTGTTGATCTCACACATTATTTTGAAAAATTGTTATGAACTAAGAGACACAAATATAAATGTCAATTTCTGACTGTTCTTGAAAAAATAGGATGACCTGAGAACAGCGGCCCTCTATTCTACCATGGTAAAAATTGGCTGTGATGGGGGCATGTGCTCAGCAGGGAGCCATGGTTTACCTGGCTAACTTACTCGGTTAAGTGACCCGCCTGGCCAGGGGCATGTGTCACATATGTTCAGCAAGCACATTAGGGATGATTCTAGGTAGTGTGAATAAGAGAACAGTTGATTTGTATGATTTCAGTCTGTATATTTTTGGTAGAAGAAACTATAAGCTCTGAGGCTGGAGACCTTGTCTCATTTATCTTGGTATATGCAGTGTTTCATAAATGTTAATTGAATTGGAAGGAATCTCTACTTAGGAAGAGGAATCTGAATGTGGTATAAAGATGTTTAAAGGTGAATACTAAATGTTTGAAAAATGCTATAACCACAAGTTATACTGAGAATACAGATTAAGATGAAGAAAGAGAATAGAGAAAGAGGTGACCCCAAGAAACAATTCGAATAAAAATCCATTGGATATAGAGACTGGCAGGAGGTAAAGGAGAAAAGGAAAATGTGAGTTTGGAGCCTTAGGAGTAAGTGGGACCACTAATCCAGCTCGATGAGAGGGTGGTGGTGAAAGTCACAGGGTCTTCCCAGTGACTTTCTTTGATGTGAAAGGAATGTATTTCTGATTTAGCTGATGCTGGTGCCTGTGCTCAGAATCTTTCCCGGGTGTTTTTAACCCCAGGGCTAAGACCATCAAGAACACAGTCTCTGTGAACCTGGAGCTGACAGCAGAAGAATGGAAGAAGAAGTATGAAAAAGAGAAAGAGAAAAACAAGACCTTGAAGAATGTTATTCAGCATCTGGAGATGGAGCTAAACAGATGGAGAAATGGTAAGGAAGGACGAGAGGGAGAGCGAGCCACGAATGTGTACTCTCTTTTTCCTAAGACTGTTGTCCTCTCAGCACTGGGACTGAGTGATTATGGGGGGCCTTGGTCCCGCCTTGAGACAACCCGTGTGACTAAGCAGATGTTTCTCATTCCCTAGCACAGCTCCAACCCCTGCCGTGTCACTTGGCTGACATACATTCTTAATGGGCAAGTGACTATTTACAAAGTTGCCTTAATCCATTTCCAGTGAGATGGCCCTCTCTCTGTCATTGTGATTTGCTCTTGGGAAGCTGTCTTTGAGAATTAGAGAACAGTGTCTAAGACTTTGTGGTTCAGATTGCTTTGATTAAATGAAAAATGTCATTCTCTCCATTGCAAGTTTTCTAATGATTTGAAGTTAAAGTCACCTCTGGTGACTAAAAGAATATATTCTTTTTTCCCCAACTCTTCTTGCTCTGCTTCTTCAGAGACAGAAATAGAAGCTCCCGAAGAAGCCTGGTGCTAAAATGGAGTCGTAAAGGCTTGTTTTGTGCTAGTTGTTCTTTTCCCCCCAAACATCCTCTTTGGTGTGTTCTACTCAAAGGAACTATCTGAGAGAGCTGACACGCAGTGCACGGGTGGGATGTAGGGGAGGCGTTGAGGAAGGGTTTCCAGACCCAAGTGCAAACAGATTATTTCAATGGTTGTAGCATTGTGACGGAAGTTAGAAGGTAGAAGTCCTTTTTTTTTTTTAACTGCATAAGGCCGGTTGGTGTGTGGTGTGTGTGTAGGGGAATAGCGGACAGTTGGAAACCATTCTTCAGATTCCTCACTGCCATGCCCAGTATCTACCCCCTGGTCTGCAGCAGGCCTCAGGGCTGGGTAAGTGTCGGAGCCTGGGGGCTGTTGTGCAGGATCGGGGCACCCACCTGCTTGTAACTGTGGGGTAAGCAGCAAATCTTCTTGTGACGATATGTTTGCCGTAGCTTTCTGCTAGGAAGGGTGGGTGTCTGTGAGCCACTGCTCAACTGGAAAGCCATGATGTGACAAATCAGGATTCAAGACAGGTTCAAAAACTGACCTAGTAGCCTAAATAACACGATTCTTTTCTTTTTGGAAGATTTTTCTAGGTGCATACGTGTTTTGAAAGCTGCTAGAATAATTGAGTAATTCAGCACCTGGGGCTGGTGGATGACGCCTTGTGATTTGGCAGGAGTGGGAGAGTGGGGTGGGATGCTTGGCGAGGCAGGAGCTGCCGTGTGAAACTGGGTTCTATTTCTGGGTTCCCCTTGAGTCAGTTCTCTGCTGGGCAACTAGAACATTCAGTAAAGCCTTTTGGTAAAGGGAGGGAACTGGCCTTAGAAATACTGTGGAGTAGGCAACTAGCCTTGTGTTTTCTGTTCTTTCCTGTCCCTTGCTAAGCTCTAGCCTTTCAGTTCTCCATCCCCTGGGTCTGCACACTGCCCCGTTTGCCTGACCCACCTTATGCCTCGCATCTTCTCTGGGGGGGCTCTCCACCTGCTCTTGGACTTGGCACTTGGTATCATTTTAACTGTTTGTCCCACTATCTTGCAAATCTACTCGAAATTTTACTGTTGTCCATGTCTTATAGGGTGAGATCCTATGTATGCCCTTAAGTTCTATAATTTGAAGAAATTAATATATGATTTCTGGCACACGATGGACTTTCACGACTGTTTGCTAAGTAAACATAAAGCAGGGCTGGAGATGAAAGGGTGACAGTCTAAACATAAAGCAGGGCTGGAGATGAAAGGGTGACAGTCGGACGTGGCCTCTGCCATCACGAGCTCACAATCTGTTGGGGAGGCAGACCCAGCCAGGATAATAAAGGTGAGCCAGCAGCCTCTGCTGTGTGCCACGGAGGGAAAGTGTGAGGTGCCAGGTTGGTAAGGTGACAAAGCGGGCCTGACTTGGACCGAGAAGTCAGAGAAGGTTTCCCCCAATAGCAACACAGGGAATCAGATCTGAGAGAAACAAAGCAGTAAGCCAGGTGAAACAAGAGGTACAAGGTGGAAGTCAGGGTGGAGGTGGAGGCAGCGCTGTTCCAGGGTCTCTGGGGGGCGGCAGCAGGAAGGCCAGTGTGGAGAGCGGAGGTGGGGGCTGCAGGCTTGAGATAGGTGGGAGGGGTGGGCAGGCCTACTCTGCAGGGCTATGCAGTCTTTGTTCAGGATTTTAGTCATTGTCTTAGAATGAATGAGGAGCCATTCAAGGATATTAAGCTGCAGATCATATGGTAAGATTTGCGTTTTTGAAGATTCATTGATTGTGTTATAGAATGGATGGGAAGGAGAGAGAGGAGGCCAGGAACCAGGTTGGTCATTTAGGGGTGAGATTTCAGTAGTTGAACTGTGAGACAGGGCATTGGAAAGAGAGAACTCGGGGAGGTGAAATCAGCATGGCTTGGAGAAGGATTGGCTATGGAGAAAGAGCATGTCAAGTCGCTGGCTTGCTGAGTTGGGTGGAGGGCGGACCGTGCACTGAGACAGGAGAACTATAGAGGACCCGGGCTGGAGACAGAGGAGATGAGTAGGGGACTGTGGGTGTGTGGGGGACGTTCTAGATAAAAATGTCAAGTCAGATCTGAGGTCTGGGACTGAGAGGAGCTGCATCAACTAGAGGGAAAAATTTGAGTGTCACCTATCTTTAGGGAGAAATTGAAGGCATGGGTAGGAGTGAGGTCCCCTATGGAATAGAGAGAGAGGATAGGGAAGAAGAGAAGAGGGAGATAGTCTTGCAAGATAGCCACCTCCTATTACCATGTAATCCTTGAGTGGCTGTGAGCGAGGAAGGAGAGCTCTTTTCCTTCCAAATTAACATTTGCATTTTAAAGGTGATTCTTCTGGAAGCAAAAGTTCTTGAATAAAGAAAACCGATTTTAGTGATATGAATTCAGGTTGGCGGAGTAGTCCCTTGACCAACTATGAGTGAGTCTATCTAAAGGATTAACTATGTATCATCACACATGCAGCAAAAACCCCAGGTTTTTTGTTACATTTCTAGGCTGGTGTTTAATTCTCAGGGAACCTGTGGTTTGACAGGTTAGAGAACTCCCCCAAAGTGAGTCTGTCCCTGGTAGAGCTGCGGTCTGAACATAGGGAGCTTGACTCTCAAGTTCATTCTTCTTCCATTATCTGTACAGTCCTAGTGGTTCGTGTTTAAGCCAGTCAGATGGGACCACACCAGAAAAGGAGGGACTTGTGCAGTGTCCCCGTGCATCAGTTCTAATTCCTGTAGTCATGAGGCATGGCTGGTTCATGTCAAGTATAGAACTGGGATTTTGAAAGATGGAGTGCCTTCTGCTAAAATGAAAGTGACAGGAAAGTTCTAACATTTGTTTGAAATTTGACACACACACAGTGGTTGTAAACTTGCGAGAGCATCTACTTAGTTCACCTCCACTGTTCCCGGGCCTCGGCATTTCCACTCTGCGGTCTGAACAAGTTAAAAGAGCGCTGTCAGTAGTCTGAGCTCTTCCCCGGGGAAGCTTTCTTTCCTTGCTCGGTGTGTTTCTAATTTAGAGTTTGGCTGCCCTGCTCTACACCAGCTGCGGGAAAGTGTGAGAGATGGAGTGTGGCAGAAAGCAGTGTGCACGTGTGTGCGTGCTTGTGCTTTTTCTGTAGAATGAGGTAGGTGTGCAAAAGAGTGGGAAAGGTAAAATAGTATGATATCTCAGCAGTAGTCGGGTCCAGGTGTAGGCGATGTAAGTAAGTGAGGGGAGGTGTGTCTGATACAGTCTGTGGCAATGGGACCGCCACAGGACAGAACATTCCCCATGCAGAGTCGTTCCCATTACCTGCCTGTAGGCACCCCCACCCCAAACTCTCTTCAGCCCTCGGAGCTTAATGGGCTCCTTCAGAATGCAGGGCTGGCATTTTCCCTCTGGGTGGAATGGAACATGGATTCTCAGAATATGGCCTGTGACTCATAATGCATATGCTACACCAGCCTTAATTCACGTCTGCCGCCCCACTGGGGCCGCTGGCTAAGGGCATGTGCATGGTGGCTTAGGGGAGGCTATCTATACCTTGTTTCTGTAGAGAAGGAACGAGCAGAGCCATCACCCTCTTGGTTTCATTCTCCACGGTGCCAGCGAGGGTCCTTGGGTTGCAAGTGACAGGAAGTGACCCTGTCTGGCTTAAACAGAAAGAGAAGGCATTAGAAGGTCTGAGTGACTCCCAGAACTGAGAGAGCAGCTGGGGAACCAGTCTCAAACAGTGAAGCTGGGCAGCTTCAGAGACACGGGCAGTGGGGAGAAACCGACAGGGCTCAGGAAGGGGCGCCCCAAGTGAATCCCTGTGAAAGCGTTTCAGCCTTGCATTATACGTGTAAGGCCCAGAGGCCCCAGAGACATGGGGGGCGTGGCGCTTGGTGCTGTGCTGTGGCTGGGGAAGAACAGAATGGCCTGCTGTGCTATAGGACCCAGCTACCCTCATTGGAGGAGGCTAGTTCCTCACCAGGAGGAAGTGAGACGCCTTTATGAGAATGGGTGTTGAGTGGCTGAAAAACCACACATGGCCACCACTATCTGCTAGTGACACCTTGTGGGCTGAAATCTAGTGACAGTCTTTTTTTCGAATCCAGGGGCCCTGTTGGCAACTTTATAGCCTTGTGGAATTTTTTTTCAGCCTACTTGCTTAAGGACAGATAGAGTGGGCAGCAGGCAGAAATAAGGTTATTTCCCCCCAGTTTTGTTGCTTGTTGATCATATGTATGGAAAGGACTCAACCCCAGAAATGGGTATAGATTTAGGTAGTTGGATTCAGAGTGAGTTACGGCTGCCACTGCCCCCAATCCATCAAGAAAACCACGCAGGCTGGGAAGGGGTGGTTGGAAGACCAGGGGCAAAGATGCTCAGGGTGGCTGTCAGGTGAGTCTCACAGGCCTTCTTCTCTGCTATGCCTGTGAGTTTTGCCCTTTGAAAAACAACTTGGGGGCTAAGTCAGAAAGGGAGGCCCTGAAAGTCCAGGGGTCAGGAGGGCCGGGAGATGGCCTGACAACATGGCTTAACTGCAGCATCTCTTGAGTGAAATACTGTATATAACAGAGTCGATGTAGATTTATCCCATCTGCTGAAGTCATGTGAAAAATTATTTCATCACAGGCTGAGAAGGCATGGAAAAATCGGCAGTCTCTCAAGCAGATTTGTTCTCCAGATTTAAAACCTGCCAAGCCAGCAGGCTTGATTCCCTCATGAGCTAAATCTGTAACCTTGGGTCTGATTGCAGCTCTGTGAAACTGCGGCCTCCATACTTGGAACACAATTTGCTTTTTTAGCATTAAATATGTAGAAGATGCCCCCCCATACACACTCAGGTTCATGATTACTACAGAGATGCTCAGATGTTAGCATTTCATTGGAGAGATCTAATTTGTAGGCCCTCTTGCTCCTTTTGAGAGCACATCCACACTGATAGAAATCGACCGCTAAGAGAATGGTGGGGCCTAGGGAAGAAGGCAGCAATGTAGAGGGTACAGAGTCCAGGGTGACTAGTTTACTAGAAAATTACTCCAGGAGGGATTAGAGAGTGTCTTAAGCAGCTTACAATATTTTTAGGAACCAGAGTGAAAGATGCTATTTGCGTGCAAAATAAACCCATAAAGAAATGATTTTTTTAACCTCACATTTATATAATGACATCTTGTAGCCAGCTGCTCTTACCCGTCTGGCATCTCAAAGATTTCCTTTCAATTTCTTTGATATAGAAATTACCAACCATTAGGTCTGCCACTGAGCCTGTTTAATTGGTATTAAAGAAAGCAGTCCCTTTGCCAGCTCTACTGTGGTTTCTGGCGGAAGCTGGGAGTGACCAGCAGCAGAGCTCTGCCCGGAGTTGAGAGAGAATGCAATTACCTTTCTGTGTCCTCCAGAGGCTGCGGGGACTCGACTATGGAAAGGATACCCAGCTCGTTGCTACTTCATGTGTGAAATTTTAATGAATTACTGCCACTCTAATGGTTTTCTCTCTTTCTCTCTTTTTTTGTATAAACAGGGAAGCAAAAAGCCTGTTTTGGAGTTTTTAACTAATTCTGTAATGAGAATTTTTGATTAGTGTGTCATTCTTGTTTATTGCAATTGATGAATTTCTACTTTTTGTAGAAATGTTATTTATGCCCTCTGGGGGGGTTTCGTTTTATAATTAAAATGCTCTGCAAACCTTATAGGTATGCTCCAAGTGAATGTTCCTGTGTAGCACAAATCTTTTTAGTCCTTAAAGGTAATTACAGCTGACAATAGGAAATGCCAGAAATGCTTTTTAAAGACAGAAAAGGTTTCTGGTTAGGGGAAAGGGAGAGCTTTCATTCTAGAAAGTCAAATGCTTTACAAATTATAAGCTCTTTCCCTATAGATAGTGAGTATAAAGCTTCGGGATAAACTGAGAGATTCGCATTTAATGCAAAGAAGAATAAAAATAAAGATACTAATTTTATGTTTGGTAATCCTTTTCTGTTCTCCCCATCACCAGGTTTTAGGGCATCATTCCTCCTGGTTTGTTTGCAGCTGTCTTCGTTACAATCAGTTATTCTGTAATCACCTCGTGGGGGCTTCTCAGGAGATTCAGTCTGCAGTGCAGGGAATATTCTCGATTAAAGTGGTGAGATTGCCATGGAGACAGATTGCCTAGTGTCAGGTCGAGCATAGTGTTGGGAATTTACAATCCCCAGACGTGTTTGTGAGCTGGACAGTGTAGTTACCAGGACGCTTCTGGAAGTCATTTTCTCCGTCCTTTGAAGGACAGCAGTGTTTGGGGAAACCAGCTCTTGGTCCCTCTCCGGGCAGGAGCTGTGCTCTCCACCCCCCACCCTGTCGCCCGCTGCCTTTGTTCCTGCGTGTTGCTGCTTTGTTCTTTGTGCCCCAGAGGCTGTTGCAAAAAATAGTCCCGACTGCCTGACCTTTAGAATATACACTGGGAAGAGCGCGTTGTTTAGATGTAGCTTTGTGGGGGACGTGTTGATGCTTTGATTCAGAGGATTCTTCAAAAGAAACCAGAAAATTTGCTGCAGGTTTCAAATACTGTCTTAATAATAATAAAAGTAAACCTGAAAGGCACTCGCATAGATATATTGTTTTATTTTTGGAGATGAACTCTAACCACAAAGGTATTATGAAGACCCCAAAAACACTAATCTCAGAATAAATAAAAATAATAACTTATCTGCAAAGCCTAAAAAAGTTGACAATTTGTCAGAGAGAAGAGGGCTTAAGAAGTGGACTTTAAACAATAATACTGTATCTTTTTGGGGTTTTAACATACTATTTTAATTAATCTTCAGAATAGTGTTATATTACGGGCATTATTATTTCCTCTCCTTTATAAAAAGCAAACCAAGGCCCTGGCCGGTTGGCTCAGCGGTAGAGCGTCGGCCTAGCGTGCGGAGGACCTGGGTTCGATTCCCGGCCAGGGCACACAGGAGAAGCGCCCATTTGCTTCTCCACCCCTCCGCCGCACTTTCCTCTCTGTCTCTCTCTTCCCCTCCCGCAGCCGAGGCTCCATTGGAGCAAAGATGGCCCGGGCGCTGGGGATGGCTCTGTGGCCTCTGCCCCAGGCACTAGAGTGGCTCTGGTCGCAATATGGCGACGCCCAGGATGGGCAGAGCATCGCCCCCTGGTGGGCAGAGCGTCGCCCCATGGTGGGCGTGCCGGGTGGATCCCGGTCGGGCGCATGCAGGAGTCTGTCTGACTGTCTCTCCCCGTTTCCAGCTTCAGAAAAAAAAAAAAAGCAAACCAAAAGATGTTAAGCAGGAGGTGGGCTTATGATTAACTACATCTGTCACAGGAGCAGCACAGCTTAGAGTTCCGCCACAGCACTGGAGAGGCTGATGCAGTCTGTCAATCACTTAGGGAGCTTCATGTCAGCATTGTTAGCCTGTTGAACCTCCCTAGCCTGAGGTGTACTTGGTGTTGCCAGGGTGTTCCTCAGTGGGAGAAGAGAGCAGCTTAATGGGGAGTGAAACCAATGCCTTTGTTTAGAGCAGATAACTTGCCGGTAGGTTAGGGAGTTTCATTCCTAGCTCCTACCTGCCCAGATATATGATAAATTGCAATACATATTGGGTAGCTCCTGAGATCACACCAGCCTTATGATATCACTGCCTCTCTGGCTGTTTGGAACCAAAGAACACAGGGAAATATCTCTTCCAGATGTTTTTATATCTTACCTCTAGACTTGGGGTTAATTGGCCTATGGATAGTATGACCATATTCTGGCTGGTTTATGGTCTAGCAATTAAGAATTTTACCATCACCTGATCAGGATGTGGCGCAGTGGATAGAGCTTCAGACTGGGACACGGAGGACCCAGGTTCGAAACTCCGAGGTTGCAGGCTTGAGCGTGGGCTCATCTGGTTTGAGCAAGGCTCACCAGCTTGAGCCCATGGTCACTGGCTTGAGCAAGGGGTCACTCGGTCTGCTGTAGCCCCTGGTCAAGGCACATATGAGAAAGCAATCAATGAACAACTAAGGTGCCACAACGAAGAATTGATGCTTCTTATCTCTCTTTCTTCCTATCTGTCCCTATCTGTTCCTCTTTCTGTCTCTCTCTGTCTCTGTCACAAAAAAAGCTGGAAGATCAGTTCATACTGCACTGGATTGCCATGTTCACAGATTTCATAAGCTAGGACTGAAAAATTAGTGACACAATTATGATCAAAATGGGGAAGGACATTTACCAAAGTATAAGTGGTGAATTTGTCAGGAGAAGAACAGAATTGCGAGGTAGGATTGAAGGAGGAATTTCAAGATTTAGTGTATAGTCTATGGTTAGAAAGAGGTATGTGTGCATGCATGTATAGGTTTTAAAATTTTTATTTTTTTTAAGCAAAAAAGAATACTTAAGAACTAAAACATGGTACTGCTTTTATGGACTGGGAATTTAGCATACTCTGGAGAATATAAATCCTGTGATTGCATGAAATTCTGTTTGTACACTAAGGTTGATGGCTGCTTTAAACCTGGAGTTGAAACTGAATGAAATACTGATTTGGTTCAGGTTCAGTTCAGAAGCTACTCTGATATTCTGGTTTTGTTTCAGGTCAATAATTTTAGAAAAAAGTTGGGTGCAGTATAGTCTAGTTGAGCTTTAGAAGGAAAAGCATTGGCTCAGTTTTATATTTAGTAAAGTAATAGTTTATTCCAGGTTTTACTCTGTTTCTGCTTGAAATGGAACTGTGATACAAAAGTGAAATCCTTAGGTATTCATTTTATTTGACATGAAGGCCATTTGTGATTTTCAAGTTTGATGATGTAATCTTAAGCAGGAAAGGCAACCAACCCATCACAAAGTGTTTTGTTTATACTGAGATAAATGTATGTAGATTCCGGTGGGTTCTTTAAGTCATGATATATACTGTTGATGAAGTCACGGATTAGGACCTTGTTCTGTTTTGTTTGTTTGAGAACTTTCCTCTGGCTCAGAACAGTTTTCCTGGGGAATTAACACAAAATGTGTCTTAATGGCTAAGTGAAGTGAGGCTTGGAACGTTAAAAGTACTAACTGATTATAACAAACTGAGTGTGAAGTTAATGGTAAACGTGGTGATGGGGAAAGTATGTTTGGTTTCGGTTTGCTTTCCAAGAAGATATTTGAGAGACTCAGTTGGGCCACATGGTTTTCATAGAATCATTTTAATGCAACCTCGCTTTTTGCAAGGTGATTTTCTTTCTGGGGATAGCCATTGGCCAGGTTGAGAACTTTACCTTTTTCCTCAATTTGCATGGTCAGACTTGGTAATGCTTCTTTTGAAAGCTCAACAACACTTCTCTGCAGACTGAGAAGGGGTATGCAAGGTCTCTGCATGATATTCTAGATTATTTTTTATTTTATTTTTTTTTGCATTTTTCTGAAGCTGGAAACAGGGAGAGACAGTCAGACAGACTCCCGCATGCGCCCGACCGGGATCCACCCGGCACACCCACCAGGGGCGACGCTCTGCCCACCAGGGGGCGATACTCTGCCCATCCTGGGTGTCGCCACGTTGTGACCAGAGCCACTCTAGCGCCTGGGGCAGAGGCCACAGAGCCAACCCCAGCGCCCGGGCCATCTTTGCTCCAATGGAGCCTTGGCTGCGGGAGGGGAAGAGAGAGACAGAGAGGAAGGCGTGGCGGAGGGGTGGAGAAGCAAATGGGCGCTTCTCCTGTGTGCCCTGGCCGGGAATCGAACCCGGGTCCTCCGCACGCTAGGCCGACGCTCTACCGCTGAGCCAACCGGCCAGGGCCAGCTGCTTTTTCTTTCTGGGGATGACCTGACACCACAGGAAATTAGTCTATTTGAACTCTTCAGCAGAGCCAATTAATTCTGACTTCCTGTAGGAGAGAGTGGTTGATAGTGGAAGGTGTGAGCGGTGTCGGTCCGCAGCTACCTGGCTTCCTGTAGGAGAGAGTGGTTGATAGTGGAAGGTGTGAGCGGTGTCAGTCCGCAGCTACCTGGCTTCCTGCTTCGGATTCAGAGAGCTCAAATTGAGAGGATTTGGGCTCCAGTGTTTTATTAAACAATGGTGAATTTGTTCATTGATGTGGTTGTTTCTATTAATGAAAAACTAACCTAATTAACTGGTAATTAGGATGCCTCAGAGGTCTGTTTCCCTTTGAATCAGTCACTAGAGAGAATATGAGTTTAGTCAAGCCCCAGCGTATTCCTCAGAAGGGAAGTGTATGCAGAAAATTCTTAGTGTCACTGCAAGTTGGGTTAGGTAAGAGCTTGTGTGGTTGACAGAACCAGTTTTGATCAATTAACTATAACCTTTCTTGTCCAGTAGAAAGAACACAAACCGTAGATCTCTCTAACAGCTCTTTATTGTGTTCTCTGTGTCTTTTTCACGGCATGACTATTTTTGGAGCTCTTCTTGGAGGGTTGCAAGCTGAATTTCTTCAATTTCCAACTGCTTTTGGCTGTGTTTGTAGGAGAAGCTGTGCCTGAGGATGAACAGATCAGTGCTAAGGACCAGAAGACCCTGGAGCCCTGTGATAACACCCCCATCATCGACAATATCGCTCCTGTTGTCACCGGCATCTCCGCAGAGGAGAAGGAGAAGTACGAGGAGGAGCTCTCCATTCTCTACAGGCAGCTGGACGATAAGGTCTGTGGCCCGAGATGATAGTCCGTACTCTGGTACAAAGATGAAAGGGGGCAGGCCTCCGAACTATGGGCCAGAAGCAGCAGCAAGCCCTGTGTTACTGATGTAGGGCTGCAGACTGATGTGTATTTCTATCTTCCTAATATTTACCCTCGCTTTTCATTAGCCAGAGCTCTTGATTAGACAGATTAGGGAACTTGATTCATGTGGAATGGAACTTTCATGGATATTTGACCGGAAGAGTGAAGTGCTGGCCTGAATAGACAGACAGTCTTCACTTCTAGAAACTGGAGTGGGCTGATCACTGCACAAGATCTTTCGTTCTCTCCTCTTCTCTGGGCCAATTCCTCACCTCTGTGCAACTCCAGCAGTGGTCCCAGCTGTAGGGACAAGGGTGGGGCTCCAGGAACTCAGGTGTGTGCTTTCATCATATAGCTCTAAGGTCTGGGGATGAGATCTGGGGATGGTGGTGTGTGGTCTGATGGTTTCTACCTTACTATTAAAGCTGTTTTCAGGGGCATGCTCTTGAGTGAAGTAGTTTGAACATGCTGATTAGGGGTGTCTGTTTTTATGGCAAACGTTTGGGACTCAAATAGTCGTGTCAATGCCTGAGTTGGAATAGAGGAAAAGAGATGTTGGAGAGCACTGTATATAGTTCATCCCCAGTGGATGTCAGGCTAGGAATCCCAGAGGCGCAGGAAATTAAATCCATGTTTCACGCACTCTTGGCATGCTGCCCTTGGAATATTCTAAACCTTTCCGTTCATTTCATCAAGGTTGCTGATATTTTTAGTCTGATTTCATCTTTTCTGCTGTGGTTCAGCTCTGAGTGCTCAGGGACACCTCTGGCTTGGATGAAACAGCTTTGTTATGTTAACATTGCTATTAATCTTATAGACCTCTCTCTAGAGTAAAGCTCATAATCTGGAATCACCTTTACAAGGGAAATGGGACTGGTCACCTTAAGGAAGCTTATTCTGCTTTGAGTTTGTGACTCTGGGAATTTGCCTTGTAACCTTGGTGTTAAACTGAGGTCACCCTACCCTCTGGTGATGTATTTAATAAGCTGTTCACACTGGTGAGAACTGGGTTAATTGCCCTTTAGGCTCTTGACTTACTGTCACCCTTCCATTCCTACCCAGGTGTTTCACACAAAACCTCAAAGGAAAAAGGAGAAAAAAGGAGATCAATAATAAGTTACCAGTATAGGCAATTTCTTGATTTCTCCAAAGAAACGCTATTGTTTAAACGTACTCTAATATTTTTCTCATTTTAGAGTTTTTGTTTCATTTTTAACAACCCCCAAAGAATCTTAGATGAGGGGTGACAACCTGATTCTATGCTCTTTCTCTACGGGTAGACAGACACCTTGCCACGTTTGGAATTGGGGTCATTTGCCTTTGTGGCAGGAGGCACTTTCATTGATCTGAGAGACTTTAGAGGTTTGAATCTGGCTCAGGAAAGGAAATAATGAGGACACAAGCTCAGAGTGATGCAAATGCCGTGCCTGGGGCTGTTCAGTCGGCAGCCCTAGAATCTGCCTCCTGACGAGCAGCCTAGGACATTTTCTGTCATATCATTTTCCTTTAGCTTATGCTTTCAAAACCTATGGAAAGTGCACATTTGGAGGTTAGCATTTGTGGTCCATCCCAGGGTGATGCTGAGAGAGCTGGGAGAGGACTGAGCCCCAAAGCCTCAGCCTTCGAGGGCACCAAAGCTAGTGGTTTGACTCAGTAGCTCTCCCCGTGGACTGCCTTATCAGCTGCCATTCTTATTTGTCCTCTCTTAAATCTTATAGAAGGTACTTCATGCTTATGATGATGGAGGTGGTTTGATACTTTTGAGAATACATGAGTTGGAATATGATACCTTCATAAATTATTGAGTGGTAGAGCTGAAAGTATCTAGGTCTAGATGAGAAACTAGCCCAGGTTGTTCACATGATTTACCCCATTGAAATCACCTGTCAGAGCTGCAGTGAGGTGACACAGCTTCTGACTCCCAGTCCACTTTGACCTTTCCTGAGGACCACGTCAGTCCTCATGACCCTGTGTAGACTGTGGTGGGAACAGGCTGCACAGTCTCCTCTGGCTGCCCTCTCTGCTCTGTGCTGTCCTTCCAGGGGTCTAAAGACAGGGGATCTCCCAAGGCAGTACCGTGTGATGCCAAATCACACACTTTTGCGTCAGATCTAGAACTTAAAATGCTGAGACCTTATGCTGATAACCTACCCGCTGAAGATGTTTTTTTACTCATTTGCAACATGGAGCTCATGTCTGTTACTTCAAAAGTGCACAATGGGGATGAAAAGTTCCTAGTATAGCCTGAGCAGGTGGTGGTACAGTCGATACAGTGTCGACCTGAGACACTGAGGACCCAGTTTCAAAGCTCCAAGGTTGCTGGCTTGAGTATGGTATCATCAACATGATCCTGTGGTCGCTGGCTTGAACCTAAAGATGGCTGGTGTGAAGCCCAAGGTTGCTGGCTTGAGCAAGGGGTCACTGACTCAACTGGAGCCCTCCTGTCAAGGCATGTGTGAGAAACAATCAATGAACAACTGAAGTGCCGCAACTACGAGTTAATGTTTCTCATCTTTCTCCCTTCCTCTGTCTCTCTTTCTCTTTGTCTCTCTCTCACAAAAAAAAAAGTTTCTAGTACATAGCAGATGCTCAAATATTACTTTCTTTTCTGTCTTCTCTCTCTCTGTTTGCTTATGGGAGAAGCCACATCGTATGTGATGTTGAAGGGATAATGGTTCGTAGGTGGGCTGAAAGCTATTAGGATGAGCAAACTGGTGTTGGCACTTCCATCACCTCTCCAGTACTCCTATAGTATTGGAGATACACGAGAAGGAGTTAAGTGTAAGTAGAAGTAGAAGCTGATTTCACAGATTACCACTGCAACAAAAGCCTCTTTATAATTAAAGGTGACCAGTGACCTATTGATAACTCACCTATTTTAGGATAAGAAAATTCAAACACAAGAATATTTTCTAGAAAGTGCTTTAATCTGTTTTACATGGACTAGATCTTCCTACCGTCAGAGTGAGCATGCATGAACATGGCATACAGATGCACTGGAATGATAGGTACAGATGACACAGCACATCTTCTGAAAGTTTTGAAAACATTTTAAAAATCACAGTAGACCATGCCATTTCTGAGAGAAGTTGCCTTAAAAAAAGAGTAAATGTAGTTTTGGAAATGTCTCTGGTGATTTATGTCCTTATGTGTAATTCCTATTCTTCATCCTTGCCAGATGGGGGTAGGGGCCCCTGGTTCCTCACTGTACCTCAAAAATCACTGCATCATCCCACTTGTCACCTGTCAGGGAGGAAGCCTGTGTCTTCAGGCTTTGAAATGAACCCAGGATAAGAACAAAGCGCTTGCTCCACCATTTGTCTTCCCTTTTGACTTATATTTCTTGTGGCTGTTGCTTATATGTCCCAAGGGAAGATGGCGACTCCTGATGTTAAACTCCTTGAGTCTTTCATGTTAAGTTGTTTAATATTTATGTGCCAAGGAACATAACACAAAATTGTTCCTGGTACCTGACATTCTAAGTTTACAATGTACAAAGTAGTGTCCTAGTCGTGGACATCCCATTCTTGGTAGTTTTACTTTTGTGTAATTTCCCTACATCTCTGGCCAGAAATCTGATTTGGGGAGGAAAATCATCAGTATTTTGTGGACCCATTAAAGAAACATCAATGTAAAAAGTTCACTAGGAAAGGATGTCCTTGAGGAGAGAATTAAGGCCAAAAGGCATGCTACACTAAGGAAAAGGAGACACAGACCCTGCCATGTTGACTTTTAGCATTTTCTTGGTCATGCGACACTGAGTTAAATCTGATTTAATGTATGCATAGACACGACCAGACAGGCTGGAGAAGGTCCCATGAGAAACGGAAGTTTTGCTAACAAAGTTGCTAGCTAGACCTTCGAATGTAGCCCTCCCCTCACCTAGAAAAGGTGGAAAGCAAAGTGCAGGATTTTTACGTTTTTTTAATGGACTTGGTACAAGGAAGGACCCACAATACTGAACTGACTCTGATTCTGCTTGGGGTTGAGACCCAAGGAGTGCCATCAAGTAGGGTCTCCTGCTGTTTCTGAGGGAGGGGCACACGTGAAGCCACGCTGTCGTTCGCACAGGTTATGCTTCAAACGTCATTTGACCTCGTGGAGGTATTTGCAGTGAACACCGAGTCTCAGGCAGTTGGGCGCCGTCGCCTGCTGCTCAGTCCGCATTGGGTGGATGTGTAGGGGGCAGAGAAGCGTGCAGAGGCACTGAGAGGCTGGCAGCTTCAGCTTTGTGCCAGCCACACCCAGTGGCAGAAAATGAGAGCGAGGAGAACGGATTGACTTGTGGGGAGATCCTTTTCCTTGTCAGTGACAGGCCGGAAAGTAAGCATTAATGTTGCTGCACCTCCCGTTTCCTTGAAATTTTTTGTGGTTCCCTCCCCCCTCCAACTGGTAAGAAAATTAACTTTCACTCAAGAGGGAGGTCTGCTCATGCCAAAGATTAATTCTCTAGAAAATGCTTTTCCAATCTCTTTAAGTAAAAGGTTTGAAGTAGAAATACTGGTCTCTCTTACATATCACGTGTCAGCATTCCTGGTCACTGATGTGTTTGACAAGATTTGGGACATGAATATATTACAGTGCAGGTGGTTAGACACTCACTGCCTCATTTTTTGAGCTAGGAATTCACTGATAACATTTTTGAGTTGGGAGAGAGAGCTCTAAAGTCCCTTTCAGTCCCCAAGCCTTGGCTGTCTGATATCTGGAAGAGCAGGAATTTAGTTCAATATGTAGGATATTATATTTTCTAGAATACCCAGATGTTTCATCTGCTGACAAAGGTGGGTGAGAGAGACTTTAACCAAATCAAGATCCCAGAACCAGTCTCTCTCCTGGGGGGAAGCACCGCCCTGCTCCCTTCATTTTATTAGGAAGCTTGCAGCTGGCATCCTGGTATCCGACTATCGCGGGGAACCAGGATATCAAAAATGACATAACTAACCAAAAAGAATTAAACATGATGTTTCATTTCAGGATGATGAAATTAACCAGCAGAGCCAGCTGGCTGAAAAGCTAAAGCAACAGATGTTGGATCAGGATGAGGTAAAGTTTGTAATAAATTCTTTTTTTTTTAACGAAGTTCTTTTCTTACTCTTTGTTGTTGATATTTGTTCCAGAAATTTAATTTGCAAAGAATTTTTTCAAAATCACTAAATCATGTGGAAATTTCTTGGTAGATTTCTTTTCATTGCCTGTTAAAAGCTGACTTTGCCTGAATTTAGAAAATAGATGTCTGAGTTTGTAGAGCCTTGGGATTTTGAGAGGGAGTAGCTGTTTGCTACACGTAGAGTTTGAAGAGCAGAGACAGAGGAGTGTGGCAGTTGGATAGGGTGGTTCAACTTCCTCATACTCGGTGCTCAGCGCTCCTGTTTGCTACTGTTTTAGCCTTTTTCAACTTTGCAAATCAGCTGCCTCAGGTATTTGATATGCTCCATGTTCTCGTGCTATCATGTAGGAAAAACAAACAAAAATTAGAAGGTAGAGAGGAAGGGAAAGCAGAGAGGAAAAGGGTCCAAATGCTGTGTTCGTATATTTGTGATACAATTAAAAGGAGGCAAGTTGTTTTTGGTCTCCCTAATGGCATTCAGTTCTCGGGCACATGTCTTTATTGCATTGCGTTTTGCCAAGTATTTTACGAACAGGAGCCTAAGCAAAGAAGAGACAGACAATCTATCAAACATAGATGGTTCGTAATTCTCTTTTTGAGGATCATATAAACATTTTTTCCCTCTTTTATGCTTTAGGGTGCTTTCTGCTTTGTTGCTAGAATGCTGTGGATTGGATCATGCAATGCAACTATAGCAGGTGGCTTTGGGTTCACGTCCCCAGTCCCAGCCCTTCCATAGACATGACTCTCTTCACAACTATTTCCTTTTTCCTGTTTGTTCCCTTTCATCTCTCTGGGACAAGGATGGTGCCCACTGCCCAAATACTTCCCTTGGCAGGGAGATCATATAGCCTTTGCAGTGAGATAAATCGTATTTAATTGATTGTCCTCTTAACTATTGCTTAGTTTTCCATTTGCTTAATGTTTCCTGCCCTTCCTCCCATTTTATTCCTTTGCATTTCCAACTTGGTACAACTGCTTATGATAGACTTTCGTTTTTGTTACAGTTAAAACTCTTAATATTTTTCTTTTTCTATAGTATCAAAGAAATATCTGTTCATTATAGGAAAATCAGAAAATACGATAAGCACAAAGATAATGAAAGTATCTGCATGCCCAGTCATTCACTTCTAACTCATGTTAATATTCGGACTCTGAACTTTTATACATCTATGATGAATGTTAAGAAAAATTGATAACTGCCCCTTTATTCTGTTTTGGTTGACTCTGAAATTGGCCAGTTTACAATGTGAAATAATGATACTATTAAAAAGTCATGTAAGTATTATTATAACCCTCAGAAATGATTCCCCCATACTCTGTTAAACATGTGGAATAGCCAGCCAGCTACAACACCTGGTGATTTTTGATGTGTAGTCAATTCTTTGAGTTCAGCCTATGTAGTTTTAAATTAAAAAGAAGGAAAAAAAAAGAGAGGAAGAAAGAAGAAGAAACAGATTTTTGAAATAACATGCTGTTTTTAAGTTTAGCATCCTGAGCTTTTCCAACTTGTTTTCTTGTATTCATTTTTTAAAAATTATTTTGTTTTGGATAGAGAACAGAACATAACATTCGAACATTAGATTCACCAGTTCCGTGCCATCTCCTTTCCTCAGCTTTTGGCTTCCACAAGAAGAGACTATGAGAAGATCCAAGAGGAACTGACACATCTCCAGATTGAAAACGAGGCAGCCAAAGATGAGGTGAAAGAAGTTCTTCAGGCCCTGGAAGAGCTGGCTGTCAATTATGACCAGAAGTCCCAGGAAGTGGAGGACAAGACCAGGGCCAATGAGCAGCTGACAGATGAGCTGGCCCAGAAAACGGTTGGAGCATTTGTGTCTAGGAGGCGGGATTTCCTCAGTTGCCATTTCTGTACTTATATCCATATTTGTTGACAGACTGTTTATAGGAAGGCAGTTGACTGAACGCTTTTTCAGTGTTAGCCTTACCTACATTCTCTGAAATCCTTTAATAATTGAAATATTTCGTGTAAGTGACTTTTGTCCACTTATCCTGGAACTGCATAGCACAAGTTTTATATTCAGGGAATTTATAACTTTAACAGGGATGCCTTGTGGAATAGTCAAGACAGTGCAGGCTTTGGATCCAGAAAAATCCTAGTTGAAACTTTAACTTTATATCTGTTAGGTCTTAGTTGAAACATTTAAACGCCTTGAGTGTTTGTTTTCTTATTTGTAAAAATGGCTATAATAACACGCTTCTTTCAGGGCATGAGACTTAGTGATGGTTCACATAAGCACTTAGTATGGACCTGTGCATTTGCTAGCGTGTCAATACATAAATCTCAAATTGCTATATCAGCAGGCGAGAGTGGGGGGCCGTGGAAGGCAATGGAGTCCACTCTTCTTGTTAATACCCTCCTGAATGAAAGCCATCCCTCCCCCAGCTTCTTGTAGGAGCTGGGGACTGAGCTGCCCTGGTTTGATTTGTTGTCCTGTTTTGCACCTGTGCTTCAGTCTGCACATCCTCTGGTTCTCAGATTCTCTCAGTGAAAGATGTTGCAGGTTCTGCACAGTGAGTTTGTGGCATCAGGGCCAGTGAGCATTTGGCAAGGTGGCTGGTGGTGAGGTGTGTCCATTCTGTCCTTTTCTACTTGGACAATGGGTGGCGGGAAGCTGAATGGCTATACCCAACTGTCCTTGGCACCTCAGCCAATGGTCTGGTATCATGGGATTGTGCCCAGTCTGCCTTGTGGAAAACATCCAGTCCTCCTGGGCAAGGGGAACTAGCAGATGGTGCAGGAAAGCTCTGAGCTGCTGACTGGAGAGCCGGTGGAAAAGGCTCCTCACTCCATACATTCAGCTGCATGAAGGAAGACTTTTCACTACGCCTCTGTGGATTTTAAAAACAAAGTGAAATAAGCAGTGGTAATGCCAAAACAAAAACAAAACAGACAGAAAAAGAGACCACAAGTCATACAGGGAAGGTGGAGACTTAGATTTTCTCTGCTTATTTTTTTCTCCAGGGTTCCTTAACTAGTTCTTGGTGTTTGCTTCTCAAAAAAATGAAATATTTTCCATAATATAGTTTTCTTATTTTCTGTTAAACTAAAGCATTACTGGACTCATTTAGAGTACTATTTTTAGTCAGATCATTAAAAAGTACGCTAATAAAGTAGCTGCATATGGAAGAATTTATAAATGTCTTAGCATTAACTTTTATAGTTCCATAATTTAGAGGAATTTTTTGGGCTGTTGTTGACTGAGTTAATACCAAGATACAAAAAGATGGCTATTCTTTTGATGCTCAGAGTTTTAGTTAGTTAGTTAGTTAGCTAGTTAGTTAAAAATATATACCTTTTGGTAACATACATGAGAGATGGAAAAGATACGGGTTTGTTAATGTTTGGCAATAAAATGGAGTTTCTGCTATATGTTAAAGCTTGAGCTTGTTGAACTTGAACTTGATTAATTTTGAAAAGAGATGACAAGTGTTCAATTCAGCTTTGCTTTAAAGATTAGAATTTTTCTAAGTTGTTTTCTAAACTCATCAGTGGCCCTATGGGCCTTCCAGACCGACTCAGATAGGAATTTGGAAGCGGTCCATGGAGCAGGTTGGTCTGGAAGTGGAGGTGGCAGTGCCTGCAGGTATGTTCAGACCCTTGAGAATGGGAACTGATACAGAACATCTGGTAGGTAGAAACATGTGATTACATATTATAAAGCTAAGGATTCCTTTTGGGCTTTATTTGTAATAACTCATTTCACTAACCTGGAAATTATCATCTGATATATAGACATTACATATCAGGCCAAGACAAATTCCTTTTCTTATCGAAGAATGCAGTACTATACTAGAGTTTGACTTTATATTGAAATCATGTGAAATGGTCATCCATCTTATGTTATTTATTGCAGTGCTGAGTGTGTAAAGTCAATGGAAATTGACTTTAATTTGTTGTGGAAATGTGTTTTTCAGACTACATTGACATCCACACAGAGAGAGCTGAGCCAGCTTCAAGAGCTCAGCAACCACCAGAAAAAGAGAGCTACTGAGATCCTGAACTTGCTGCTGAAGGATCTGGGGGAGATAGGTGGAATTATCGGCACCAATGACGTGAAGACGGTAAGGCAGCCTTCCTTTTATTCTCTCTACCTGCGCCTAAAGTGGTGTGATTCTCAGCAAGCAGGGTCTCTGCTTTCTTCCAGAGTATCCAAAGTTTAGCTCTTCTATTTGTTTACATCTGCCGAGTACTTTGTAATATTTGAATAAGAATGATTAAACTGAGTAAATAATTGTTTGGGTAAGGAGGAGGAGAAAAAATTTACCTTTCAAATATAGGACATGTCTTCAAATCTTAGTTGACCTCATGTAAATTGGTTTATTCCTCAAAGTTATAATGCCAGTGTCGTAGAGCTTTGGAATTAGGTAGGTTGACCAACAGTTCTAGTCTCAGAATTGTGTTTCTCCTTTTCTGTGAGAACCCAACAGAGTGAAAATTCCCCAACCGATCAGTGTGAGTTAGGAAAGCTTTTAGCTGAAAGTATTAGAATTCTAACAGTGACTTAAAGAACAAAGCCACGTTTAATTATTCACTGTATGAGATGTCTAGGATCTTGCTATTCTGGTTGTGATTTGCATTGCCTGGGAGCTTTTTCGGACTATAGACTTTTAGGCCAACCTCAAACCTACTGAATCAAAATCTGCATTTTAACAAGATTTCTCAAGCCATTCTTTCACTTATTGAAGTTTTAGAAGCAAATTTTGGTTTGATACAGTGTTTCAACAATGTCAAGGTTCTAGGCCTTTTCTTATTTCCTTTATGCTCTCTTTTTAGCCTATTACTTTTTAATTTTGTCTCATGGTAGCAAGATAGCTGCTATAGCACCAGTCATCACATACTAACATAACTATATCCAAGGCAGGTTGGGCTGAAAAGGCAGCCAACTTCTATTCAGGAGGGAACTATATTCCAAAAGTCCCTTATACCTTATTGGCCAGAAGTGGGTTACATGGTCACCTCAAAACTGCAAAGTAAGCTAAGCAAGCAGAAAAATAGGATTACTATCATTGGCTTAAACCAACCATAAATAATTCCCTGAGTTGTGCACACTGGTGCCATTGATGGCAAGGAGGTAAGGGAGGTGGGAGGAATGGGGATTGTGCGAAGCTGTCCATGAGCTGGGAATGGGGGAAAGAGAGAATAAACAAAGGTATCAGCCAAGAAGAATTAACAACTTGCCACAATATAGAGATGCCATTGAAAATAAGATAGACACGTTTTAAAAATAGCTTGATAGAGGTATAATTGATATAAAGTAATCTGTACTTATTTAAAGTGTACAGTTTGAGAAGTGTTGACATATATATATTGCTATATACTCACAAAACCATCACCACAGTAAGATAATGAGCATATCCACCACTCCCAAAAGTGTGCGGGACTGATTCTGGTGTCTCTATTTTGTTTCATTGATCTAATCTTTATGCCAATAACACTGTTTTGATTACAGCAGCTTTGACCAGTGTAGCCATTGATAAATGTGTGGATTTAATTAAGCCAGGGAATGGTGCTGTGTTGCTCAGCTTCCAATGCATAGATCTCTAAAACCAAAATCTTTGAATTTAGCCATTTGACTTTTAAAAGCCTGAATTCTACATTAGCCAGTTTTATGGGAATGTTTTGGACTAGATTATGCTAGAAAAGGCTCCCCAAATTACATTTGTGTAGACAAATCTGGGGAATGTAGACATCCCTTTTAGATGGTATAACTAACAGCTCTAGGCTTAGCGTATATGATCTCTTGTAAACCTAATCATTCTTTCGTGGAACCTCTATTGTAACGGAATATTTCATTACTCTTTATGAATGGACCTAATTTTAGCCCAGAATTCTCAGATCCTATAGGATCCACTCTATTACGCTCCAGTTTTCTGCTTTTATATTTGGGGATTTAGAAAATTTTTAGAAGCATGCATTGCTTTGAGCTATGAACTTCTGCTGTTCAGGTGATTAAATAGCCCTTGAAATATGAAGATGAAGTTGATTTATGGGAGGCTGGCGCCTGCTGATGATAACGATAAAGGAAGATATTTTTATGCTAAGTTCTAAAATAGAGCTGATGAAAAATGCTAATGAAATCAAGGAGTGTGTCTGGGTGCTTCAGCATTTAAAAAAAAGAGTCCTCACCTTTGGAAATCCAAAGTATGATTGAAGTTATTTTTAAATACTCAACTGGATGTTTTAGAGATATTTTTGGATTCCAGACATTAGCTTTCCTAGTTAATTTCATTGATAACTAATTAATTTCATTGGTAACTCAATTGTAGAGCATCATATTCTTAATCATTCCATTTTTTTCTTCTTATAATTAGGATTAATTATTAGAGCAATGAGAGCTAAAGGGAGGTGAAGTCATTTGGCTTATCTGGGTTTCATTTTCCTAATTTGTAAAATGACAAGATGAGCCAGATTCTTTCAGAGGTTGTCAGCCTGACCAGTCGGTGGCACAGGGGGTAGAGCGTCAGACTGGGAACGTGGAGGACCCAGGTTCAAAACCCCGAGGTTGCCAGCTTGAGTGTGGGCTCATCTGGTTTGAGCAAGGCTCACCAGCTTGAGCCCAATGTCGCTGGCTCGAGCAAGGGGTCACTCAGTCTGCTATAGCCCCCCAGTCAAGGCACATATGAGAAAGCAGTTAATGAACAACTAAGGTGCTGCCAGGAAGAATTGATACTTCTCATCTCTCTCCTTTCCTTCCTGTCTGTCTGCCCCTATCTGTCCCTCTCTCTGATTCTCTCTGTCTGTCACCAAAGGGAAAAAAAAAAAAGGTTTGTCAGTTTCGAGATTACATGACATATACAGATATTTCTTAGGTCTATCATTATGGGCACAGGTACACCCCCCACCACCACCACCACCTCAGCTTTTCAGAGATATAATTGACGTATAACATTGTGTAATTTAAGGTGTACAATATCTTGATTTGATACTTTTATATGTTGCAAAATAATTAACCACCATAACATTAACTACCACCTTCATCTTATCACAATTACCATTTCTTTGACCTGGTGAGAACATTTAATATCTATTCTCTTAGTAGCAATTAAGTATATGATGCAGTATTATTAGCTACAATCTCCCTGCTGTGCATTAGCTCTCCAAACTCGTTAATGTTATAACTGGAAATTTGTACCCTTTGTCCAATAACTTCCCCATTCATCCCCCCACACCCCTCCACACACACACCCCCTGGTAACCACAACTCTATTCTCTGATTCTCTGAGTTTTGACATTTTTAGATTTTCTAGATACCACATGCAAGTGCTATCATACAGGATTTGGTTTTCTCTGATTTATTTCACTTGAGGGGTGAACCCTGGGGTCCATCCAGTTTGTTGCAAATGGTAGCATTTCCTTCTTTCTCATGTCCGAATAATTTTCTATTACACACACACACACACACACACACACACACACACACACACACACACACACCACATATGTAGCCATTTTGTTCTGTTAACAGACACTTAGGTTGTTTCCATACTTTGGCTATTGTATGTAATGTGACAATGACTGTGGGAATGCAGTTATCCCTATGAGATCCTGATTTTACTTCCTCCAGTTATATGTATCCCTTCAGAAATAGTGTGACTGGATTATATGGTAGTTCTACTTTTAAGGAATTTAAATTTTGAGGACCCTCTATACTGTTTTCCAGAGTGGCTGTACCAATTTACAATTCCACCAGTGGTGCCCAAGGGTTCCCTTTTCTCCACAGCTTTGCCAACACTTGCTAGCTCTTGTCTTTTCCTTTTTCTTGTCTTTTTGATGACAGCCATAATTACAGGTGTGAGGTGAGAACTCATTGTGTTTTTGATTTGCATTTCCTTATGATTAGTGATGTTGCACATCTCTTCCTGTACCAGTTGGCCATCTGTATTGTCTTTGGGAAAATGTCTGTTCAGATTTTCTGTCCAGTTTTTCATCAGATTGTTTCATTTTTGCTGTTGAGCTGTATGAGTTCTTTATATATTTTGGATATCAACCCCTTATCATATATGTGATTTGCACATATTTTCTCCCATTCCATAGATTGCATTTTTCATTTTGTTGATGGTTTCTTTTGCTGTGCAGAAGCTTTTTAGTTTGATGAAGTCCCATTTATAGGCACTTTACTTATTGTTTGGACTAAATTGATATAATTATTTTGAGCTAAAAAATGAGCAAATCTAGAAAATCTTTTTTCGGTGATCCTGTATTTTTGTTCCTAAAATTCTTTTAGTCCCCACAAGGTCCCTCCTGGTAGAGCTGTGGTGTGACGGGAAGGATGGCTGTGAAAGTCTCCTCAGCCATCCATTCGGGACACGAAGAGCCTGCGCAGTGTGGAGACGGAGGGGTCGTATTCTTCCAGCTCAATCATGTCTTGATACAGAGTCCAGGCAATATTTTGTTTGGTCAACAAAACAAGATGAATCAGCTAATGACAAGATAAGCGTAGTATTGAATTTATCAGGTTTATTAGTGAGATTTCTCTTTTTCTCATGGACCTATATCACTGCATTTTCCTTAAAACAGACCAGGAATCCTACCACAAATTAATAGAGGTAGAGTAGAGTACATTACATGGACGGATTAGCTTCCAAGTTTTCTTTTGACCACCCACACTGACTTCGTTTAGTCTCGTTCTGACTTTTGTGTCTTAGAATGTGAACAGTCACCTTACTTACCTTTGACTTGGCCTAGAAATGGCCTCTTGTACAGCCAGTCCATGCTCACGGGGCAGATGGGTGGGTGTGTGGGTGACTCTTCCGCCATAGGGGCAGGTAGCATCTGTCCTTCCATGGGAAGGCAGCCTTTTTCCCGGATTAGTCATTTGTACTAGATCACACAGCGTAGCTGGAGTCACTGTCAGACCCAGGGGAGAGTTATAAATAACATTTCTGCAACAAACTCTGATTCTTCTTTTTAGAATTACTGAAAACTGTGAACTTACATGACTAAATATATGAACTCTTAAGGGGTAAGAAACATGACAGTTAAAATCATTTGTTTGAAATATTGTTTTGTTTTGTTTTTTTCCCCCATCAGGCATGGACTTAAAATCTCTTTTTAGATCTTCTAGGCCCATAGTTAGCTTGAGAGGTTCTGGTGCTGGTCTGAGGGAAGAAATATGCAGCTCTCACTCTGGAGAAAGCTCATCATTGTATACATACTTTTTACTCTTCCCCAATTCACATGGGATCTGGGATCTGGACACTGAATAGAAAGTGTCCTCATCCAATGGCAGCCCTGGAGGGAGAAGGGGTTTGTGTCTTCCCAGGATGCCCTACCTGTTGGTTCAGCAGTGTTTATCCACGAGGGGGCGGGGTAGGTTGGGAATTCCACATAGAAGACATGGCTGTTCCCTTACCTTTCTACAGAAACTGGACGATATGCAGGGCACACCTGGTCAGGGTATGGAATGAGTTTCTCATCTCTGTTCCCCGTTTGACAATCACAAAGATAGAAGAATAAAAAATACTTCAAAGATTTCAGACTTCTCTTACTTGTTATCTCCATGCTATCGGATTATAAAAGGAACATATAAGAAGGAGTAAGTGGCGTTGGTAGAAAAATTGTTGGCAGTGAGAATTATAATGGGCTTATGCAAGAACCTCCATTAAATTAAAATGGAGTCAGTGTTGATACTTGTAGATTTCCTTGCTTTTAACATAGACCCTGCGTTGTGTTGACTGACACTGATCTAACAAATACTGTTGTGGAGTTCTTAGGGGAAGGTTGCCACCAAATGACTGGTGCTCAGCATGCTGTCTGGTTTGTGTACGTACTTCCTATCTGCTATCAGTTTTCAGGGATGATACGCGATTCTGTATTTCCAAGTCTTAAGTTTACTAAAAAAACAGTCATGTGATAAATTAATGACAGAAAAAGTGAGATAGATGTTAGACTGTAGTATGGAACATTAGAAAAAACATAGTTGGAATTATTGTCTTAGAATCAACTGAAGCCTTTATTCCTGCGCTTGGGTTCCGGACCATGCTCTCTTCTCCTGAGGTGTTAGGATGCCCTCTGGTGGTTAAACAAAATATGCATTTACTTTGCTCTTTTGGTCAACTGCCCTTCAAGAGCATATCTGCATTTCAGCAAATGGGTTTTTAGCCTAAGTATCTGATTTCTGTTTCCAGTAGAGCGTTGAAACTTAGAAACCAAATACGAGATCATGTAGGAATGCTAGCTGTCAGAATCTTCTTTTCTAAAGGTGGATTTAGACTTATTTTCAGGTGATCTTAAATAACAAGATAGATTCCTGTCTGCTTGGAAGGGGCAGGCACATAGAGGCAAGGACACATAGATGGGTAGTGACAAGAGTCATGCAGAAAAACCTTCATCTAGAGGGGATTTTGGTAATGGCACATTCTTAGTCATTAGCTTTTTTGTTGTTGTTTAATTGAGGACGATATAGAAAATCCCTTTCCTTTCTACCCTTAGTTGTAGAAACCTATTCAAGCCATTAGACTGCTTCTCCCTATGAATAACAGACTATAAAGAACGTAATTGAAATTTTAATTGGAGTCACTGTTAGGAACACTGGGCCTCTCTGCTGGTCTAGAAATATAAGGTTGAAGACATTGAATGGAACACTTCTTCAAAGTTATCACTTGTTTTACTCTTCAATGTTTTTCTTTTGATATTACCACTTTTATTCCTAAAAATCAATTGTAAAGAAAAACCTGGTTAATTTAGGATTATATTGAGTAGAGGTTTTTAGTTGAAAACTTCGCCTGGGGTTTCTGAGAACTTGCGGTTGAAGGTCTGGTGCTCCTTAGAGACCATTTTTAGGCTGTGGTCCTGTAATTAGGCTCTTACCCAGGAACCTATACACATCTTGAGGACCTGTGGGCTTCAGGGGCTTCACAAACCTCTGGAAATTGTAGGCAGTAGTTGAATGTGTTCCCTCCTGTGCTCAGTTGGCAGATGTGAATGGAGTCATTGAAGAGGAGTTCACCATGGCCCGCCTGTACATCAGCAAGATGAAGTCAGAGGTCAAGTCCCTGGTGAACCGCAGCAAACAGCTTGAGAGCGCCCAGATGGACTCCAACAGGAAGATGAATGCCAGTGAGCGGGAGCTGGCGGCCTGCCAGCTGCTCATATCCCAGGTAGGGCACACCTTTCCTCTTCATTTCACACCCACGTTCTCTTGAAATCTGCTTCCTCCATGCTCTGACTGCATCTGATGGTGCGTAATAGGGATATTGATGAACTCGGCTTTACATAGTGCTTGTCCACGGCCTCCCCAGGCAGTGACACCCTGGCTCAGTTTTAACCCAGGCTAGATTGTGCTGTGAGAGTCACATGCATTACCTTCCGTCTCTTCTATATGTCTCTATCTAGCTATCTATGATAAGTAGGTGTGTAGGTAAGCAGGTAGATATAATACAGGATAAGATTGGGTAACATCTAATACCCCATCAGCTAAGGAAATAGTCCTTCATCTTTTGCTCTCTAGCATGGGACCAGTTTAATGGATGAAAACAGAAACTACTGCTACTTGACTGCTGTTATCATTCACATTTGACTGAGTGTTTACAATGTGCCAACATTGCAAAGCACTTTATACACATTATCTCACTTGATCTTTAAAAAATTCCAGTGGGCAGGTTGTATTATTGTTTCTGTTTTTCCAATAAGGAAAGTGACAGACTGATTAACTACAGTGTCCAAACTCATGGAGCCAGGGAAAGGCCGCGCTGGGACTCGAACCAAAGTGTCTGTGAGCTCAGTGCCTGGAAGGGACTTTCAAGCCCAAGGGCACATTTCATTCGTTCAGTGAGTAAGGCTGCTCTTCTTCCCACTGGAGTGGTATTTTCATTTTAGCAAGATGTTTTCAGAAAATGGCCTAGTTTCTTGTCTGCCACTGTTTTCTGCGAGCCGGGTTTGCGGTTTGAGGCTTCTGTGAGGGGTTCAGTGTGTGCTGCTCACCACCTTACACTGAATGTTAAAACAGCTGGAGTCATTTGAGGGAAGCAAAGACATATCATCATGGAGTGGTACATCAAATAATACCGAGGGAGCCCTGGCTGGTTGGCTCAGTGGTAGAGTGTCGGCCCGGTGTGCAGAAGTCCCGGGTTTGATTCCCGGCCAGGGCACACAGGAGAAGCGCCCATCTGCTTCTCCACCCCTCCCCCTCTCCTTCCTCTCTGTCTCTCTCTTCCCCTCCCACAGCCGAGGCTCCATTGGAGCAAAGATGGCCCGGGCGCTGGGGATGGCTCCTTGGCCTCTGCCCCAGGCGCTAGAGTGGCTCTGGTCGCAACAGAGCAATGCCCCAGAGGGGCAGAGCGTTGCCCCTGGTGGGCGTGCCGGGTGGATCCCGGTCGGGCACATGCGGGAGTCTGTCTGGCTGTCTCTCCCCGTTTCTAGCTTCAGAAAAATACAAAAAAAAAAAGTAATAATAATAATAATACCAAGGGACAGGCAAGCACACGTCCCATTCTGGTGTGCTTTCAACTAGCAATAATATGTAATCATAGAACCATCTCCAGCCTCCTTGTCTGACACCGTAATAATCAAAGAGATGCAATTAAAACAAGGTTCCATTTTATAACTAACATAATAGGCAAAAATGTATTGAAATGATTATTCCATGCTAGTGTGATAGTGAAATTTACATACATTGTTGAAAAAAGTAAGATCTAGTCAGTCCTTTTGGAAAGCACCTTGGGAATCGAAAGCCACGAAAAACTTAAGTGAATACTTTGGTCTAGTAATTTCCTGTATGGTATTTTTCATTGGTAATAAAAATGAAAAAATTTCCATTTCATATAGTAATATCATTTCCTGATTAAAAATATTTAAAGTTTATGTGGAAGATGTTGAATGCAATAGTACTTATATTATAATCAAATAAAATATCCAAATATTTATTGATAGGCTAACAACATAAAGTTATGTGGAAGAATATATGCAGCTCTTGGCAAATATAATTACATAAAAAATAGTAACAATGAAAAAGCTGAGTAGTGCCTGTGTTATACTTTGCAACTTTGTAAATATGCATTCATGTAGATGAGACCAGGAATGAAAGTTGATAAGTTAGAGTGGTTTATGGGCTTGCTTTACTGTGTGACCCTTTTATAATTCTTAAAAACTTAGAAGAGAAACAATACACACGAGGGCGCTGTGCACCACCCGTATGAGTTCCGGGTCCTCTATAAAATTGATAGCATGTGCTTTGGGGCAGTCCCTCGCCTGTCATTTGGAGGCCAAAGCCAGACCACAAATAGAGACCCCACAGCCTGTAGCCCACTGTCTTCTCTTCCCATCTGGATGTGCCAGCCTTCACGTCCCAGTCCCATCCGCACTTTCCGTGGACTGAGGGAACTGTGATGCTGTGTCATTGGTCATCTGCTCACACGATGACGGGGGCAGCAGCAGTGGCCCTGGGAGTGGCTCCGGGCTGTTGGAGGCAGGAGGGCCTGGTCCCCAGGACACAGAGTGTGGTCTGAGGGAACTGTGATGCTGTGTCATTGGTCATCTGCTCACACAGACGATGGGAGCAGCAGCAGTGGCCCTGGGAGTGGCTCCGGGCTGTTGGAGGCAGGAGGGCCTGGTCCCCAGGACACAGAGTGTGGTCTGAGGGCACACGGGTTGCAGCTGGGCGCGCTCCCCGAGCCTGTGGACCCTGCCCCAGGGAGGAGAGGCAGCGAGGGGACGGCCTGTGTGGCTGCTGTCGAGTTTAGTGCCCAGGACTGCGGTTCTGGGCACCTGGGTCTTAGAGAACACTGGCTTTGGGAATATGAGGTGGGAGTCAAGAATATTCGGATGTTTTGGGGTAAACAACACATATGTTAGGCAGGGCTTTCTACAGTAGCAACAAGTACAGTTTTCCTTTGGGTGCTATTTTGTACTCTGGTAAAATTTACGCACAAAGAAAACCGGTTAGAAGGTGACGGAAGACAATTGGACTTTCACTATTTCCTAGGGTTCAAAAAAAAGGTAGGAGAAACCTTGGCTGTCTAGATTGTGACATGACGTAAGGAATCTGACCAGATACTGCCAGCTGAAATGCTCTTATCTCTTTTTTTTTTTTTTCTTTTTTCTTTCTGAAGCTGGAAACGGGGAGAGACAGTCAGACAGACTCCCACATGCGCCCGACCGGGATCCACCCGGCACGCCCACCAGGGGGCGGTGCTCTGCCCCTCCGGGGCGTCGCCCCGCCGCGACCAGAGCCACTCCAGCGCCTGGGGCAGAGGCCAAGGAGCCATCCCCAGCGCCTGGGCCATCTTTGCTCTGATGGAGCCTTGGCTGCGGGAGGGGAAGAGAGAGACAGAGAGGAAGGAGAGGGGGAGGGGGTGGAGAAGCAGATGGGCGCTTCTCCTGTGTGCCCTGGCCGGGAATCGAACCCGGTTCCCCCGCACTCCAGGCCGACGCTCTACCGCTGAGCTATCTCTTTTGAACACACTCATCCTCTTCACCAAAAGCAGTGCTTATAAGACCACTGCTCCAACTGAGTCCCACTTCCCAGAGGTTATTTCATGTGATTAGAGCTCAGTCTCCTGGTCTTTCTGCCTAAATGTGATCCCTGTTGATCTGGAGGGGAAGTGTCTGCATATTTCCATCTGCCTGGAAGTCCCTACTGTCCCTATTCAGTCAATGGACTCCCATTCATTCACTCATCCCGCTGACTTTCATTAAGCATGTACTCCTGCCGCATGGAGCTAACAGGTAAGGTCGTGGATAAGATAAGTCATGTGGAAGTTCGGTGCTATAATAAAATGATGGGGTCAGAGTGGTCAGGGATCTAGCCAGGTCCATGTCATGGAGGGGTGGGGGCAGAGCTTACCAGGGAGAGGAAAATGTAAAATGCAAAGTCCATGAGACAAAAACTGGTGAGTTTGAGAAACAGACAAAAAAAGGCACAATGTTTGATTTATAAGGACTCAACACAGAGGTGCGACCTCGCCCTGCCCTTCCTCTCCAGCCCACGCTGTTTGCTGTGAGGAGGACCAGACTGGCATTGGTTTCTTGATGACATGGTGGCGAGGCCGGGCATGGCTGGAGGGGTGTCTGGGGAATGAAGCAGAGGAGCCCGCGGCATAAACCAAGGCCCCGTTAGTCTGTGAGCCCGGACCCCAGGCACGGGGCACAGTGTGCGCTCCCGGGTGAGCCCGGACCCCAGGCGCGGGGCACAGTGTGCGCTCCCGGGTGAGCCCGGACCCCAGGCGCGGGGCACAGTGTGCGCTCCCGGGTGAGCCCGGACCCCAGGCGCGGGGCACAGTGTGCGCTCCCGGGTGAGCCCGGACCCCAGGCGCGGGGCACAGTGTGCGCTCCCGGGTGAGCCCGGACCCCAGGCGCGGGGCACAGTGTGCGCTCCCGGGTGAGCCCGGACCCCAGGCGCGGGGCACAGTGTGCGCTCCCGGGTGAGCCCGGACCCCAGGCACGGGGCACAGTGTGTGCTCCTGGGTGTTGGAACTCAACACGGGTCTTGAGGACTCACCCTCCATTGCATTTTCCCAGTGAACGGTCCCAAGCAAGCTGGGGTGACCCTTGCTAGTGATTCACTCCTCCTCTTTATCTATTTGCTGTTTAAAGCACGAAGCCAAGATCAAATCCCTGACAGACTACATGCAGAACATGGAACAGAAGAGGAGGCAGCTTGAGGAATCCCAGGACTCGCTCACCGAAGAGCTGGCCAAGCTGCGAGCCCAAGGTAAACACCAGCTGAGCGCTAGGGACCTGGGCTCATGATTTAAGTTGTGCTCAAGTAGATCATTTCTAGGTCTACTAAAAACAATGGCACAGTTTTGGGGGGATCATCTAGAAGACTGCCCTCACTCTATATCTGCTCCACTTCCCTCTTCCCTCATTCCACCCCGCTGCCCAACCAGAATCCTTTCTCTTCTCTACCCTGTGTTTCTGGTCTCTACCGGCCTGTCTGTTCAACCTGCTCTCAGATGCTTCTTTGGGTCTGCTCATCCCTGACTTCATTGTCATTGTCCTTAATCTAATTAAGGATTGGGATTACATCTGTCCACTGCGTGTCCCACCCCCGGTCTGCTCCAGGCTGGTCACCGTGCTGCAATGCAAGGGACTCTTCTAAAGTCAGCTCTACCTAGTACCCAGCCCCATGCCTCTGATATTTCATATGAAGTCTGAACTTCTACCAGTGGCTTAGCTGTACCCAGTGTCCTTTGAACACACTCTTCCCTTGGTCAGGCAGCCTCCTGACTGCCTGTGCTTAGGGAAGTACCCACAGCATAGGAAGTACACAATAAATCTGAGTAAACAGAAGAAATTCAAGAGAGGTGGTGGATGAGACATGCAGAGGCAAGAACAGGATTAAAAATGTATGCATTGTGATGAACTGGGAACACACATATTATGGCTTGCAATGAAAATTGTTCGAGTCCTTTTGGAAAGCATTTTGAAAAGCATATTAATAATCATAACACTCTTTTTATACCTTTGATCTTCAAATCTCAAATATTCATTGCAGAATTACTTATATTAGAGAGAGAAGACGGTGAAATAGAGCTTCTTCTCTGTCCTGGAGATGATTGGTTGAAGGTTGTAGCAATGCTCACTTTGGAACCTTAGATTAAAAATCATCATGTGAGGTTTTTTTTCCTGTGGCGATAACATTTAGAAATCAATGAGTGCTTGTGCATTAAGGCTTACAAACTAATACTTGAAATGAAAGTGGTTTTGATAGGGTAATGGGATTGGTGATGATATTATCCTTTTTTATTTCCTTTATTATTATATAGTTATTTGCTCAGTAAATACATTTTGTTTCAAATGCCAAGGCAAATTTAAAAAAGAAAGAGAATATGCCCACCTCGGCTGTGACCTTGTCACATTTTCTTGTTGTGATAACAGGACGAATGTTGGGGATACAATGCTCCACCCAAAACTTGACAGAGAGAACGTTTCCCTCTTGTGACTGGCCACTGTGGAGTGGCCCTGAGAAGAAATAAAGCAGAAGCAGGGGGACCTGAGACAGTGGGACAGATTGGAGAGGAAACAACATGACATAAATGTCACTGTCTTAAATCTTTCGCTCCCCCCATCAGTCCCCAGCTCAGGCCGCCATTACACCACGTGCTCAGGGGCCACTGACCACGAACAGCCTGGACACCTCCCTTCCCTCAGCTGTCACATGGCAGCCCTGTCCCAAATATGGGGCCTTGTTTAATCTGGAGAGTGCTATTTTATGTTTCCATTTTCTTTGTTCTTATCCTTAGATTGTTTTCCTACTCTAGATCCTTAGAGAATAAACAGCTTACCCATGGGACGTAAATTACATCTTTCTGGAACGCTAATAGTGGTATCAATCCAAATGCCACTAAAATTCTCAGAGTGCTTTATAATCTACAAAGCATGTTTCTAATCTGCAAAGCACGCTTTTGCCTCGGGTCACTCACGAGGCCTGGTGTTGCTGCAGATTAGCATCTCTCCCTGTACAGTTGCCTCTACACCCCGAGGACCTAGGCTGTGTCCCGGGAGCTGTCAGCCTCGCTTTAAGTCCTCCTCCGCAGGGACATTCCTTTGTACCATGGTTGTAATTGCGATATAAGTTGATGTTCTAGGCCATTGCCTGTCTTCTGTATTTGTTTCTTAATTTTTACTTTTGCGTATGAGTCCTTCCAGTTACATCTTAAATCATTATTTAAAATTCAAAACAGAAAAGATGCACGAAGTCAGTTTCCAGGACAAGGAAAAGGAACATCTGACGCGGCTGCAGGACGCTGAGGAAATGAAGGTGCGTCCCGGGCCCTCCCGCGCGCCCTCCCGCGCGCCCTCCCGCGCGCCCTCCCGCGCGCCCTCCCGCGCGCCCTCCCGCGCGCCCTCCCGCGCGCCCTCCCGCGCGCCCTCCCGCGCGCCCTCCCGCGCGCCCTCCCGCGCGCCCTCCCGCGCGCCCTCCCGCGCGCCCGTGGGCACTAGGACTGGCATTTCCTGTTCTGGGAAGCCTGTCTCCCTCAGAGAGTGTGGCAGTGCAGCACGGAGAGGGGTGCCCTACCCCAGAGGGTGGTCTGGTTGAGAAGGGAGTTGGGCAGAGGTGTGCGGAACCCCTGCGATGTCTGCAGGTAGCAGCGGAGTTGCGTTCCTACCTTTCTCTGCCATGTGCCTGGTGAGGGCAGAGCAGCACTGCCCGGCCACTGCCGGGCACGCTGTCAGGTTAGCTCCGAGGAAATGCTTGGACTTCCTTTGCATGGAAGACTACATCTCTCCCCTCTGCCTTTTTAGATACCCCACATTTGAATTTGTATCTTAAATATAGAGATTTTTATTTTTGGTCACATTTTAAATAGTAAATAAAAATGTGAGAAAAATAATCAAGAAATAAGATGAATAAATGAGATATGAAAAAATGTAGAGTTTTGATTAGTTTTAGGCAAACCATGAGCCCCTGGGGATTAGCACCTAGTTAAAGCAGTGCCCACACACGGTCTGCCCCGGCCTGCAGTGTGGCCCTGCCTCGCTGTGCTGGCCCTGTCCTGACTGCACATCGCTCTGCTGAAGGGCCTCCTCCGAATATCACCTGTGCAGGGGCGCAGCTGGGGCACCTTCTAAGCTGGACAAGTGAGGGGGTGTAGTCACACGGGGTACGTGGCTTGTCTGAGTCGTCCAGGTAGCAAGAGGTCAGTGCCCTCTCACTGACGTGGCTGGAGATGCCACATGGCTCAGGTGAGCTGTGGAAAGCGGGGGGAGCACTTTCTATTTAAATAATGGGTGACTTTGCTCTTTAAGATCAGTTTGTAACAGATCCTTGAGCTTTGTTGTCCAGGAAAGCACAGCGGGTTTTGGGGGGTTCTGTCAGTTTGGGGATCTGATGGCCGAGGGGGTGGGGTGGGAGGTAGAAGCAATCCAGGGCCTGTCACAGTGTGGGCTGAAAGCCAACAAGTGGATGACATGTTTCTCCTGGCCTGGCTCGCAGAAGGCGCTGGAGCAGCAGATGGAGAGCCACCGGGAGGCTCACCAGAAGCAGCTGTCCAGACTTCGGGATGAAATTGAGGAGAAGCAGAAAATCATTGATGAGATTCGGGAGTGAGTTGGCACGAGGGCTGTCGGGATGTGGGGTGGGCATGGCTCTCAGGCCCACCTGGAAGGATGTGGCTTTCAGCCAAGGCCCCTGCTCTCCTGTGGGCTCTGTGCCCCGCTCTGGGGCCGCACCGACTAGACATGCTGCTCCCCAGGGCTGTTCCCCACCTGGAGCTGAGCCTGGGGTGCTGGTGGGTCAGGTGGCAGGCAAGCCCAGCTGCCCTTCCCCGTCCCTGCAGAGCAGGGTCATATTGGTGACTTATCTAGGTAGACACATGTCCCAGTAGGTGGGGACACTATGAAAGTACAAGAAAACCCTCCAAATCCTAAATTGGTCCTGCCCTCAGGTTCAGATAGATTTAAAAATACTGTAGAGAAGGCACTCCACCACCTCCTTACCCAACACCTCACACACACAGCACAACTCCAGCCACCCGGTTGCCCCTGCACACCTCTTAAGGACCCATGATGTCACGTGTCTGTGCTCTGATACCTGTGGCATTCTCCAGGGTCTATGGTGACACCTTCCCAAGGCCATTCTCCTGTTACATCCTAGCCATTGAAGAGAAAAGCCCCTGGTCCATTAATGGCCTCTCTCCCTCCTCTCTTACCCGCACTTCATCATCACACAAGTCACCGAGCTGGGAGGTGCCTTCGGGATCCTCTCCTGAATGTTCTTAATGGTTTTTTTTGCACAATGAGCTCCTTGGGAATTTTTGAACCTCTTTAATGTTTTTAAATCCATCAAATAAAATACATAAGAAAACATAGAATAATGATTCTGTTGAAATAGTTTTATCCACTGACACCCTTCACTGCCCCTCAGACCAAGACCAAAGGTTCCATCCCCTTCTCTTTCCTGTAAATGAAGAAACATCTCTGTAGGAACCAAGTGAAATGATTTACTTAGGGTCAGGGTGCTAAGTAGAAATCAAAGTGGAGTTAAATTCTCCAGATTCCTGATCCAGATCTCTTTTCAATGTTTGTGAGCTGCTCACACAGCACATTTGCATTTTAAGAGAGGAGTGTGGTAATTGGAGCGGAAGTGTTGTGCACACCCCTGCCTGCTGAGGGCAGGCAGCCCCCAGCCCCCTCCCCCTCGGCCACGCTCTGCTACGGCTCCTGCTGTGCTTTCTCCTTCAGGCATGTCTCACGTTCATGGTGCTGATTAGTCACCCTCAGAATGTTAGTCTGGCAGGGGAAAGAGGGAGGGAAGAAAGGCCAGAAAGAGGGAGGGTTGAGTTAGCAAGTCGGAACATATCCTGGGCTTCAGAGAGAGTTGGGGTTTTCCTCAAAGGGTGTACAATCTGTCCTTGACAGTCGTGGCGGTCACGCAGGACGGTTTGTATGTGCTGGGCTGGTGTCAGCGTTGACCAAATGCCTCCAACCAGATGGCGAGTTTCTTTTTCGCAGAGACCCTAGACTTTGTTTTCTCCCTCTGTTCCCCATCTCGAGGACATCAAAGAGAGGGATGGCCCCTGTGTCAGCCAGGAATTTGGATTTCGGAGATGTTTTCAGAACATGTGACCAGAGAGGAAGGGAAAGTTGAAATGACCAAATAAGGTTCCCTGAGTGGGTATATGCTGTCTGTAGAATTCTTCTGACAGGCTTTCTTTTTCTGTTTTAAAATATCAGCCTTTTCCTGTCTCATTATTTTTGCCTTGAAGCTCTTGCACAAGCCAACTATAAATACACCCTCAAAGCCGCGTGCCATGCCTCTCCCTGCTCTGCAGAAATGTGTTTTCACTCGGGCAGGGAGGGAGCTGTGAGCATGTCCTCTGATCCCTCAACATCCTCCTGGATGGCACAGGACTAATGGGGTTGGAGCAGAACCACATCTTTTGCTGGAGGACTTGGACAGATTGATGTAGAATGGATTGCTTTTCCCTCTCAATTTCAGTTTGAATCAGAAACTGCAGCTGGAGCAGGAGAAGCTCAGTTCTGATTATAACAAGCTGAAGACAGAAGACCGAGAGAGAGAGATGAAACTGGAAAAGCTCTTGTGAGTGCGCTTGAAACATTTCCTCTGTTTTCTCTCATTCCAGCAAAGTCGTGAAAAATCTACTGCTGTCTTTCGGATACCCAAATGTCCCAGTTAGGTCAGGCCAATCTAAAAACATGATGGCCCTGTGTCAGGTTGCTTCATTTTGTTGATTTATCTGCAGATGCCAGTGGTGTCTTCAGAGATCTCTGGTGGTTCATGATGCCTTTTTGTTTTTTAGATTACTCAATGACAAAAGGGAACAAGCCAGGGAGGACCTCAAAGGGCTGGAAGAGACAGTGGTATGTCACCATGTTTGCCAACTCATTTTAGTCTCTAAAGCCAGATCAGTTAATAATATGTTGAATTAGTCTATTCTAAAATTTTATCTGTGTACACCTTTTATAAAATATGCTGTGGAAAAGTGAGAGTTGTAGAATTTATTCCCCAGCTCTGGACAGAATGATTAAACATCCATTCCCCATCCATCCATTCCTTCATGCATGCATGCATGCGTGCATCCATCCATTCATCCACCCACCCACTCACCCATCTATCTATTCCTTTCTTCATGCATGCGTGCATCCATCCATCCATCCATCCATCCATCCATCCATCCATCCACCCACCCACTCACCCATCTATCTATTCCTTTCTTCATGCATGCATGCATGCGTGCATCCATCCATCCATCCACCCACCCACCCATCCATCTGTTCCTTTCTTCATGCATGCATGCATGCGTGCATCCATCCATCCACCCACCCACCCATCCATCTGTTCCTTTCTTCATGCATGCATGCATGCGTGCATCCATCCACCCATCCATCCATCCATCCACCCACCCACCCATCTGTTCCTTTCTTCATGCATGCATGCATGCGTGCATCCATCCATCCACCCACCCACCCATCTATCCATCTATTCCTTTCTTCATTCATGCATGCATGCGTGCATCCACCCACCCACCCACCCACCCATCCATCCATCTATTCCTTTCTTCATTCATGCATGCATGCGTGCATCCATCCACCCACCCACCCACCCATCCATCTGTTCCTTTCTTCATGCATGCATGCATGCGTGCATCCATCCATCCATCCATCCATCCATCCACCCACCCACCCACCCACCCATCCATCTATTCCTTTCTTCATGCATGCATGCATGCGTGCATCCATCCACCCATCCATCCATCCATCCATCCACCCACCCATCTGTTCCTTTCTTCATGCATGCATGCATGCGTGCATCCATCCATCCACCCACCCACCCATCCATCCATCTATTCCTTTCTTCATTCATGCATGCATGCGTGCATCCATCCACCCACCCACCCACCCATCCATCCATCTATTCCTTTCTTCATTCATGCATGCATGCGTGCATCCATCCACCCACCCACCCACCCATCCATCCATCTATTCCTTTCTTCATTCATGCATGCATGCGTGCATCCATCCATCCACCCACCCACCCATCCATCTATTCCTTTCTTCATGCGTGCATGCATGCATCCATCCACCCACCCACCCACCAACCCACCCATCCTAGTGCTGCAACCCTGGAACCCCTGAGTAAGAACTGAACTAAGTTGCAAATCAATGCCCACAGTTTTATAGCCTCTGCACTCTGGAACGTACTTCCGTTCAACATTCAACAGATATTTCTGGAGCACCTACTAAGGGCTGGCATTCTTCTAGGTGCTTGAGCTGCATAGTAAGAACAGATAAGATCCTGGCTCTTGTGAAGCTTTCTTTGAGCTGGGAGAGATAGACAGCGAACAATAGGGAAGTAAAGTACGAACCCTACTGGATGGTTCTAGAAAGTGCAGAGCACAGTGGTGAGGAGGCTCCAGGACTGGAAGCAGTGAGCCTTGGGGATGTCTGGGGCACAGCCTTCCGGGCAGATGCAGCGGCTTGTGCCAAGGATGTGAGTGAGCCCATGCGTGGTATGTTGTAAGACAGCAGGGAGATCAGTGTGGCTGTAGCCAAGTGAAGAAGGAGGGCAGGAGATGGGCACAAAGAGGTCAAAGGGAGGTCAAGTTGCCCTGAGACCTGCAGGGTCTGGAGCAGAGAAGTGACAGACCATTTACTTTTGGAAAGGCTCATCATTTGAAATCCCAGTTGGTTTTCTCTGCCTTGCATCTGAATTTATGGGTTTGTCCCCTGGTCAGCTTCCATTCCAGCTGGCTGTTTGCGGGCCCTTCAGAGTGCCAGAGCCTGGGTCTGAAGGCAGACGTGCAGCAGAGACTCGCAGTTTGGTGCAACATGTCTCGTCATGTCACATGATACAACAGAGAGAAACTTGTTTAAATACAGTCATACATTTTGATTCCATTCACATGTCCTGTGAATGTAAGTGGGACTGAGCCTGTCTCCAAGCACCTGGTGACCCCAGGCCATAGGCAATGGATGTTCAGGGCCGCAGCCGAGGCTGCACTCTGGCTCCTGGGCCACGCGAGTTCTGCCCAAAGCCAGGTGGGGGAATGAAGGACGTGGCCCTTCAGGACCGAAGTAAGGTGACTTACAAAGAAGCCAGGCCTTTCGAGCTTGGCGCACAAAACAAACTGAACCATGAAGTCACTTGATCTATAGCAGTGGTAGTCAACCTGGTCCCTATCGCCCCTATTGGGCGTTCCAGCTTTCATGGTGGGCGGTAACGGAGCAACCAAAGTATAAATAAAAAGATAGATTTAACTATAGTAAGTTGTTTTATAAAGATTTATTCTACCAAAGTTAGCGAAAATCTGACATAAAGTACTTGGTAAGTAATTATTATTATGTGTTTTAACTTGCTGTAACTGCTTTATAAATTTTATAAAGTAAAGTTACTTCCCTACTTTATAAATCACCATTACAGTGGAACCGGTGGGCGGTTAGAAAATTTTACTACTAACAGAGATACAGAAGTGGGCGGTAGGTATAAAAAGGTTACTACCCCTGTAGTCAGGTCTGTCTCCTGGAGAATGATACCCATAATTATAGATAATTTTAAAAATTCAGAAAAATATCGAACATTAAAATGTTATTCTATTCACACCAGCCAGATATAAGTGATACTTCAGTATCATTTACTCCTCTTCCTTTACACGCAAGAGCTCTGGTGAGGGTCCCACCTTCCCACACCCTCACCTGTGGCCACTCTCCTACTTCTCCGTCTCCCGCGTGCCCACTCACACGGCTCTCCCACTCACACTCATGTAGAGTCGCCCAGTCTCATACACACACCTTCATCATCATCTCACACTTCACACAGTCATACCCACACTCACGCCACCCCACACATGTACTCACTCACACCTACAAGCCCTCACATTCACACTCTGACACCTGTGTTCATCCATACCCATGCCTTCACTCACACCTACAGGCCCTCACGTTCACACTCTGACACCTGTGTTCATCCATACCCATGCCTTCACTCACACCTACAGGCCCTCACGTTCACACTCTGACACCTGTGTTCATCCATACCCATGCCTTCACTCACATCTGCACACAAGTACTTACAACTCACACACACTCAGTGCACCCCCGTAACACACTCATACTCACTAGTGGTCATCACACTTACTCATACTTTTGCTCACTCACAAGTCACTCATACACTCGTCACTCAATTCTTTCTCTTCAACTCACAGCTTTGCTCACACCACACTCATTTACACACTCACTTTTATACCCTTGCACTAATGCTCTAACTCAGTGCACTTCCCTAACACGTCCACATGCAGTCACATCCACACATTCACATTCACTCACTAAAGAGCATGCACACTCAGTCCCTCACCCTTATTATATGATGACACTGTCACACTCATTTACTTTCACACTCTCGCTCACCTGAACTCACACACTTCCTCAAGCCCCCACACACCACTCTGCACACTCATGCTTTCTCTTTTGTACTCACTCCTGAACATATTCTGTTCCTTTTTGATGTTTGAATACATTTTTTAGCAACATATTATCCTCACTGGTCTCATACCTATCCACAGGTTTCTCTCTCTCCCTCCTACCTGCTCACTCTCACTCCCATACTCACACTGACATGCTCACCTCCAACACACACACACTCCCTTCCACACTTACGTGTCACACACTCATGCACAGACAGCCAAACTGACACATGGCTCCCACTTCTCTCTCGCTCTCACTCACCACGCACATCGCACATGCGCCTTTTGAATCTGAGCTTGGAACCCGCAGTGTGTGCCATTTTAGTCTTGGATGTTTTACCTCACTTTCCAGCACAGCCCTCCCCACGTCGTAAATGTTCCTCAGAAACAGACTCACGGTCCTTGGCTGACTGTTCTTGAGCCCTCCTTAGCCCAAGGCCTGTTCTCTCTCCTCGAGTGTTTGGATGAGGTGGGGGGTGGGGCTCTTTGATGCCCACTCCAGGAGGCGGCATTGGAAAAGGCCAGCCAGCTTCTGAGGCCATCTTTGGCACCTCAGGCAGCCATCTTACTCTAATAGGACCCTTTCTCAGGCTCTGGGGCTGGAACCACTTCCTGCCACACTGATGGGCTTCCAGTTTCCACCTCTCTGGGCCCACCCTCACTGTCCACTGTGACAGGAAACTGAGCCCTTCGCTTTTACACAAAGGTCAGTGGCCTGTGATTGGGAAGATCTGAAAGTGAGTGGGGGTGGGGTGGGGAACGATAATGAATATGATGAAGGGAAATTTGTTGCCATAGGAAGACACGTGATAGTTGCCTAAGCATAAATGTGCATAAGAATAACCTATAAACTATTTTAAAGGTCTTTACTGCTCCTCACAGACTGTTGAACTCACCTAAAAACAAACATGAGGGAAAGCCACCAAACTTAAGATTCTATGTATATTATTTTGTACCTATGCCCAATGAAATGCCTAGCCCTTTGACCAGGCACCATGACTTCTCATTTCCCTTTGGTGTGGTGACATTTTTTATGGAAAATATTTGCTGTGATTAGAGTTCAGTCAATAATAAAATCCCTGAAGTGGGAGGGAGAGCAAGCATGGGGGGGGGGCGTGGGGGCTGAGCTCCCTCAGGCCGAGGCAGGGAAGAAGCTGAGCTGTCTGCAGACATTGAGCCTGAACGGCACCCCTGCACCTGACCTGAGGTGGCTGAGCCTTGAACAGGTATGACGTGCACAAAATTTATAATAACAGGCCCATTTGGCTTCCTGCAGAAAGTAATTTGCTTCTTTGGAGGAAGCAAATGGCTTTAGGTCCTGCTTATTTCGACAGAGAATTGCAGAGTTGGACCCTGTAATAAGACCTAAGTTAGCACAGCATCTTTATTTCAAGGAACTTAATGTTTCCATAGCCTGTTAGGCTGTTTCTTCCTTTTTTCTTTGACCATGGATGAGCTTCATCTTTTGACACTGTATCAAAGTAGGTCAACTTAGACAAACTAAAAAATATAAATGCACGTTTATCTCTCTTTTTTTCCCTTATGGAAAAATATTTTGCAAGGAATTAATCATAATACAGAGAGACTTGAATGGAAATAAATATTTTGGTTTTCTGATTTTGTTAAAGGTCACCAGGTTTGACTCGTGCTCTTGTCTCAGCAACCTAAGTCCTAAGGGTTCATTTTTAGAAAATAATCCGAAGTGGCCCTGGTTGGTGGCTCAGTGGGTAGAGCAATGACCCAGGTTATGGAATGTCCTGGATTCAATCACTGGTCAGGGCACATAGGAGAAGTTACCATCTGCTTCTCCCCAAGTCCCTCTCCCCCTTCTCTCCTTCTCCTGCTGCAGCCAGTGGCACAGTTGGTTCGACTGTGGCCCAGGCACTGAGGATAGCTCAGTTGGTCTGAGCACATCAGCCTCAGGTGCTAAAAATAGCTTCATACTCGAGCATTGGCCCAAGACAGGATTGCTGGGTGGATCCCGGTAGGGGCACACGTGGGGGTCTGCCTCACTATCACCCCTCTTTTTACCTCTCACTAAACAAACAAACAAACAGAAAAGTGAAAATAACCAAAAATGAAGGGAAAAGTGTCCCTAAGAAGTTAATTACACTGAAAATTTTAACAATAACAACCACCACAACAAAAGGAAACAAAGAAAGCCTAATGAGGAAATGGTTGTCAAGGATGATGTATCAATAAATTAATAGTAGTTAATATTTATTGAGAACTTACTGTGTGCCAGAAACTTTTTTTTTTTAATTTTAACTAAAGTTATTGGGCTGACACTAGGTGGTATAACTATACAGGTTTCAGGTGCCTGATTCTACAGTACACCTCTGTACTCTGTATTGTGTGTTTACCTCCACAAGTTTATAAAGATCATCTCATTTCCTCTTGGCCACAGCAACTATGGGGCAGCTACTGTTTTTGTCCTCACATTACAAACTAGAAAACTGAGGCATAGAGAAATGAGATGAGTTGCCCGGATCACCCAGGGGGAAGGTCTGCCACCCGCCTCATCTGTAAGCCCAGTGATGCAGAGCAAACACCCTATGGACCAGGCCTGGAGGGTGTCGGCACGTGAAAATGCTTGGTCAGTTGGGGTGGGAGAATTTGTGGCTAACTTCTCACTTAACCTTGTTGATATTTTATATAATGAGTATGTGAGAAATCAGAGGGAAAAAAAGAATCTATTCTGGTAACATAGCCCCTAGGAATTTTAGTGAGAAAATTGAATTTTTGTGGTCGAGGGGGAAACAAAGTTTCCACTTAGAATGCAGCAAAGAAGCAGGCTTTGTTCTAGTTTGCCGCCCACCGTGTCAGCTTCCAGTCTCTGCACCTTGGGGTGCTGCTGAGACTACGCCAGGTCAGTGGGGTGGATGTGTGCGGTGTGAAAGTCAGAGGCAGTGCGGGACACCACGGCTTCAACTGTGGGCTTGCAGAGCTGGTGGTCTGTAAATTCAGTGTGTTTCCCCACTTACCTAGCATTTTAACCATCTTCTGTTCTAGTCTCGGGAACTGCAGACTCTGCATAACCTCCGTAAACTCTTTGTCCAGGATCTGACTGCCCGGGTTAAAAAGGTGAGTTCTGTTTTCTGTGAATGGGACTGAGAAGGATAGATGGCCAGGAAGAATCATTTTCAGATGAAGCATCAGTTGCTTAAATTGGGGCTGGTTGTGCTTAAACATTAATTACTTCACGACAGTAGATGTTATTAAAAGAATGTGCTAGAGGCAAAAATCAGTTGGGAACATTTTGCCATCTGATTTTTCCTTCTTAGTAAAAGGGAGTTATAATCCTTTCCCTGGTTTTCATTTCAAGTGAACACATATTTCTCTGGCTTCAATGTGAAAGCCACTGTGCATGATGCAGGGGGAACTGGGGGTCGTCAGACGGCACTGCCCTGGAGCCTGGTGCGCAATGCCAGGCACCCAGAGGAGGTGGGCACGGGGGCCTTGGACCTGTCAGTGAGGAGGCCGCGGGTGCTCGGTCAGTGTACAGAGCACTCTAACACCCGTGTCTTAAGTGCTTCTGCAGGGCACCGTGTAAGTGGTTCTTAGTGTTCCATGTTGCAGATGTGCAGGTAGGCGCAGAGGTGAAATAAGTTACCCAAGATTGCACAGCTGGAGAGGGCCAGAGATAGCACTGGAATGCAGGTCTGTGTGCCTTCTGAATGTGAGCTCCGTGGTCCTCACGCTACACACACTGATTTCGGGCAGTCGCCACATGGAGAGCCCCAAGAGCAGCGTGAAGGGGTCTGGGAAGGGAGGAGAGTGGAAGCAGTAAGGCAGCTACTCCTAAAGATGTTTAAAAGCGATGGACAAGGGGCTGTGGGCCATATCCAGAGGCTTGATAGGTTGGAAGGAAGCTATACCTAGGAAAAGTGTGGGCATGTGCATGCCTGTGTGCATGTGTGTGCATGTGTGACTCTGTGAAGGAGCCAAAGGTTATTGATAGACTTATTAGGTATATGAGAAGGTTATTGATAGATTTATTAGCATAGATGGATTTGATAGGCTAGTAAGGGGAAAGGACACATTTTCCCAGAGAGAAGTCAAGATGAAGACATTTGCAGGGGAATAGTAACAGCAGAGAGGTGCATCTGACAACTTTGATCTTCTCGGTTAATGTGGAGGCTCTGTCCTCAGTGCAGAAGGAAGGAATGGGGAGCCTACAGAGACTGGAGAAGGTGCAGGCACTTGGGGGAATTGCTAGGGATGAGTAGAAGAGCTGCTGAGCAGTAGAGCGAGTGTCCCCTGGGGGGTGGAAGCATGGGTTTGCCGTGCCCCTGACAGCGTGGTTCTAGCACATTTGGTAGCCTGGAAATAAAAATAAAGGGGGTAGAGGATGAAGGGAGATTTCAAGGCCTGAATGGCCCATGGTGAGGTAGAGATCACAGCCATCAAACTAGAAATGGCCATGGGACCTGGACCAGGTACCAGAGAGGTCAGAGCAGAGGTGATGGATTAGGAGACGAGAGATCAGGACAAGAGCTGAAAAGGCTCAGTCTGAAGGAGGAGGTGGTCTGAGGGAGGGTGAAGACCTTGAGGTCAGACTTTCCAGATCCCATGATATAAAACTCCAGGAAGGACGGGTGGTTCTCCAAGTGTGGTCACTGCCAGCAGCATTAGCATCACTTGGGAACTTGCTGGATATGCAAATTCTCAGACCCACCAGCGGTCCAACAGAGCAGGGCTGGGGGTGGGGCCCAGTAATCGAGTTCTGAAAATCTTCCTCCTGACGAAACTTGAGAACCTCGGTGTTAGACTGAAGAGACATGTGTTTGGGATGCTCATATAGCTCTGACCTCTCAGGATGAGAAGGGTGGTGATCTCTTCTGTGAGCAGATGATCACAAGCAAACGAGACAAGCAAACCCACTTGTCCGTGTGTTTGCACATGCTTTCCTGACCTGTCTAGTTTCTGAGCAGGGCACTGCCGAGAGGGCACTGTTTCTCTGTTCTTGCCATTGTCAAGTTCTGGTACGTTTAAGACGCTGTGCCTAGTTTGAGGTGAATTCATGACAGAATTTTATGGAAGTGGAAGCTGAAGGGACAAGCTGAGGCCACTGAGACTCCCAATGAGCAGACACTTGTCCACAGCTTGGTGACTGAGCTCAGTTCTGACGTTTGAAATCAATTTTAGGTCTTTGGTTTATGTTTTTACATTGGTTCTTTTCAATAAGTTTTGAGACACTCCTTTAAAAGAAAAAGTATCTGCCTTCAAGGGAGAGGTATATATTCCAGAGAAAACTAGTCTGTATCTTTCAAAGGAAGATTGGAAGTTTTTTTTTTCTCCAACCCTCTAGAAAATAACACTTTTAGTCATCAACCAATGAACTTATTTGGGAAGGTTGTTGAGTCTAAACTTTTAGAACCTCTGTTTACTTTTGTTTTCAGAATAACCTTTAGTGGAATTGGGAATTTTTTAAGAGAAGGTTTAGAATGTATCGTGCATACTGAGCGGGGCTGGGGGTGGCAGTGCGGAGGCTTGTCTCGCTGACCCTTGGTGTTGATGCAGAGTGTAGAGCTGGACAGCGATGACGGAGGGGGCAGTGCTGCCCAGAAGCAGAAGATTTCCTTCCTGGAGAACAACCTGGAGCAGCTCACTAAGGTTCACAAACAGGTAGGAGAGCTGGGCCGCTCCCTCTGCCTCTCTCTCTGGAAAGGAGCCCTGCTCGATTTGGCCACAGCACAGGCAGAGGCTCTGATAACTGGAGAACATTAGTACCAGAACAGTCCTTGAAATCCTTAGTCTTCCGTGACTTCCCTTATATACGTATAAAATTCCTGATGTCATCAAAGCCAGTATAAGAAATTGAGTTTGAGCTCTCTGGGGTTTGGGGAGTGGGATTCTCAGAGTCTGTCTTCTCCCACCTCCAGTCCTAAGCTCAGTCCCACTGGCTTTGTTGTCTCCCATGATGCCTTTGAGGCCCCTCTGTGGACTCCAAGGCTCCACAGAAGGTAGGGTGGGAGCACTGAGCTGGTTCAGGCCCCTTGCTTTCACAGATGAGAGAACAACTGGCCATGGACAGGAGAACTGGGAGCAGATTGGCCCCTTTCTACTCTGTTGCTTTGTGTCTTGGGCAGACTCTTAGGTTCTTGCAATGCCCTAGAGCAGGGGTCCCCAAACTACGGCCCGCGGGCCGCATGCGGCCCCCTGAGGCCATTTATCCGGCCCCGCCGCACTTCCAGAAGAGGCACCTCTTTCATTGGTGGTCAGTGAGAGGAACATAGTTCCCGTTGAAATACTGGTCAGATTGTTGACTTAAATTTACTTATTCTTTATTTTCAATATTGTATTTGTTCCCATTTTGTTTTTTTACTTTAAAATAAGATATGTGCAGTGTGCATAGGGATTTGTTCATAGTGTTTTTTATAGTCCGGCCCTCCAACGGTCTGAGGGACAGTGAACTGGCCCCCTGTGTAAAAAGTTTGGGGACCCCTGCCCTAGAGTTTGCCTAGAGTCATAGAGAACGCATCTAAACTGATAGCGATGTAGGGGGTTATTTGCCTCCTTTCTGTTTGAATGCTGGTTTGTTCACGATTGTTTTTTCTAAACCCTAAAGATTTGGGATGTGATAGTAATGGTCCATCTTTATGGGCCACATGGCCAAGGGATGTCATTTGTCTTTGACTTGTCAAGTCCTCTTCAACATTATTGATGATGGCATCTTTTCTCAGAGGAAGGACCACAGGTTCAGCATAGTTAAATCATTTAAACAAATTGTTTATGGAAAATATAAAAGCAAAAACTGTCAGGGAATAGGGCTCTGACATTCATTAACTATTTTACTTATGAATTCAATGAATGTTTATTAAAAACCTACTCTCTGCCTGGCAGTGGAACTGGTGTTGGGAACACATGGGTGACGACAACTGGTGTGGACCCAGCAGTAGTTTAAACTTCGTATAGCACATTCTGATTTCCAAAACCTTTTTTATCCACTTGGATTCCCACACTGGCCTTATTACAACCTTTTTTTTATAGATGAGAAACCCATAGTAATTGAATGATTTACACTAAGTCAGACGGCCAGGAAATATTATAATAGAGCTGGCTCTTGAGCCCATTCCTGACCCAGGGTGAACCTGATAGTGGAGGATCTTGGGTAAGGAAAGAGTGAGTGGTACCCCGGTTCCCTGTTAGCTTAGACTGTGTTGCAGGGCGGGGTCCAGACCTCACGCTGCTGTGGACACTCACTTTCACGGAGTACTTTTGCTTTGCATTTCTTGACCTTCTCATGCTAAAGTCTGAGTCCTGTTTTCCCACACTACTTCCCCCATCCACTCAAACAAGAGAGGAAGTGAGTCCTGCCTAAGTCTGAAGGTTCCTGTGGCTGGAAATGCCTTCAATGTGATCCCATACCTCTCCTCCCTGGCTCGCAGCTGTGAATCGTTTGGTAAAGCGGGGCCCCAGATATGGGATTCTTTTCCTCTGCTCTTTCTGAGTTTATGGTCACGTGGACTTTATACCTGGCAGGCGGTGGTCAGCCGCCATCTGCTGTGGCTGCTTTCCTGTCACATTGTCCCCTGAGGTGGGTCTGCCCTTCCTGCTGCCCCCGCGTAACCCCAGCTCCCCCTCCCGCGCAGCTGGTCCGGGACAACGCGGACCTGCGCTGCGAGCTGCCCAAGCTGGAGAAGCGGCTGCGCGCCACGGCCGAGCGCGTCAAGGCCCTGGAGAGCGCGCTGAAGGAGGCCAAGGAGAACGCCATGCGGGACCGCAAGCGCTACCAGCAGGAGGTGGACCGCATCAAGGAGGCTGTGCGGGCCAAGAACATGGCCCGGAGGGCCCACTCGGCCCAGATTGGTAGGTGCCCTCTCGCCTGTCCTATGTGCCCTCTCGCCCAGGCCCTTGCTAGAAGGCGAGGACTCTACTGGCCAGAGCGCTGATGCTCGAGGCCACCTGGGTGCTTGCTCTGGAGCCTCTGAGAGGCTGCTCAGGCCTGTGGGACCTCGGCTGGCGCTGCCCGGCCCCCTGCACCCACCCCGAGGGAATGGGAACATCTGTACCCACTTCTTACCCTCAGAGCTTCCAGCGCACGGGGGTGGGGGGTGTCTTCAAAGCTGCTGAGCTGAGCGGGGTGGGGTGGGGTGGGGTGGCCTAGCTGCGGCCCAGATGTTTGGCCGTAAACAGAGGTGCACTGTCAGATGCACCAGAACAAATGGCTACTTCACAGCAAGCCCCGAAGGCCCCTCCTGTCTGCACCGCTAACCGTGAAGGCACAGGCAGCAGAGGCCTTCTTTGGGAAAGCTGCCGCAGGCACAGGTTTGCAAACGTCCAGACTCGGCCTCCTCCGCGAGCCCTGTCTTTCTAACCTGGGCAGCCCCCTCCAGCCCTGGGTTGGGCCATTTTGCCCATGCGGGGAGGAGTACAGCTGCTCAGTCATAGTTCCCAGGGTAGAGCCATAGAGCAAAAGGGATCTAGAAGGCTTTTTAAAAACTGAAACATCTCCAATCACATGTAATATTATTGCCCATCAGATAGCGCTGTACAGAGGTTTTACACACCAGCAACTTCACATTTCTAGTTTTAAGATTATACTTTAAATTAGTGCTCATTAGATTTTTCACCTTTTGCATTTATTGGATTTTATACCCTTTGGAAGCTATGAACCCTCTCCTGAGAAAAATGTATCACAGGCAGAATTCTGCGTCCAATTTCAAGGGCTACGTAGATGCCCTTGGAGCTCATGGGCCTCAGTCTAAAACTGAAAGTTCTTTGTTTCTAATTTCCCTCAATCTGAATGAAAATAATTGATATGTGAGTTCTTTCTGTCTCCTGAACACTGGGTGCCCTGGGTTAGCTAACTTTTGTTTGGTTTTTGTGTTTTTTTTTTATTTTTCTGAAGCTGGAAACTGGGAGGTAGTCAGACAGACTCCTGCATGCGCCCGACCAGGATCCACCTGGCATGCCCACCAGGGGGCGATGCTCTGCCCATCCGGGGCATCGCTCTGTCGCAACCAGAGCCACTCTAGTGCCTGGGGCAGAGGCCAAGGAGCCATCCCCAGCGCCCGGGCCATCTTTTGCTCCAATGGAGCCTCGGCTGCGGGAGGGGAAGAGAGAGACAGAGAGGAAGGAGAGGGGGAGGGGTGGAGAAGCAGATGGGCGCCTCTCCTGTGTGCCCTGGCCGGGAATCGAACCCGGGACTTCCGCACGCCAGGCCGATGCTCTACCACTGAGCCAACTGGCCAGGGCCTGGGTTAGCTAACTTTTAATGAGAGGGCAGACCTGCTGCTTTCAGAAACTCTGGTGGTTGAGAACTGTAATGTTGGTAAGAATTATGCCTCTTGGTTTTCATATATGACCTGAAGGTATCTGGAAGTGGCTGTTGAGGTCCTTTCTGAATGTTTCTTCTCTCCTTTCTGTTGGTTGAATATAGCCAAGCCCATCCGACCTGGACACTACCCAGCCTCATCTCCGACAGCCGTTCACGCCATCCGAGGGGGAGGAGGTGGCTCATCAAACTCCACTCATTACCAGAAATAAATAAGAAGTGAGTCTCTGCTGTTGGGTGGTTTCTGTCTGAGGCAGATCCCTGCCCCTGCCTGGCCCTCACCCACGTGTGTGGACCTGCGACAGAGGAGACCTCCACCACACCCCTGGGACGCAGGTGTCGGGGACCTGGGCCTATCTTCAACTCAGTCTAGAGCCCCAGGGTGTTCTAGCTGGGACCACCTGGCACCAGGGTCCCTCGGGGATAGCTGAGGGTGTGGTGAATGATTCACTTGAGCTTTCTTTTGTCTGTGGGATGCCCCTCTGTAGCTGGCACCTGCAAGGGCATTATTACCCGTTTGTCAACTGATTTACCCAGAACAGACAGATGTGGGTGGTTAAGTCTCAGGAACTGAAAATAAAGAAAAAGCCAGATGATAGAAAATTATATTTTTATAATTACTAGCTGCACTCAAAAGAGTTAAGAATTAAGCTAATTTAGATCTAGGTAGATCCAGACCAGTTTTTTCTGTGAGAGAGGGCTGCACACCTCTCTTCTCACAAACCACAGGCCCAGTATTGTTCTAAAGCAAAAAGGAAAACAAAAGGTAATGTGTTTTGGAAGTGAGAAGGAAAGAGCACAGGCCTGGCTTTTGTACTTGAGTTAGAGAAAAGAGGTTACTGGTTAGTGGAACAGACAACCGATGGCCAGAAAACTCTATTTAGAAACACTCTGACTTTGAACCAGTATCCTGTGGACAGGAGAAGGTGGCTCCAAACGTCCTTGAACTCGAAGCCCTCACTAAGGAAGCTAGCTTGCAAGAAGGACCATTTTGCACAGTGAAGCCTCAGTGACTAAGGGCAACTCGAGAGCAGAGGTCCCTTATCCAGTCTTTTTTGCACCAAGATTAGGAAGGTGAACAGAATGGAGCTGGAGCCCTCACGCGGGAGGTGGCAGCATTGCCCAGGCTTAGACTGAAACTTCCAAAGAGAAAACATGGTGGCCACAGCCAGGCACCATGCGAGGAGCAGGACAGGAACCAGAGGGAGGGCAAGGCAGCCAGAGCAGGCCACACGCCACCACCATCCTCTGTACCCTAGAAGGGTGGGTGGGAAGTGATCTTGGCAATGAACCGCCCCATTCAGATCTGATCTCCACTTCCAATCAGAAATAAAATAAAATTGGATGTTTTAAAATTGCTTTGACTGCCATGCGATCAGCATTGCGGTTGACACTGGAATAGAACCATAAGATCAAGTTGGGCAACTTAGGACAGAAAAGCCTAACGTGCTGGTTCTTGAGCCTCGGTGGATGTCGGCATCGTCAGTACCCAGAGGCCCAGGCTCACTGAGGTAGCGTAGGCCCTGACCTTTGTATTTTTACCAAGTGCCCCAAGTGGTTTTGTTTGCCACCAAAGTCTGAGAACTTCTGTGTAGTTTACTTCTCTGTCACATAAAGAAAATTTGAGGTGGTCTGTCCCAACAGAAAGCTAGCTGCTTAAATTTAGACTCACTATCCTCAGGAAGTATATACTTTTCTTCCTCAAGATAATCTCAAGGCCACCAAACTGACTTCTACAATTTATGTTCCGAGTGTACTAAGCAGAGAGGAAGCAGAGACAAGGCAAAAGCAGCTCTCCTGCCGAATCAGCTTCCTTTAAGCGGCCTTCCCAGAAGTCCCACGCTCTTGCTGCCCACACCCCTCTGGTGGAACTGAGGCACATGGCCACATCTAGCTGCAAGGAAGTCTGGAAAAGGTGGTCTTTTACCCAAATAAGAGTAGTGTTCTTTTGCTGAGGACAAGGAGGTGGATGCTGGGGTGGACAACCAGCACTGCATTTGTTGAACACCTGACAGCTGTGCTTGATCTGGCACCTCCATTACCCCCTGGGAGGCAAGCATGCAGAGAGATGTCTGTCTGGCACCCAGCAAGCTCTTGATAACTGCATAGGCCAGGGACTCTGGGTCCAGAAGCTTTGCAGTGGACAGTCACTTTACTAATGCTGTCCCGTAAAGGTCTACCAGACCCACGTTTTATGTAAGTTGCGTACAACCAAATGTTGGCCATTCAACCTGGACATCCTCTTCTCACTCTGAAGCCTGAAAATGACTAGGTCTGGAGAGACTTTAAAGACCTTGAAGGTAGCAGAACTACCCTCACCCACCATGGTGGTTTGTTTGTTTCTTTACTCAGAGTGTTACAAGCGGTTTTATTTTATCTGAAATGGGAACCTCCTTGACTTACTTTACATATACATGTTACTTCTATAGCTGGCACTTCTCTCAACACGCCCACTGTCAGGATGGCAGCGTGGTTGCAGGTCTGGCTTTGCACAGCAGCCCTGCCAGTGGCAGGTCTTCCACGTCCTCAGGTTATTTCACCTCAGGGCTGGCTTCCTCCCCTGTGAGGTGGGGAGTCATTGGCATTGATCTCAGGACTAAATGAGGTCATGCTTCTAAGCTGCTTGGCATGTAACAAGTTGTCAGCTTCTAGTATAGATGAGCAGTGCAGTACCAGGTACATAGTAGGGAGTTGGTAAATGTGGGTTTATAATCTTTATTTCACACAATTGTTACAAAATATTTTTGGGTGTCTCTGTAGCAGTAGATTGTAATGACTGAGTGAGGAAGGCCCATGTCTGAGTATCCTTTTTTCTGCTATGAGCAGGTAGAAGGTGTTTTAAAAATACTATCATTGATCTAAACATTATGAACAAGAACTTTTACTATTTTTAAGGAAAATATATGGACTATGTTTAAGAAATGACTGGGCATTTGTCAGTGGAGGTAATAAAAGGATGGTATCCACTGGAGTGGAGAATTACAATTGGAAATGAGGAAATGCTAAATCATTTTTGAAGAAATAATTGGAAATATGGAATTTATTGTTTGGATGAGATCAGAACCATTGAGACGGCCTTTCTGGATCCGTGAGATCCTCATTCTGAAATGTCTGCCCTGCGTGGCAATGACCGGAACTGCTCACTCGTCCCAGCCCTCTGTCGGGGCTGGAGCAGTGCACACCTGCTTGGGTGGCACCGGGATATCTTTGGGAATTCCCTCTGGTTTATTCTCAAGGTTTCAGAGAAACTGAACATGTAGAAATCTAGATAGAGAAATCAAAATAACCCGGGGTAATACTGGCTTTTATTTAATCACATTTAAATCAAGGTGCCTGTCATGGGGACAGAGACCATCTCTTTCAGACCCCAAGCTGGACATGGCACATGGGGTTGGCCGGATGCAGGTTCCAGCCCTGGCCTTGGCTTTACTCCTCTATGACAATGGGCCAGTGGCTTGGTTTCCTTCAGCCTCCGTTTCCTCATCCACAGAATGGGATCGGTTGTGGAGAGCCTGCTCTGTATTTGGTCTAACGATGAGTGAGACAGAGAAAGCTCTGTTCTTGTGTTGTGATGCGCTTGCTTGGGGGAGGCACAGCAAATAAATGAGGTGACTGCCAATAGTGGGAAGTGTGCTGAAGCAAAGGAGAACAGGTTAGCAGAGACGGAGGATGCTTATCTGGGAGGGAGGGCTGACCTCTGCCCGAAGGCTGAATGGTGGAGAGTGCGGGGGGCAGAGTGGCCAGACCCCCGCAGAGGTGGGCTGACTGGCACAGAGTGGCCAGACCCCCGCAGAGGTGGGCTGACTGGCACAGAGTGGCCAGACCCCCGCAGAGGTGGGCTGACTGGCACAGAGTGGCCAGACCCCCGCAGAGGTGGGCTGACTGGCACATGGGAGAGCCAAGAAAGGCTGACAGGGCTAAAGCACAGAGAACAGTGGAGACCACTTAATTCAGGTGGTTGGGGTGGGAGATGGAGGCTGATAGTTGAGGCGTCTGAGGCCCCAGTGCGCAGTGTAGAGTGGACTCAGCTGTGCGGGGCTCCGGTGGCTTTGGATGGACGAGGTGGGACCTAGTTCAGGATTAGAAAGGGCCACCATGGGCTGGACTTAGGAGAAAGGATGGCGGTGGGTGAGTAAGAACGGGTCTCCCCTAGGGAGCTGTTTCTGGTGCCCACTAGGAAGGGAACAGCACTGAGCTGAGGGGGTGGCAGCAGGTGGTGAGAGTCAGCTGTGGGTGGGAGCTGTGGGTGGAGGGGAGAGGAGGAGGCCTGGGCGGAACTCAAAGGTGGTTCCTAGGTTTGGGCCCTAGCAACCAGGTAAATATTGTTACCTTTAGCTTGGCTGGGAAAATTGGGTGATGAGCAGGTTTTATGGAAAAACTGAGTTTGGCTTTCATCATCCTGATTATGAGATGCCTCTTAGACATTCATCTTAGCTCACCATCCAAGTGGACGTGTTGAGCAGGCTGTTGGATCAAGCTCAGGAGAAAAGTCAGGGTTCGGGTGGTCAGGACATAGGCCTGGAGATTGTGTTTCAGGCAGTGGGTCTGGAGGAGTGATCAGAGGAGTGGTGGACAGGGACAGAGGCCCTGGGGACTTGTCAGAAAAGAGGTGGCACCAGCAGAGGGGCCTGAAAAGGAGAGTGAGAGGTTTGGGAGGTGAAGTGGCCACTTGGTTCCTAGAAGAAGGTAGTCAGCTGGGTCAGAGGCTGGAGCAGGAGGAGGACAGACTGGGGGGCTGCTGAAGGCTGCAGGGCTTCAGTGGAGGAGGGGGCTCGCCCAGCTAGCTTGGGCCAGAGAGCAGGGTGGGGAAGTGGAGCCTGCAACTGCAGCAGCTTCCCGCTCTGTTTCAGTGGGTAGAGAAATGGAGCATGTGGGGTTAAGATGGAGGTTGCATTTCATTTTTTAAGAAGGGAGCCGTTATAGCTTATTTGTATGTGGATGGTAATGACCCACCTGGGAGGGGACACGGGTAATGTAGGAGAATTACAGGGACAGAGTGTTGGTGGCAGCAGAGGTCCTGTGATCCATGAAGAGCGGAAGTGACACTGCACCCAAGGTGATTGAAGGTGACAGGAAGGCAGAGTAGAGAGTTTGGATGCTGGATGGGTGCGCTGGGAGGTAAAGGTGGTCTCGTCTTAGTGCTCATCTTCCAGGTAAGAAGCCTGGGTACCAGCCGAGAGGAGGTGCGGTGGCGGGATTGCAGGGTGGAGAAAGGAGGAGGTGTGCGATGGACCTCTCAGGCATTATTCAAGGCCCCACATTTAATATAGACACGATTTCAGTACCTGCCTAGCTCCGTGGTTCCGAGGGCCCTGGAGTTTGTCTTCGGTTCCTGACTGCTTTAGCAAGCTGGCACTTGTTCAAATGTGACCAGCAGATGGCGCCAGTGGGGCATTGCTGAAACATCCAGTTTCTGAAAGGCTTGAGGTAGAATGGTCTTTTGGTTTTTCTATATTTAGACCATTATTTCTCACACTTGTATAGTAAATAGAGTACTTTTAAAGGAATAAGATTATCATACAGTTCCAGAGTTATTTTAGCATGATATTTACCTATTTGCAAATTTAAAATAGTATTTTTATTGATCTTACATGATAATCAAGTCAGCACAAATATAGAAATCAGCTTAAAATGAAACCACAAATCAAAAAGAAACTAAATCACCAACCTTAATATAATTCACTGAAAGCTGAACTTTTGCTGAACACAAAGAGCTAGGCGCAGTGTGAGGAGCGTGCAGTGTGGCAGGCCAGTACCCTCACGGTCGTGGCATGACTCAGCTCTCTCACCTTTCCCTGCTCAGACCACTGCAGAATCATAGCATGCCTTCCAGGCATTCTGTCTTCTCCTGGCTGGAACACATCATCTTCCTTCAGCGCCCAGGAGTCCATTTCCTTCCGAGTTCCTCTTTCCTCTTTAGATGAAGATGGTTGAAGCCGTGAGGAGCAGCTCCAGCTTGGCCATAGCACAGAGCGAGTGGGGGCTGAAGCTGCACAGGAATGCTCGGGTTCCAGGCAGTCAGCTAGATCAGCGAGCAGTGGTTTCCCACCCTTCACACTTGCGGACCAGGGAAAACAGAAGTATTTTGGAGACTGCTAAGGCAGAAATTACCTTGAGCATAAGTGAATTCTACTAAGATTATTGGGTCTGTAATCTTCATACAACACCAGAATAGTTAACTCTCTTGCAGACCAGCATGAAATTCTGGCAGGCTGGCGGTTGAAAAACACTGATGTAGATATGCACATAATAATGTTTCAGCTGTTCAAGGCAGGAAAACCGTAAGATTGAAAGTATTGTGAAATGAACCAAACAGCCAGGATGCCTCTCACTGTGCTGATGTAGCTAAAGGGTCTGATATTTTGAGGACTGTACTTTTTTTTTTTTTTTTACTAAAAACCATATATATTAAGTCTAGAAACCATATCCTGTTTATAAAGTTTCAAAAAACTTTTATCAAAGTTTGTTTGGTAAAATCACAGTGGGGGAGTCAGGAGGGACTCATTAGGGCTCCGATAGGACATTTGAAGGAACAGTTCATGTTTGTGCTCTGTGTGTTTGCTCGTGTTTTGAGGCATAAAGCAGCGCTGGAGAAGGACCTCTGCGGTTTGCGGCAGGTCACCCAGGAGAACGTGACTACAGAGAGCCACGAGAGGCACCGGGACATCCTGTCCTGACCCCGAGTCTCTGATGTGTGCCATTCCCAGGATCAGTGACAGTCACTGCAGGACGGCTCTGTCTTCTTCAAGTTTCACTATCTCAGGACCTTCATTATGAATATATTTGTTACTATATAGTTAATAAGTATAATAGCATTAACACCTTACATGATGGGATGAAAGCAGACACAGAACAAAGATCCGTGGGTTTTCACCACCGTCCCCCTTTGCTGTCCTAACAGCTGGGACCGAGGGCCTACAGTCTGGGCGCCGTGTAGCCGGCCTGCCCTCCGCTGGCTCCTCAGCCGGTCACACGCGGCCCAGACACTTGGAATGCACAACTGACTTGATTACAAGAAGTCTTGTCACAGTAAGCCACACCCAACAGGGGAATTCCAAGTGTACATTGAAGATGGGAAATCTGGTGTTTTCTAGCTTGGCACTTGAACTTCAGATTTCCTTTGAATGCTCCTGCTTTTCCACACACTCACTACCTTCAACTAAAGCCCTAACTTGAGGTCCACTTAGGCCACTGTCTCTACTTTCTTTGAACTGAGAAAGTTCCAACTTTTCTGAATCCTCAGTGCACTGCAGGCAGAATGAAGTTCTGTCTCTGAGCCCTTGACCGCTGCGCGACAAGGCCCTCCCGTGTGGTCCTCGGTGCAGGCCCAGCTTCCCCAGCCAGCACGCACTCACTGATACTCTGTTTACTATTATGATTCACTTGGTCTTTACTTGTTGCCCCTTTCTCTGTTCCAGACACCTGGTTCCAACCTATCCTGCACCATTGTTAGGGTTCACCTGGACCTTTCTCCTGGTTTTGATACACCAATCATGAATAAAAAATATTTTGTATATATTAGATGTACAAGGTGACTTCTGCCCGCAGCAAAAATGGGTTCACGTCACACATGCAGGGTAGGCAGGGCATTGCTTTCAGAATTAAGCCTTCCAAAGTAGCGAAGACAAAAGCCTCAGTTACAGCAGGCACGTGATACCTTGTCACTCACATGAGCTACATCTAAACCACTGGGTCATTCAACTTGCCACTGCTACAGCTTAGCAGTGAAAAGACCAGAGTCACAGGCATGTGCATCAGGGGCTACCTTTACTACAGGCAGGGTAGCCGGTGACTGTGGGCTCGGGATCTAGACTTGCACTACCTTGGGGTGAATCCTGGTGTGGCCATGTGCTGGGCAAGTCACTTTGTCTCTGCGTTCCTCAGTGGCCTCTGAAATGTGGCCAGTGACAGTACCCACGGACAGGGAGGCTGCGAAGACAATCGTGTGAATGTCCCACAGAGCTCAGGTGAACAGCTGGTGCCGGGCAAGCGCTCAGTGCTCACCCGCGTCACCGTCGTCTACCTGGTCTCATCCTCCTTTCTGAGAGGCGGAGTGGGCCGCTGAGGTCACACGACCTGTCAGTGGTCGATCCTGGACTAGGATCTCTGATCTTCTATGGAGAAGTTCACAGAGTTCCTGGGTCTAGTACCCTTTATATTCTTTCTTTTTTTTTTAGTGAGAGAGACAGAGAGAGGGACAGACAGGGACAGGCAGGCAGGAACAGAGAGAGATGAGAAGCATCAGTTCTTTGTTGTGGCATCTTAGTTGTTCATTGATTGCTTCCTCATATGTTCCTTGACCAGGGTGCTCCAGCCAAGCCAGTGTTTGCTTAAGCCAGCGACCTTTGGGCTCAAGCCAGCGACCATGGGGTCATGTCTATGATCCCATGCTCAAACCGGTGGCCCTGTGCTCAAGCTGGTGAGCCCACACTCAGGTTGGATGAGCCCACGCTCAAGCCAGCCACCTCAGGGTTTTGAACCTGGGTCCTCTGCATCCCAGGCCGATGCTCTATCCACTGTGCCACCACCTTGTCAGGCGGACCCTTTATATTCTTAAAAAGTATCAATGACATAAAAAAAACTTTAGTATTTCCAGGTTATAGCTATTGATATATTTTATATTGAAAATTGAAACAAAAAATCTTAAATGTTACTTTTGTTAATATAAATGCCATTTTTAATGAAAAATAATTATTTTCCAAAACAAAAAACTCAGCAGAATGACATTGTTTTACATCTTTAAAAATCTTACAATATTTGGCTTAAGAAATGATAGCTGGAGCCCTGGCCGGTTGGCTCAGCGGTAGAGCGTCGGCCTAGCGTGCGGAGGACCCGGGTTCGATTCCGGCCAGGGCACACAGGAGAAGCGCCCATTTGCTTCTCCACCCCTCCGCCGCGCTTTCCTCTCTGTCTCTCTCTTCCCCTCCCGCAGCCAAGGCTCCATTGGAGCAAAGATGGCCCGGGCGCTGGGGATGGCTCTGTGGCCTCTGCCTCAGGCGCTAGAGTGGCTCTGGTCGCAACATGGCGACGCCCAGGATGGGCAGAGCATCGCCCCCTGGTGGGCAGAGCATCGCCCCATGGTGGGTGTGCCGGGTGGATCCCGGTTGGGCGCATGTGGGAGTCTGTCTGACTGTCTCTCCCTGTTTCCAGCTTCAGAAAAATGAAAAAAAAAAAAAAAAAAAAAAAAGAAATGATAGCTGGAGCCTCATGTCTGCCTTTGCTGCCATCTGTTGCAGTGTGTTGCTTTAGTCGAATTATATGAGGAAAACCAGCCTTGTCACTCCAGACAAGATTCTTGGCCATTCAACAACTAAGAAAACGGTGGCACAGAGAAGTTCTGATGTTAGTACTGTCCATCACAGGTTCGCCGTGGGAATTGAGTGAGATAAGGTGAAGGAAGAATGAAAAGTCTTTAGAGGCCCTGGCACACATTAGGCTGTCAAAAACATGAGTTGTGTGGACAGGCCTAGAAAGAAGGGACCCGGAGGGACTCCAGGGAGAGAGGATAGAGTAACTGCGGTGGACACCACTGCGGTGTAGGACTTTGAATCTAGCACTGCGGATTCAAAGGGAGGAATCGTGGAGGACCTGGAGGAAAGAATTCCTCGTCTCGCCTGCAGTGCGGCGGGCCGCTCTACTCCCAACACTTCTCAATGTCATGTTTCTAGAGTTAGGAATTCAGAGCAGCTGGAACCGTTCCCGCATGTAGATTGCTCAAGGCTTCTGAGAGAAATCCACTTCCATTCAGGAGTGATATGTCAAGTACAATTGTTAATTCTTATATTGTGAGGATTGAATAGTGGAAAGGCAAAAGGAAAGATAAAACTATGTACTGTTTGGAGTAAGCATAAATCCACTGCAAGCAATTGCAAAAGCCACAGTTGGGGGTGGGGGTAAATCTCTAAATACTTCTTGCAAACTCCTTATATATATAATTAGCTTCTTTCTTCAGCCTTCTCCCCCCCTTCTAAAGTGATTTTATTTCCTTCTAAGTCTGGTCATGTGTTGCCATTCTGAATTACCATCTCTAGTTTGGCAGAGACCCAGGGACAGTCCAGTCAGGTCACTTGGTCCAGTACCAGCTTGCAGGAGGGTGAGGGACCATGCTGAATCATCTCAGAGGCAACAGGACTGGGTTTCAAATGCCCTCAAGATTTGCCAGCCTGTCCCGGTGGCCAGTCCATGTGACAAGAACACTCAGAAATGGTTTTTCCTGGACCGACCCCCTTAGGTTTATAAGTTCTGTCCATTTTCTCACCTGCGTTTATCTGAGGAGACGAGCATCCAGTTGAATGCATTTTCTCGGTCCTGCTGTGGCGGACAGGCCCTAAAGCTTGTCGGCTCAGGTGAAGGACAGTCTCTCTAATGAAGGGCCTTTCATGGATGGAGCTGCTGTGTCTTCCCCTTGAGCAGCCTGTCACAACCTCCTTGATTGAGGTGACCACACTAGGCAGGCGGGCCTCCTTTGTGGCCCCTGTTTCATCCAAACTATTAGCTGAGACGTGCTGAATCTTGCACACGGTGGGGAGTGGGGGTTTGAATGAAAGGCCTTCTGGTGGCAATCGTGTCACTTCATGGTCTGCTGGAGCTATTGAGGCCGCCCCTGGAGTGTGTGTGTCAGTGTCTGGCTCTGTCAACATGGCTGGGCTGCAATCATCATGTTAAACTACAACCCTACAACTTAAGGTGTGTCCTCGGACCCTCCCGCGCGTAGGTAGACCCTCTCATCTGACAGGGGGCTCAATGAGCGATTCTGAGACAGTGTGCTTGGGAAGATGACCCTGTATGGAAAGTGAAGTGGGGATTTCAGTGGTGGCATTCAGAAAGAAGTCCTGGGCCTATTGATTTTCAGCTCACAATGGACTTAAATGACAACTCTGACCAGGCTTCTAGAGGGTTTCCTTCTGGTCTTAACGAGAAGCACAAAGTCTCACCAGAAAGGCTAAGCATTAAAGTTGCTCTTCACAAAGAAAAACCTGTCTCTCTGTGACTTCTAAAACGGATGTGAATATTACCTTATAAGGCGGTTTAAACCATTTTCAGTTGAGCAGCTTTGTAATTGTGGGTGACTATACTGTTGGAGCAAGAGACGGCAGTTAATAAGTTCCTGGATGTGTTTTGTGTCAGGGAGGAGGTGATACTCTTAAAAAGAGTCAGTTCCCTCCTTTTTCTTTCTGAATAGAAAAAATTGAATAATTTTTGTTCTATATTTCTCTTTTTTTAACCCATTCTGCTCTTGTCAGCTTTTCGAATCCCTTTCTATGCCCTGATTTCTTTTGTATTTATTTATAATATATACTGCTTTTTTTCCCCCCCCAAAATATGTGAGGTTGCTTAAATCAGAAGAGCGGAGAGAGAGGGTTAGAGGAGAAGAGCATTTCAGCAGGACCCGAGACGCCTTCTGGAGCAAAAACAAAGCAGTACTTGTCAGGCTATGGAATTCTTTTTAGAATCTTTTCTCCCCTTCAAAACAATTTCCATTTTTTTCTTACAGTTGTTTGCTCTAAGAACAGTTGGGGTTTTCTCGGTGTCTGTCATATTTCCGGCAATTCCCACAGGCTTCTCAAGGATGAGGCTGTACCCGCCCCTGTCTCCTCCTCCCCGCCCCCCAGCCATCACGAGCTGTGTGCACAACCCACTGGCAAGATCACAGACCCTTCTAGGGCTGCTAGCTGGTGTGAGGGAAGCTGAACCTTTCAGGTTCATCTTGAAAGCTGAGTTGATTGGAGTTGGTCCAAAGGGCTGGCCTGCGTCCGGACGAGGCCAGGCTTTCATCCTGGAGCCCAGTGAACATCTGGTGGGAAGTGGAGTGGAATCAAAGGGGGCGTCTCCTGAGTAACTTCATCACCCCTGCAGGTGATGAAGACCTTTCGGAACTGGAAGCCTCTTGGAGAGAGAGCCTGAGTTAGGGGCTGTGCCTAGGCTGCCTTGGTACCCCGAGTGCTGGCAAGTGAGAAACGGCGTTAGTTCCCCCTCGGCACCGGAAAATGCATCACACTTCTCTGAATATTGGTAGTTTCAGTAGATAATGACTTTCGGAAGAGACTGTGGTTAGGGCTAAACGCTTAAAGCAAAAGCAGTAAGTAGGAGGCTATGCTGTCCAGTCCACTGGCCACTAGCCGCTTGTGACTACTGAGCACTTGAAACATGGTGAAGTCCAAACGGAGATGTGCCGAAAGGGTAAAATATACACCAGATTGCAAACATTGCAGAAACAGGGCCGTAAAATATCTCAGTAATAATATAATGTAACACATCTCAAACATGGAACGCTGAATGACATGATTAATGTATTTGATTGAATGAAATACAGGCTGGGGCAAAAGTAGGTTTACAGCTGTGACTACACAAAAGAGTTTATTCTTGTATCTTTATTATTATTTTCCACATGAGCAACTGTAAACCTACTTTTGCTCCACCTTATGCATTATTAAAATTAATTTTTCTTGTTTCTTTTTACTTTTTAAAATTGTGTGGCTTGCATGGTATTTCTATTGAATATTTCTGGTCTAAATATCTAGAATTTAAAAAAAAATTTTTTTTCTTAAGAGTGAATTTCCACTGTGTGTTTTTAACACCTGTGTTCTCTCTCTGCTTCTCTTTCAACAGATACGACTCTCCATGTAGCATGTCAAGGACTAAATAAATCACCACATTCCTTTTTTCCCTTTCTACACAATTTGCATTTTCTTTTACACTTGCTCACCCAGCCATCTGCAGTACATGGGTTTCAGGTATTTGAGCTGTGTAGAATTTCTGTGTGTACAGATGTGTGCTTGGACTCTCTTCCCGAGAAATCGATCGCAGAGGATCCACTTGCTCTTGGGAACCAGTGCTGCGGACTCGGCCTCGTGCGGTCCCTGTGGTCCCTGGCGGGCCCGGGACCCTCCTCTCTGCAGTGCGCTATCCCAGCAAACGCCCACGTGCCATTCCGGGGAACAACCAAGTACTGTGGAGGCAGGTGGCCCCTCTCTGCCACAACTGTCTGGTTTCCTGTAAAATAAACACTTTATATTTTTAGGGAACAAAAAAAGTGCTGCTATAGGGGTTCAAAATTTTCATTCTGAACACTTTTCCGAAACAAGTTACTTCAAGGAAGCATTTTGAATACCCTGGTCACATCTTTGGATATGTAAAATACACCTTTTAGTATGGCACCCATTAAAACGCAAAGCAGATTTTTTCAAGGCAGGAAAACAGTCTAAGGGTAGTAACATAGAATTTGTTCATTCAGACACATCTATGTGAATGTGAAAAGTCATAAAATTCACCTCTGAGCTACCTGCTATTGAACTTGCAGGGACTAGTCTCAGCCGGCCCAGTGTGGACGGCAGTCCTTCAGAAAATGCCGCAAACGTGGATGAGTGGAAGTGGGGTTGTCCCCTCCTCTCTGACCCTATTGGAGCTGGCATCCCGATGGCCTCTGACTCTAGGGAACCATCTTAAGCCTTGAAGGGTATTCTGGGACCCTTCCAGTAGCTGAAAGCAGCAGCCCTGGGAGAAAGTAACTGACAAGTTTTTGTGCCTATGAATAAGTTGCCATGAATTAAGTTTTTATTTTTACTCATCCTTCTGAGTTCTCTCTTTGGCATCAACTAGATAGGTTTCATCTTAGGCAGAATTAAAAAAAATCAGTATGGTGGATTTTTTTTTTACATTTAGCTTTTGCTATATTCAAATACATGAATCTAAAGCTGAAATCAATGCCTTCTGTTGTGCATTTTAAAATAATGGATTTCCAACTAGTAAAGTTATCAGGGAAACTGACAAGGATTCAATTAAGTTGGTCTTTTGTGCTGCTACTGTTTTGACAAATTTGAGGGTAAGTCATTGACAAACAAGCCGAACTCAGTGAAAGCACCCTTCCTTCTATTGTGCCTGCCCAAGATGAGCGAGCTGGCGGCGTCCCCGCTGCTGTCACCACTGGATGACATGTATGTGAGGAGACATTGGGCTTTCTAGAGTCCGTGTGGATGGAAAGTAACTCAAGGGGTGTGTGTGTGTGTGTGTGTGTGTGAGAGAGAGAGAGAGAGAGAGAGTGTGTGTGTGAGAGTGTGTGTGTGTGAGAGAGAGTGCATGTGTGTGTGTGTGTGTGTGTGTGTGTGTGTGTGTGGAGGGGGCAGGGGATTAAGCATTATGGACTGAAGTGAACTTCACACTCCTGTTGTATAAAATCCCCTAACAACAAAACTACTTAATTTGTTAAATGTTGCACTTTGTTTATATGTGTTTTGGGGGGAGTAAGAAGAGAAGAGGATGAATTATACTGGAGTATTTATTTGGTACAGATGATAATTTTGCATTTATCTGCATTTTAAAGGTCCTTCTGTTTGACTCTCTGATGCTGTTGCCAGTCCTCGCCCAGTATAAACTGCCCAACCATATTTGCGATCTGATAGAAGGGTCCTCGTAGGGCAGGTTTTGTGAAGCTTATTGGGGCATAACATATGCCGTAGATTATATCCTAGCCTCTGATTTTAGAAACTAAAACATTGGTTTTTGAGAAGACTGCCAATTAATAATTATCATACCACTACTGTCTATTATACAACTGTACTACTTTGTGTTTAGAAATTGAACAAATGCCAGTGATTTCTTTTTGGCTTTCTTGTTAATAGATTATTTTTTATTTTTTCCAAAGTGATTTTTTCCTGGGTACTGCCTTCCTACTTCTAAAGACTTGCTTGGCCCTTTTATGTTTCAAAGAAACAGTCACTTTTAGTTCCATAGTTCTTGATCTCCGCAAAGGACTCACAAAATTCACTTTACTTCTATTCATAGAGAAAGTTGGCTTTGATGTCTCTTAAAGATACTTCTGCTAGTTGCTGATCAGCCAGTCAGTTCACCTAGCTTTGATCTTTAAAGGACCTCTAAACTAATTTTCCTACACAGTGATTAATAGGTAGGCAGATTATTGGAATGGATTATGCAGTATATTCAAATGGATCCCTACATATTACCTAATATTAAGATTATATACTTCGTTAACCACTTGTTAAAAATGTTACATTTTTCTCAATTTTAATTTTTTAGGCTGTTGCTCCTTTACACTTGGACTCTAAATGTTAAAAAATCCACATTTCTGAATGGCCAAGACTGTGGTTATACATTTGGTTGTATTTTGCTTCTTGCTAGTGTGTGAGTGTATGTGTGTGTGCATGTTTGCTTTTCTTCTCTAAGTAATTTTATATTTCACGCTACTTCTTGAATGTTTACTTTTTGATTGTATAAGGGAATACCAGATGGTTTAAACAAATAATCCTCAAAATAGCTGATTGCTAAATTTGAGGAATGCTGTTTGGGATATCAAGATTTATGGTTGGATACTAAAATATATTAATGCCGACTCTGTTTTGGTCAATTACCAGAGACTTCTGTACAAATGCATCATCTCTTCCAATGCTGTACAGTTTGCTTTTGTTGAATGGCAGGTAGGAAGGAGAACATTAAGTGTAGATTAAGACCTTGAAAGGAAATAGTATCATATGATTAAGAAATTAGAATTCATAGAAATATTGGGATAAATTGAGAAATAAGAATGTCTGTCTAGAATGTAGCTTCTAGTATGTTTTGAAGCCCTAAACTCACATAAGGAACTGGTACTCCTGTGCAGGGTGAGGGCAGACCACGCCACTACCAGGGTTCATGGAGGAGGAGGTGTTGGCTCTCCTTTCCTGCAGGAACATAAAAGCCCCCAAAGTTCCCTCTTGAAGTGCACTCTCTCTCTCTCTCTCTCTCTCTCTCTTAAGCTGAGCAGAAGACATTTGGACTCTGGCTATATGGCAATTGAGGAAGTTTTTCATTGGCAGGGGCAGGGGGGAGGTTTTGCTTCATTCACTTCATTGTCTCACCCTGCATATTGTGAGCAAATTGAAGGAAACATCATAGTCTACAATGGCTTCATTTAACACTACAATTTAGGCTTTTAAAAAGTATTGAACAAGGTCCAGGTCTATTGCCAAGGAAGCACTGCTCCATGAAGTCTGCTTACACATTTACAACTTGAGTATCAGTTTTAAATACTTTCCATTGTGTGCAGGTGGACGGGGAATAGGGCATTCTGTAGAATCACTCGTGTCTAGTCTGTAAAGTATGTAGTGTGTACTGCAGGTGTGTGTTCTCTGGGCTCTCTGTATCTGTACAGTAGCTTTCTTTCAAAAAGTTGTGGGCAAACTTGTTTTGGTGGTTTGAAGGGGAGAACGGCAGTTTATATCAAGTAATGACGCTGTAATATAGTACATGCAACAGAAGACCTGGAAGTAACGCTCCCCTGGCCCGGGGAAATGTTGGTTTCTTCTAGGTTCTAAAATGAAGATGTATGGATACTCTGGCAGACTGCATGTTGTATAATTTGAAAAATACTAAAAGTGGAAAATAAACTTGACTTAAACTTTGGCTTGTTTTTCTTATTTGAGTCTCCCAAAAAGCACCCTCACTGAAGATCTCAATGCCAGTGTTAGTATGAGCCACTTTCTGTCTTCAGCCGAATTCATTCCAGTGAACTAGAACTCAGATTCAAAGTATGACCCAAGTAGACCTTGACCTTTTGTTTTTCACTTAGCCTGGACGTCTGTTTTTCATTTTTTTCATTGATTTTGTTCCTTTAGCACTCAAAAGATAGGCACTGTAATAACATTTAAAAGTGACATCGTAACTTTTTAAAAAGTAGAATTGAGTTAAAGCAGTATTGAGTTAAAAGCTTAGTAGAGACACCAGTGTATTAGTTGAATTTCTTTTTGCCAAAGAAGGGCACTTATTCTAATAATATGTTTTAGAATATTGGCATTCTTCAAGTAATGAAGCTCTGTAATATGTTGAAATATTATTGCCATCTTTTGAGAAGGGTTGAGGTTTCATATTCCCATTTAACCTACTGATCATTAGTGTTAGTGTGCAGTTCTGAGATCTTGGGAAAGGATGTAGGAAGCCTTTGGTGAACAGTAAATGGCAGAACACAGGGATAGTTGTATCTGCTCTCAGTAAGGAGACTTCCCTCCCTCAGGTCACCGAAGTCTTCTGGCCATGCATGGCATTGTGTATATAAAATACCCTCATTCTCGTTCTTGGTTTGGTTAGTGTTGCATGAGCGCCAGAAATAAACTGCTTTAATCAATTAAAAATAAGAAGGATGGATGCCAAATGAACATTTATTTTATAAGTGAAATTAAGGATACTGCAAATGATGTGCTTCTGTGATATCTTATCCATCTTTATTGAAATGGTTATTTCCCAAAGAACTTGGAAGAGGCGGCTTCCAAAAAGCAGATTATTCAGGTGACTTATGTAGTAAAACTACGAATGGGCTGGGTGAATTTTTAGGTTGAGCGTGTTTATTTAAAATTGGAAAGCAGTCCTCTGAAAGAACCCACTCACAAAGCATGTTTCAATATCACTGGGAAGTGAGCCCTCAGGCTCTGGTTCCCAGGGTCCTGCGAGGCTTTCTCCGGGTTCCTGTTCCATCGTGTTCTGAAGGGTGTTTGGGCTGGGCCGAAGGAATACAGGGCTGGGGCACTGTGGGAGAATGTGGAACTGAAGCTATAATCTGCTAAGGCAATTACCAGTGACGTGTGCATTGGCAGGTTTAATTCTAGCACTTGTGACAGGTTACATCTTGTGATTTGTCTTATGTACATAATAAAATAACAGAAGTAGGAGGAATCTCTTGGATGACACATCAGATGAAAATGTGGGCTCATTTGACAAAGGGCACCCTGAGCTGCGGCAATTTTACTTTCCCTTTGGCATTAAGTGGTTCTTTATCCAATCTGCAAAGAGAACACCACTTTCTGTGCGGTTAGTTAGGCTGAGAATAATAGAAGACTTGCAGGTCACCCCAGAATTTCTGTGTGTGGGCTGCTCCCGTTGAGCATCCTCCAAACCTTCCCCTTCCCCATAACCACTGCAAATGATTTTCATAATACCGCTTTTCAAAACATTTACCTACAACCATATTTTTTTACTCCTTCGGAATGTATACATGAAATTAGAGCAATTGGCAAACTTGTTTCGGATGACATGGCACAGCACCAGAACCTCACAATGCTCGGAAAGCGGCAGTTAGCAGTCAATTAACGCGAGAGACTGCTCTGGCTGTGTGCCAGACACTGTTTCAAGTGCTTTACATGTATTAATCTATCTAATCCTCCTAATAACCCCCATGGGGGAGGCACATTATCTCCACGTTATGTGGGAGGAAAAGGCACAGAGAAGGTGAGTAACTCACCCAAAGTCTCACAGCTAGGAGGAGGAGGAAGAGGAGGAGAAGCCAAGGCTCAAACCCAGGTGGTCTGGTCCCAAGGTTTTTGCTCTCAGCAGCTAGTAACACCACTTCTCAGAATAATGTGGTGTGTGTGTCTCTGTGTGATAAGCCTTAGAAATCCTTTTGTAAAAAAAAGACTACAATGTTGTGTAGCTTCGCAACTTTCTGTGTTAGCTTTCACAGGAATCTGAGACATTGAATCCGGTAAGCCCTCAGCTGTGTCTAGAAGGGACTCCTGGAGCTGGTAGGGAGAAGGTGCCTGACAGCAGGGTCCTGATAATGCAGAACTGGACTGGCAGTTGTCAGGGTCTTGTTCAGAAGTAGCAGACAAGGAGAAATGAGGTAGTCTCTTAAAACTGGCAACAGTTTCACTTATTTTTTTCTCATACATTAACTGTCTCTGCTTGCATTTTTAAGTACATAACCCATATTCTGCAGCTTAAGCTAAAAATAAAGCAGGGTTTTCGTGCCCCATCTCAGCTTGCCCTACGGGGGTGTGGGAGAGGGCATTGGGGGGCTTTCCTCGTCCCCAGGTCTGTGTGAGGCTGTGGAGGAAGCTGCTCAGGGAGCCTTACCAACAGTCCCTGCCCCCTACCTCACCTCCTCCCTACCTCACCTCCCATCCTGTCGTAATGATTAATAGGATCTCATTTTAGTGCTTTAGGTTTTCAACAAGGGAACATGTCCAATCAAGCCGTTCCCGCATATGCCAAGTCCAACTACAAAAAGGGGTGGAAACAATGCAAGTGGGGTTCCCCTGAGCGCCCCTGCTTTGCCAGACTCCGCCTCTCCCTCTGATGAGGTATTGTCTGATGAGGTATTGATGCAGGATTGAGAAGGACAAATCAATAGCAGATTATTCTAGGCCAAGGGATGCTAACTTCTTTAACCAGTGCCAACAGACCCCAACCCCCAGCCCAGGCATCCTTGCCGCCCTGTCAAGCCCCCTTCTGGGACATGCAGGCAACAGCAAAATGCTCCTGGCACACTGGCTGTTGGGCATGACAGCTTAGTACACATGCTCTTCAACTTCTTTTCTAGGGGCTTCTGTCCCAATAAACACATCTTAGGTGGAAACTATCATAAGTCAAAAATACACTTAAACCCCCAATCTAGTTACACTAACTTAAATGTGCTCAGGACAGAGGACACTCCAGGGCCCCTGGGGTTCATCCTCTGCTCCTGTGCCTGGCTGGGGGCCATGCTGTCACTCACTGCCCAGCAACGGGGCACGACCCTGCAGCTCATGACACCCTGGGGAGGATCAATGCCTATTGCTTTCACACTACAAAGTAAAACCATCATAAGTTGAACCACTGTAAGTTGGAAACAGTCTATAATTCTGTTGACATAAAAAACACTTGGCCCTGGCCGGTTGGCTCAGCGGTAGAGCGTCGGCCTGGCGTGCAGGGGACCCGGGTTCGGTTCCCGGCCAGGGCACATAGGAGAGGCGCCCATTTGCTTCTCCACCCCCCCCTCCTTCCTCTCTGTCTCTCTCTTCCCCTCCCGCAGCCAAGGCTCCATTGGAGCAAAGATGGCCCGGGCGCTGGGGATGGCTCCTTGGCCTCTGCCCCAGGTGCTAGAGTGGCTCTGGTCATGGCAGAGCGACGCCCCGGAGGGGCAGAGCATCGCCCCCTGGTGGGCAGAGCGTCGCCCCCTGGTGGGCGTGCCGGGTGGATCCCGGCCGGGCGCATGCGGGAGTCTGTCTGACTGTCTATCCCGGTTTCCAGCTTCAGAAAAATACCAAAAAAAAGGAAAAAAACACACCCAATCCTGTAGGGAATTTTTGAGTTTATTTGAGCCAAACTGATGAGAATTGTTAGGAGGCACAATCTCAACTGACTGAGAAAATGCTCTGGAGAGTGGCAGTTTTACTACTTACTGTATACATTAAAAACATTTATTTTATTTATTTATTTTTCTTTTTTACAGAGACAGAGAGAGAGTCAGAGAGAGGGATAGATAGGAACAGATAGACAGGAATGAAGAGAGATGAGAAGCACCAATCATTAGTTTTTTGTTGCAACACCTTAGTTGTTCATTGATTGCTTTCTCATATGTGCCTTGACCGTGGGCCTTCAGGAGACCAAGTAACCCCTTGCATAAGCCAGCGACCTTGGGTCCAAGCTGGTGAGCTTTTGCTCAAACCAGATGAGCCTGTGCTCAAGTTGGCAACCTCGGGGTCTCGAACCTGAGTCCTCCACATTCCAGTCTGACGCTCTATCCACTGTGCCACCATCCGGTCAGGCTACTTCCTGTATACATTAGAACGAGAGGGGAGACCCAAGGAAGGGACAGGAAACCCACTGGGGTGGGTGGGGAGTGGGGCAAGCAGAACAGACAGGAATACCCTCCCCTGACAGTGGCGGGCACAGGCCAGCTAACCAGGACCATCTACGGCACAGAGAGGGAGTGCTGGCGAGCAATGTGGCAGTGAGGGTCCTGTGTCTCCTGCTCTGGCGGGAGACTGTGCTGTGAGGGTCTGGAAGAGGGGATTGCTCTGACATGCCTAAGGCATGTGATTGCAGATGCGATGAGACGAGACAACCTCAGTTAAGGTAAAGACTGACCTCTATCAAGGAAGACACTGGCCTGGGACATGGCTAACTGCCATGATTCACTTTTAGTCAGGAAGTTTTCATTTCAAACCATCCTGTGTGGTTACTTCAGGCTTCTGAGTCTGCGAGACCACCGCAGGCCTCCCCTGAGCTTGTCAGGGTTAATATGGGGCCCCTTTTTTGTCCACAATTCCCAAGTGGAAAGGATGAAGTTGGAACTTGGGTCCAGCTCTATGCTTCCCGCTGATGAGTGCCGGCGCTGGTCAAGCCGTCTGACTGCACAGCATCCCAGCACCACGTCTGAGTCATGGAGACTTCACCCACTGCTTTGCCGTCATCAGTTTGTTGTGAGCACCAGATGATTCTGTGTGCAAACATTTTATAAAAGTGCTACTCCAGTATAAGGGACTGTATTATCAGAAACTTCCCAGAAGGTATTTTTGCCTTGGAGCCTGCCTGTGCCTTCACCTGTCAGCACCCTGACTTGGAGTGAGAGAGAGGAAAAGCCTGCCCAAGGTGCCCAGGAGGTCAGATCTCACTGTGGCTCTCCGATGAGGGTTCTTCCCCCTCCTCCACGCTCTTTCCCCTTGGGGAAAGCTTTCTTAGGCTGTTTCATGGGGAGAGAATGTGCCTTACCCTCCCAGCATCTATAGTGAGCAGGGTTTGGGGCCAGTGTCCACACTGTGTGCCTGGTGGCTGTTCATACCAAGGGCTCCTGAAGGTGCTCTGCACTCAGCATCCTGACACTGAGCCAGGCCCATCTGGGTTCCCAATAACCACAGCTGGTGCAGGGCCTGCACCCCAGCCACGTCTTTGCAGGAGCTTAACGAGGTCCCCATAGTGAGATTAGAGGCACTCACGGAATCACTTAGCCAAGCTGATGCATGAAAGCATGCTTGACTTGTGCCAGCATCTGGAAACAAGCTGTCCGCTCCCTCTGCTAGGAAAAGCCTGTGTCTGAAAGTCCCCTCCTGGCACACACGCCGGAGGCAGGTCCTTGCTGTGTGGGGCAGGCTGCTCTGTACACGGGCAGCCGCTCATGAACACCAGATCATTATGGTCATGCCCTCTGCTTTCAGATTTTTTTTTTTTTGAGAGACAGACAGATAGCAAGGGAGAGAGATGAGAAACATCAGTTCTTTGTTACAGCACCTTAATTGTTCTTACTGACCACTTTCTCATATGTGCCTTGATGGGGGTACGGGCTACAGCTGAGCCAGCAACCTTGGGCTCAAGCCAGTGACCTTGGGGTTTCGAACCTGGGTCCTCAGCATCCCAGGCCGATGCTCTACCTACTGCACCACCACCTGGTCAGGCCTTAAACTGGGGAGAAAACCAAAATCTAAAGAGGCGAAGTAACCTGTCCAAATCACATGGTTGCTTTGGCTCTAGAACTCAGACTTCTACTGTAGCCCTCAGCTTGCCCATCTTGATGTTCCCTTATTCCTGATTTCCCTTTATTGTAAATAAATGGTGCCTTTAAAAGTGGTTTTCACTTTACTATATTTATCCAGTAAATTAGGGAGTTCTTGAAGAAATAGAGTGTATGCCACCAATACTTGGAGTGGCAGAGAAAGGGATGAGGGACACCGGGAATCGTCTGGGTCTACCCAGCAGCATTAAGTGACTCCCCTCGTGTCACACGGAGAGACCGAGCCCAGAGCACCTTGCTCGAGCTGTGGTTCACTCTGATGTACCTTGTCCTGCATTGAAAGCAGCTACTGTAACTGTGACAGTAATGGAAGCCTCTTGGACATTAGGTCAAGCATTGCTTGTTATTAGTTGGGTGGAAATGTTTTGCCATAGTCATTTGTTATGTGTGCACTATGGGCCAGGGACCTGGTGATCAACAGTGGACTTTCATAGTTTATAGACTGCAGTTCCAATAGTTCCCACTCTTCCTTGTGTTAACCCAGTGCCTTGAACAAGTTATCTAACCCCTGAAGCTGAAATCTCCATGTTATGAACCTGAAGCTCTCTGCAATAGGATTAGCATTCATTTATTCTTACCACAAATATCTGAGCACCTAGTTTGTATTCAGCATTACTTTCAAAGCCAGAGAGAAGTGCTAAACAAGACAAAACAAACTCCTCACTTTCTTAAGGGCAAGCTGTAAGCCGGCGAACACCACTTTCTAAAACGACTCAGTACATTCAAGTACTATGAAGAGAAAACAGAACACTATGCTAGCAAGTGTCTTCGGTCTACTTTCAACCTGGTGGTTGGGGAAGGCCTCTTTTGAGTGACTCAATGAACCAGCCATGCGAAGACCTGGAGACAGTTCCAAGCAGAAGAAACAGCAAGTGCAAAGGTCTTGCTTGGTGTATTAATGGTAAGAGAACTCTGACTTTATACATAGAATTTTCTCCACACTGGTATTTCAGTTCCTCCTTGACCTAGGAAATTAAAAAGACGGACAAAAAGATGATAAATATGTTTGTATTGCCTTCAAAAGTAAGAAGTAAATTTGGAAGAATCAAGAACATCTTTTCTGGGGTGAGAGATACAACAACGAAGTTATTTGGACATTTTTGCAGCCAGTGACTTTGTAAGCAGCCCACAGCCTGTGGTCCATGCTTCAGTGCTTGCTCTGAAACCCGAATGAGGGTGATCAGGGCTCCGGCGATGCTGTAGACAGCCAGGCACACTCACTGATCCCCAGTCCTCGAGAGGGTGAAGGATAACAATGAGGGGTGAATCTGGGAAAGCTGATTTGCTGCTCACCTTCAGGGTCAAGTACAGGCTCAAGGGGACCATCTGCATCCTTTTACAACCCTCTGTTGAGGAAAATGAAACTGCGGCAGTGTGCCACCTTGGAAATTCTGCTTGCTGGCCTTGTGCATGAGAGGTATGCCCAACACATTTTGGGTTACGTCAGTCAGCTTTTTGCTACATCGGGACTCTGTGATTTGAACATGAAAACTCCAATGAAACACATACTTCCTGGGCTGCCCTTGGTCAGAATGGGAAGAATTTCACTAGTCAAAAAGAGAAGGTTCTGGATTTTGTCTGGTTATGCTTGCGCTGACACCACTGGGCACCGCTGGAACAACTGGGATGACCGCTGGCTGCGCGGCTGCCTGCTCTGTGGCTCCGACTCGGTTCCTGCCGAGATCTGCCAGGGAGGGAGCACTCCCCACTGCGGGCCTCACACAGCTAACGGGGTCAGATTGAAGTACCCTGTTCAGTGTCTAATTAGCCTGTGGCTTTAGGAAGTAGAACAAAACCTTTACATTTATTTAAGATGTCACTTGAAGGTGTTAGCTGAATAGCCTCAGCTGTTCAAATAGCAAAGCAAGGTTCGTGGGGTGTGTGGAAGGGCAGGTGCTGGGTGAGATGTCAGTAGTCCTGGCAAGAAAGGTCTGGGCTTCTCTGAGATTTAAAGGACTATCACAGGGTGGCTGCACATTTTATTTTCCTCGTTGAAAAGCCTGCTTTTATTTTTAGAGTGCTTCTCCTGTGTACTTGGCTTGTGGAGGGAAACACGTGTCTATTCCTCTGTTCAGGTGGGATGAGGGCTAAGGGAGGCTCCTTGTAGGTGTGGGATGGAAGCTGCGACTGAACCATCTCCTGGCCTGTTCCTGCACCTGAGAAGTAAGAAGGTTGGATGCGATCAGTTTCCAGGCTGCCCCAAGGCAAGTGGCATGTAGAGTGCTTAGTGACCCTCCCCCTCCTGAATCTGAATTCTCAGCGGCAGAGACGTGTGTCTTGAGCAAGCTTCCCAGGTGACCCTCCTTTGCAAAGATGTCTGCGAACAATGGTCTGTATGATCTCTAAGGCTTCCAGCTTGAACCCCTTGGCTAAATCTAGAAGGCAGTGAATTCTAATTATGTTTGAGATAAATCCAAGGACAGCAGTGGGTGCTCTCTTTAGGAAAAGTGTGTCTACACACAACACTGAGTCAGCTTCAGGGTCTCGAGCCTTTGATTAGGAATTCCTACTCTAAAGTCAGAGCTCAAAAGAGAGTCTAACAGTTGAGAACCATAAATGTTGCAAAGTAGATGCTCACTGAAGGTTGTTCTATTCCTGTCTCTCAGCTTTTCTTTGTTGTACTGCTATTATTTCCATTTTATAGATGAGGAAAGCGGGGCACAGAGAGATGAATATTTCTTGCGAATGGTGGCTGGATTTGAGCCCAGTCTGTTTTCAGCGAGTGAACGTACAGTTTTGGGTAACCTAATCATGTGATGATCAGATTTGCCTGCCTGAAGCCACAGCTCTCTCTGACTTTAATATTGCTGGCTATTTCTCTACATCTCTCCCATATTAGTTATAATTAGCTGAGTAGTTATAATATGCCAGAAATGATCCTATGAACTTTATTTGCATTATTACATTGAAAGATGTGCTCAGAAAATGAAATACAGTATTAATGTACACATTGAATCCTAAGTAAATGTAGAAAAAATTAGGAAGGAAAATATTTCCTGGGGCTTAGAAATTTGTCAGATTATTTCCACTTTGGATAATTTCTTTTTCATGATATTATCAAAGAACTAGTGATAGACAAGAAACTGAAGATTTTTTAGTTCAAATATTTTCTTAGAGACCAGTAGAGAATAGTAAGACAGTCCTTTGCAAGGATTAATTCATTCTAGATTCCTAAGAATCAAGCAATGGTTTTGTCCCTGTTTTCAGCACTTTCCTGTCTATTAGGCATCAGTGGGTTCTCTCTACACGGCCAGTCAGAGCCACCGTAGTGACAGGGCACTTTTCAGTGAGCAATTGCTCTGTGCAGGCACAAGCAAAGCACCTCACATGCATTACTGCACGGAACTTCACAATGGTACCATGTTTCAGATATGCCTTTCACGCAAAGATCTTCAAGCGGAGATCTTGCCTGTTTTTATGCCTATACATTTCCTAAATGGGAAGAATGCATAATTGAAGAACACGCCCAGAGATATTCAGCAAGCATAAAAGAGAGAGAGACAGAGAGCTCATGTGTGTGCCAGGGCAGAACTTGTGCCTTCCTGATGAGTCTCAGGCCCGTCTGGGTGGCATCACTTACCAGGCTGGCTCAGCCAAGATCACACGCAGCAGGAGGATCCTAAGAAACGGGGGGATCACATGCTCCACTGAGTGAAATAAACACACAACCAGGGCTGGGTCCACTTCACGTGGGTGAGACCCGGAGGAGCTCCCAAGCTCAGGCCCACCTGCTGGGGCAAGTGGCTGTCTCAAGGGCCCCACCCTGGGACACCAGCCTCCTCACCTGCCACAGAGGGAGGACAGCCAGAGCAGGGCACACCTAGGTGGGGCATCCCCAGCAGCTTCTTTCCAGGTTGGCTTGGCCCAGTGTGTCATGCCCAGTCAGGCAACACCAGGTCTTAAACACCCATCCACAGGTGACTCACTGATGAAGGGGAATGAGGGGGTCCGGGCCTGAGAATGTTGAGCATATTGTTGGGTGCAAGGAAGGAGCAAGTCACTTAACCCTGACCATACCTTGACAGTCTCCAATAATGGCCTTTGCAGTTGAATGCACTGCTCACAAAAATTAGGGGATCAAGGAACGTGCAGATACTCCAGTACTTTTAGCCTTTTGTATAGTGCATTTTCATCAATGAAATAAAAGTTGGTTTTGCATCTAATTTGCATAATTGAACTTCCTTTGACTTGTCATTTGCTTTTCTGATGTTCTTGTTTAATAATAAAAAAATCAAATCCTTTTTTTATTGCTTCATATTAATTTTGAAATATCCTCTAATTTTTGTGAGCAGTATATATGCAGCCATAGTAGTGTACTGAAATAGTTGTAAGAATGTTCTCCATTGTAACTTTAAAATTATACAGTATTTCCTGTACTGCTCTTAAAATGGATTTCTTTAATGAGTCTTGAAATTAGCAGCATCACACATCACCTCCTATGTGTATGTGTGTGAAGCCCATTCACTTGTTCAGTGGAACACACACAAAAACATTTTGTATCCTATTTTGACATGTCTTTGTTTTTGAAACTTCCAGGGTCTCAGTAAATGCAAATGGCTCAGGTCACACTTGACCTCTGAGAGGCCTGGAAAGGCCACAGATGATAGATCTCAGCAGAGGACCAAACCCAAGCCCCATTTCTGCAGAAGTTCTGTTCCCACTAAGACTTCCCAGCTACAGGTCCCTCCAGCACCTCAAACAACCAGCTGTGGGATTCCGGGTGGTTGCCACAGCTTTTCCACAGTGCAAGGTTAGCAGGACTACTACATCAATGTCTTCAGAAGTTACAGATTTGCTTGACAGTTTACACCGTTGCCCTGGGAGTGCAGACCCCCCACAAGCTCTTGGCTGGCAGTGGGAGGGGAGGTAAGAAGTGCAGAGAGGACAGGTGGCCTGGAAGCCAGGCAGCTTGACTCTCTAGGGGTCTCAAACTCGCGGCCCGCGGGCCACATGCGGCCCGCCCACCAATTTTGTGCGGCCCACAGGCTGGCCCGCAGATTAATCCACGAAGGTTGATTAGTCTGCGGGCCGCACAAAATTGGTGGGCGGGCCGCACGACCGCGAGTTTTGAGACCCCTGCTAGGCTGTGCTGCTACAGCCAGAGTGAACCACTCTGGCCTGAGGCGAACCACCAGCTATAAGGCTGGGCCACACTTTGTTTACTAGGTATTAATTGAACACTTGCTCTGTTTGGGGTTTGTTCAAGGTTCTGGTGATTCAGCAGTGGACAGGTCGGGTCATTGCCCCACCTAGGGCTTACAGTCTAGCGGTGGGGAGGATAGTACCATCAGAAATGGTCCTATTTATAGCCTAATGCCATTAATAAAAAGACCTCATTTGAGGTCTGGGTGACGTGGGAATGGGGCGAGGTGGAATGATCAGAAAAGGCCTTTTGAGTTCTTTCAGTTCTGACCTAACTCACCTTGACCCAATCATTTTCACCCTGAGGGTCTCGGTTTCTATATTCTCCAGAGAAAGGGGCTGGCCTCCTCCTCTTCAGCTTGGCTGGGCCCAGCTCACTCCCCAACGAAGCGGGCCAGGCTGGGTGGGAACAGGCCGGGCCCTGACTCCCCGCCACCCCTTAAGCACTAAGCGTCCCAGGTCTCACTCAACACGCGGTCGCCCAGGTCTCTCTTCCGCCCGCGTTGGATCCGTGAGGTTTCCCAGCGGAGCTAGAGCCCAGAGCCCAGGCTGTTCCCTGGCTGGCGGGGCCCACCTGTCCGGCCGGCCCCTCTCGGAGTACCCCAGGTGGCTCCGGCGGGGAGGAGCCTCGCCCGCCAGCCCCGCCCCGTCCCGCGCGGCCGCATCCCACGACGGCCCCGGCGGGCGCGCTCGGAACGGAAGCCGGGAGCCGGGCGAGCGCGGCGAGGGCCGGGAGGGCGCGGGCGCGCAGGTGAGCAGGCGGGCGCGGCGGGCCGGGGCCGGCAGTCTGCGGGGGCACTGCGGGGCCCGCGCCGCTTGGCTGCGGGACTGCGGGACTGCGGAGCCGGCGCGGACAGTGAGGGGCATCCGGTCCAGCGCGCTGGGGGAAAAGAGGCGGCTCGGCGGGGCGCCTGGGGCCGGCCGCTGGCTTCGGGCGTACAGCTGTGAACATCTGGACGGGCAGGAGCTGGGGCGGGGCGCGGACTGCGTGGCTCTTTCAGTGGCCGGGGTGCCGCGGAGCGCCGTTTGTGCGGCGCTGGCGGGGAGGGGAGCGGCTAGGGGCCGAGCTGCGGAGGAGCCGGGGAGCGCCTGCCGGCCCGTCTGCGGCGCTTCCAGGGTCCCGCGCCGGTGCTGCTGTCCCTCTGCCCGGCTCTTGGCTTTCGGTGTTGGTGTTGAATAACCGATTGCACAGGGGCTATGGGGCTTCCGAAAAGCCGAGTGTACGAAGCTGCTCTGACTCCGGGGCCTTCGGCTGCAGGACTCCGTGCCCTGGGGAATTGTGCGAGCTAGAGGGGTGCTCTCTGTCTCCTGGGGCTGGCGATTGGGGTGATAAAGTGGAAAAGTCTAGAGTGGTGTTTAAATTCTAGTTACCAGCAGTGTTACCTTGAGCAAGTTACTTAACTTTGCTGATCTTCAGGTTCCTCAAAGGTAAAATGGGGATTATAAGCATTAGAACATTCTTAAGGTATATGATGTTCTCTCCATTTATTTAGGTGTTAATATAACATTTTATGCCTTCCAGAAGTTGCCACACATTTCTGAACAGGAGGGAGATCCAGGAGGCTTAGATTACCCTTTTTTAAGGAGGAGGTGGTGTGTGTTTTTGAGCAGAGGGAGCTTTTTTTTTTTTTCTTAACCACTCTGCCTTGTTCATGGGTAGGCCCCGCAGTTTGGGGCTGTCTTACTTCCTCACACTATTCCTGAGACCAGTATTGAGAGGTGCGGGTGCGCAGGCCCTGCAGACAGAAGGGGTGTCATCAGCCTGCTCTCATCATTACGTTTGTCAGAATTCTTTTCTTTTGGTTTTTTGGCCTTGCTTTTGGTCTACTATATCAATAAGATTTGCGGCCCTGGCTACAAATTGCCTGAAGCAATACAGAAATTGATTGGGTCACATATGTGAAAAGGCCAAGGGTTTTTGCTTCAGGCACAGTTAGATCCAGGAGCTGCTGCCAGTTTGCAGGGCTCCTTCTTGCTCCTGTATCTTGGCTCTTTTCCCTCTGTGTTGACTAGTTCTTACCATAGAGTGATAAATAACACTGATACCTTCAGGCTTATCTGCTCTTTGGGGTGGGGGGAGGCACAGGCGTGTGTGGGGAGTGTGGGAGGAGTCTCTTCTATCTCTTCCATCATTATAGAACTTTTTTTTTTTTTTTTTGTATTTTTCTGAAGTTGGAAACGGGGAGGCAGTCTGACAGACTCCCGCATGCACCCGACCAGGATCCACCTGGCATGCCCACCAGGGGGTGATGCTCTGCCCAACTGGGGCGTTGCTCTGCTGTGACCAGAGCCATTCTAGTGCCTGAGGCAGAGGCTATGGAGCTATCCTCAGTGCCCGGGCCAACTTTGCTCCAATGGAGCCTTGGCTGTGGGAGGGGAAGAGAGAGACAGAGAGGAAGGAGAGGAAGGAGAGGGGGAGGGGTGGAGAAGCAGATGGGCGCTTCTCCTGTGTGCCCTGGCCAGGAATTGAACCCGGGACTCCTGCACACCAGGCCGACGCTCTACCACTGAGCCAACTGGCCAGGGCCGCAAATCTTATTGATATAGTAGACCAAAAGCAAGGCCAAGCCATCTCGGGTGGGGAGTGGGTTTCCACCATAGAAATGGGTACTTTATGCTGGTGGAACCAGTGTCTGGGGAGATTAGTTTTCTACTGTGATAGTGCCACTCCAGCTGCTGGGGACTGTAAAGGGGCAGTGCCCAAGGAGAAGGCTGCATTCTGGGCAAATAAAAATAGGACATGCCCATTGTACCATCTCTGCTTTTGCTCACCACTGTCTAAAGAAGTCTATAGCACAGTGTACACAGCCTGGCTGTCATATTCTGTCAGTCAACAAATCTTTATCCAAGGCATGGAGGCATCTTGCACGTTCATCCTTTAATTCTTTGTTTTGTCATTCATTTATTCCTTCAACAATTAATGCCCAACATATGCTAAAGCCTCTGCCAAGGGTGAAAATGCTTGTTTTGAGCTCACAGTCTACCTAGAAAGGCAGTGTCTGGGACTGTTTCACTGGGGATAGAGTGAAGACTTCCCGAGGAAACTAGTTGACCTTTAAATTGGAGGTAAGGAGGTCTGCTGCAGGAAAAAGAGTTGGAGGGACTTCCCAGGTCATGCAGTAGGGTATCAGGGCACTTACAATTGTAAGGAACATCATTTAGGTTCTTTATTATCTTATGTCAAAAGTCTGGAAGTAAGCACTTCAAAGTAGTCACAGCTCTAGGTTGGCTCCTCGGAGGTTCCCTGTCTCCTCTGCCCTGTCGCAGGGTGACTGGGGCTCCGTTATGCCTTTCTGTGAGAACATCCAAAGCAGAAGGGGAAGGATGGGGCTTGCTTCTCTGTGTTTCTCTAGATAACAAGGGACATTTCCTAGAAGTCTCATGTGTCACTCCCAGGTGCCACTGGCCAGAACAGTCACATGCCCAGCCTAAAACAGTCACTGGCAAAGTGGAAGAGGTTGGCTGTGAATGTTTTGGCTAAGCAGTCTTTTGGAGCTGGGGGAGGAGCTCACCCTCCCTGAGCACGTTGATGCTCCCTAGCTGAACTAAATCAAATTCCATTAGCAAGGAAGAAGCAAGACTGCCTGTCGGACTGTTAGGTAGGCCCTCAGCCGTGTCTCCCACAGGGGGGACAGATGACGGAAGGCATGGCCTATGTGGGCAGTCAGGAGAGAAGTTCAGTACAAGAGAACTATGTGGCGTGGCGGTGGGCAGCAAGGAGCTGAGGTTGGAGATGCGGGGAGACACAGGAGGAGCCTACATTAGATACCACTCGGCAGCGCTAAGCGGCGTAAATCTTGGTCCCACTCCTCAAAGAACTTACACTCAAACCCTGGAAAAGTTTTCGGAGTTCCTCATATTCCCATTAGCAACAACAACAGTGACTCTGTGGTGGTAATTCTCAAGGGGCACATTGGGCTGGAGGACTTTAGGGACAGGCCATGTTTAGTTTGAAAGAGCTTCACAGCTGGTTCTGCTGTGTGTCCCACTCCCCAGCCACCTGCTTCACCTTCCTTCATGCCCTCTTGTATCATGTCTTCACTTCAGTATTATTACCTGTCTTTCACTGGCTGGGACTTGGTTAAGATGCCAATAGTGGTAGATCCTGGACTAGAAAAACAATTCTATGGACAGTAAGACCAGTGAGTGAATACTTGATAGTTATATTTAGTAGGAAACCAGCCTGTCTATTGCTTTGAAAGCATATAGCCTGTTTTCATTTGAAGTGTGAGGTGAGTGCTGCTTTTTGTTTCCATTTGATATGGTGGACACTGGTGGACATTTGGAGTTAGACTGGATACCCAGGGATGCTACTTCTCACCATCCTCCATCCTCAATATCCAGTCAGCCTAGAAATGGGCAAAAAGGCCGGGTCACTGATCCTGGCAGAGTAGAGGCTGTGGAAGCAGTATATTTTGTTGTTTCCATCAGCAGTACTGTTCTGGGCTTCCCAGGACCACTGGAGGAATGTGAAGGAATGAGGTAGAGAGTTATCTTGGGTATCGTGCATGCTGTGATTATTTATTGAGCATCTACTTACTGTGTGTCAGACTCTGTTCTGGGTGCTGGTGATAAAAGAGTACACAAGAAAGACAAAGTCTCTGTTCTCATGGAGGTTATAATTTACTGGAAGGAGACAGTTATTTACATTTTGTTCCATATGTCACGTGTTGAGAAGTACTATGTTGAAAAATAAAATAGGTTAGGAGAAGAAACACACTGGGTATATTGCTGAAAATCTTCAAGGTTTATTCTCTCTCGGGTTTCCAGCAGGCAAATACAGCCTGAACAGGTATGATATTGGGCAAAAAAATAATAAAACCCCCCAAAACCCCACCACATGTTTTCTTGAAAGAAGAGGGTTACATGTTGAATGACTGGATCTTAAAGGATTTCTCTCAGGCAGAATCTGTGTGTTGTACCTCACATTGTTCCCAAGTGTGATTTACAATGACTTATAAAACACAGTACCAGGTGATGAGAAATAAGTAAAGAAATATGAGCAAAGGGAAAATAAGGCTCATTTCTTTCATCGCTGTGTTACAGAATGGTTTAGTTTTGATAGCAGAGGAAGGAGGAAGTAATGTGGTTAAAAATGTGGTGATTCATGTTGGGGTTCGTTATTTAAAAGATGAGAAAATAAATTTTGATGACTCAGAAAATGCTATATGTTGTTGTTGTTTAAAGACAATTTTATTTGAAAGGAAAAGTAAGCTCTTTACTAAGGACTTTATCTCCCGTGTTTAGAGAAAAAAAATAGTTTTTTCCTTTAAGATCAGTCTGATGTGCTTTAAAGGTTAACAGAAATCAAAAACCTAATTTCAGTGTCAAATAATATGGAAAATTGGTAAAAAGTTTGGATACATAACTGCTGGAAAAAAATATACAAGTTCAAATAAAAATTGACAGCACAGAAGTATGCAGATGTAATTTTGATTACTTATTTTTATTGGGTTGTTTGTTTACTTCTTGTCAAGTTTTGAGAGTTTTTTTTACATGATCTGGATATATAAAATGTGATTTACAAATAATTTCTCCCAGTCTTTGCCTTATCTTTTTGTTCCTGTAACAAAATCTTTCTCAGGGCAGAATTTATCAATCTTTTTATGGATCAAACTTTTGTTGTTTTACCTAAGAATTCTTGTCTAAACATAAATCTTGAAAATTTTGTACACTTTCTTCTAGAAGTTTCATAGTTTTATGTTTTATATTTGAGTTGATGACCCATTTTGGGCTAATTTTTATATAATGAGTACGGTATGAGTCAGGAATTGTTTCTGACATGTGGAAGTTCAGTTCCACCACCATTTGTTTAAAAGACTGTCCTTTCCGTAGTAAATTGTATGGACTCTTTTGTTGAAAATCAATTGGCCATAAATGTAAATATTTATTTCAGACTCTCAATTGATCTACATGCCTACTTTGTGCCAACACTACACTGTCTTGATTACTGTGACTTTACAGTAAGTTTTGAAAGTAAGTAGTATAAATTCTCCACCTTTATTTTTTAAAATTGTAATGGTTCTTCTAGTTCCTTTGCCTTTCCATATAAATTGTAGCATCAGCTTGTTGATATGTATTAAAACTCCTGCTGGGACTTTTTTTTTTTTTTTTTTTGGTGACAGAGACAGAGAGAGGGACAAACAGGAAGGGAGAGAGAGATAAGAAGCATCAGTTCTTTGTTGTGGCACCTTAGTTCATTGATTGCTTTCTCCTATGTGCCTTGACCGGCGTGAGAGAGGGCTACAGCAGACTGAGTGACCCACTGCTTGAGCCAGCGACCTTGGGCTCAAGCTGGCTTTGAGCCTCGCTCAAATCAGATGAGATCACACTCAAACTGGCGACCTCGGGGTTTTGAACCTGGGTCCTCTGCATCCCAGTCTGATGCTCTTATCTACTGCGCCACCGCTTGGTCAAACTGTGCTGGACCTTTCAATGGGATTGACTTGAATTTGTATATTAATTTAGGAAGAATATACATCTTTACAGTATTGAGTATTTCAGTCCAAGGACACAATATATCTTATGTCTACATTTATTTCAGTTTTTTCTTATTTTTTTTCTATCAGTATACAGTCGTCCCTTGCCATATCGCAGTTCACTGTTCACAGTCTCACTGTATTGTGGATTTTTAAAGAGATTTATTTTATTATATATTTTTAGATTTTATTTATTCACTTTTAGAGAGAGAGAGAGACAGAGAGAACAGAGGGAGGAGCAGGAAGCATCAACTCCCATATGTGCCTTGACCAGGCAAGCCCAGGGCTTCGAACTGGTGACCTCAGCATCCCAGGTGGATGTTTCATCCACTGCGCCACCACAGGTCAGGCTGTATTGTGGATTTTTAAATTGTATACATTTAATTTTGTATCGCGGATTTTTCGCTGTATTGCGGGATTTTGTGATATATAGCTATTTTTATATATTTATTATTTTAATTACTTTTGCCGTAAAATAAGCATTTTCTAGCCTAGAAAATTAAAAACAATATAAAAAGAGTGGGAAAGGTTAATAACAGTGTGGGAAAGGTTTTAAGAGTGTGGGAAGGGTTTATAAAGCCTTAAAATATACATAAATGATAAAATAAATATAAGGTCGCTACTTTGCGGATTTTCACCTACCTTGGGGGCGGGGCTTCTGGAACCTAACCCCCGCGATAAAGGAGGGACCACTGAAACAGTTTTCAGGACAGAGGTTTTTGCACATAATTTGCTATATTTATACTTAAGTATTTTATTTTTGGAGGGGAGCTATTATTGCTAGTATGTAGATATACAATTGATTTTAGTATATTGACATTGTATTCTGTTACCTTACTAAGTCATTTATTTTAGGAGGTTCATTTGTAGATATTTTGGGATTTTCTACATAGACCTTGATGTCATCTGTGAATGAAAACAATTTTATTTCTTCCTTTCCAATCTGGATGCCTTTTATTTCTTTTCTTGTCTTATTACACTAAGATTTCCAGTACAGTGCCGAATAGGAGTGGTGAGAGAATATCTTGCCTTGTTGTTTTGTTTTTTTTTTTATCATGAGGGGAACAGTTTTTCATTATTAACTATGATGATGGCTGAGGTCGTTTTGTAGATGCCATTGTTCCTAGTTTATTGAGTTTTCATTATGGATGAATTTTTGAATTTTGAGTACTTTTTTCCACCTATTGACAGGGTCATGTGATTTTTCCTTATATTTAATATAATGAATTATATTTAATGATTTTCAAATGTTGAACTAGTCTTGTATTCCTGAGATAAACTCTAGTGGGTTGTGATGTATTTTGGTAGAGATGTATAGGATTGGTACTTTTTCTTCCTTCAGTGTTTGATAGAATTAATTAGTGAAACCATTTGGGCCTAGAGTTTTCTTTGATGAAAGGTTTTTAACTACAAATTTAATTTCTTTAATAGATATAGGTTTTATACAATTCAGGTTATCTATTTTTTTCTTGATACGTTTTGCTATTTCACATCTTTCAAGGAATTTGTTTCTTCACTTAAGTTGTCAAATTTGTGGATGAAGACTTGTTTGTGTTAGTGTTACATTATCGATTTAATGTCTGAAGTCTACAGTGTTGTTTTCCATTTTATTCCTGATATTGGTAATTTGTGTCTTCAGTCTTCTTACCCAGTCTGTCTAGAAGTTAATCAATTTTATTGATCTTTTCAAAGATCCAGATTTTGGTTTTATTAATTTTGACTTATTTTCCTGTTTTAAACTTAATTGGTTTTTGTTCTTTATTATTTCCCTCCTTTGGGTTTAATTTACCCTCTAGTTTTCTAAAGGGGTAAGCTTAAGATTTTTCTTTTGTTAATACAAACATTTAATGCTATAAATTTCCTTTTAACTACTGCTTTAGCTGCATTCTGCAATTTTGTTTTTAAGTGAGGAGAGGGAAATAGTGAAACAGACTCTTGCATATGCCCCAACCTGGATCCATCTGGCAACCCCTGTCGGGGACTGATGCTTAAATCAGCTGAGCTATCCTTAGCACCTGAGGCTGATGCTCAGACCAACTGAGCTATCCTCAGTGCCTGCGGCCAGTGCTTGGAGCAACTGAGCTATCCTTAGCACCCAGGGCTGACATTCAAACCAGTTGAGCCAATGGCTGTGGGAGTGGAAGAGAAAGAGAAGGGGGAGAGGAAGGAGAAGAGAAGCAGATGGTTGCTTCTTTTGTGTGCTCTGACTGGGAATCAGACCTGGGACATCCATACACCAAGCCAATGCTCTATCCACTGAGCCAACCAGCCAGGGCCACATTCTACAATTTTGATATATGTATTATTTAGAATTAAAATATTTAGAAATTTTCACTGAGACTTCCTCTTGAACCATGTGTTATTTGAAAGTATGTTATTTAATTTTTACATATTTGGGGATTTCCCAGAAGTCTTTCTGTTACTGATTTCTAGTTCAATTCCATTATTAGCTCACTATATGATTTGCTTGTTTTCTATTCATTAAAATTTGTTCATGTTCGTTTTATGGCCCAGAATATGGCTACCTTGGTAAATGTTCTGAAAGAATGTGTATTCTATTGTTGGATAGAATGTTCCAGAACTATTAGCTCATGTAGCTTGTTAGAATTGTTTAGGTCTGGCCCTGGCGGGTTGGCTCAGTGGTAGAGCGTCGGCCTGGCATGTAGAAGTCCCGGATTCGATTCCCGGCCAGGGCACACAGGAGAAGTGCCCATCTGCTTCTCCACCCCCCCTTCCTCTCTGTCTCTCTATTCCCCTCCTACAGCCAAGGCTCCATTGGAGCAAAGATGGCCCGGGCGCTGGGGATGGCTCCTTGGCCTCTGCCCCAGGCGCTAGAGTGGCTCTGGTCACGGCAGAGCGACACCCCGGAGGGGCAGAGCATCGCCCCCTGGTGGGCAGAGCGTCGCCCCCTGGTGGGTGTGCCGGGTGGATCCTGGTCGGGCGCATGCGGGAGTCTGTCTGACTGTCTCTCCCGGTTTCTAGCTTCAGAAAAATACAAAAAAAAAAAAAAAAGAAAGAATTGTTTAGGTCTCCTGTGTCCATACTTATTTTCTGGCTGTTTCTTTTAAAATAAATAAATAAATATATATTTAAATATATTTAATATATATTTATTATATATTTAACATATATTTAAATGTTTACTTATTGATTTTAGTAAGAGAGAAGAGGGCAGAGAGAGACAGACAGGAACATCAATCTGTTCTTGTATGTGCCCTAACAGGGAATTGAACCAACAACCTCTGCACTTCAGAATGATGCTCTAACCAACTGGAATATCTGGCTGGGGCCTGTCTACTTGTTTTTATCAATGACAGAAAGGAATGATAGAGTCTCTAGCTAAAATTATAGATTTTTTTTCTACTTATCACTTTAGTTTGATCACTTTTTGCTTCTCATATTTTAACCATCTCTTCTTAAGTACATATACATTTAGGATTGTTATGTCCTAAGAAAAGGAGACTTGATCCTGTTCTTATTGTATAATATACTCTTTATCCCTGTTAATATTTCTTAATCTGAAGTCTACTTTGAGTGCTCATAGTATAGGTACTCCAACTTTCTTTTGGGTAATGTTTGCATCCTATCCTTTTTTCTGTTCCTTTACTTTTGACCTATCTATGCCTGTATTTTTAAGAAAAATATGAATTCTGTTTGACTTTTCTTTATTCCATTTCCACCATTTTATGTCTTTTTGTAGATCCAGGTTTGAGTCTGGCATTATATTTTGGTTGAATGACTTCATTTGGCATTTCTTTATTTATTTATTTATTTATTTTTTTATTTTTATTTTTTTTTCATTTTTTTTTTTTCATTTTTTTTTTTCTGAAGCTGGAAACGGGGAGAGACAGTCAGACAGACTCCCGCATGCGCCCAACCGGGATCCACCCGGCACGCCCACCAAGGGCTATGCTCTGCCCACCAGGGGGCGATAATCTGCCCATCCTGGGGGTCGCCATGTTGCGACCAGAGCCACTCTAGCGCCTGAGGCAGAGGCCACAAAGCCATCCCCAGCGCCCGGGCCATCTTTGCTCCAATGGAGCCTTGGCTGCAGGAGGGGAAGAGAGAGACAGAGAGGAAAGCTCAGCGGAGGGGTGGAGAAGCAAATGGGCGCTTCTCCTGTGTGCCCTGGCCGGGAATCGAACCCGGGTCCTCCGCACGCTAGGCCGACGCTTCATTTGGCATTTCTTATAGTGTAGGTCTCCTGACAAAAAATTCTCTCAATTTTTGTTGTCTGTTGGAGTCCTTATTTCTCCTTCATTTTTGGAAGACATTTTCACTGGATATAGAATTCTGGGTTGATAGTTTTTTTTCCCTTCTAGCACTTGAAAGATGTTGTTTCATTGTCTTTTCATTTGCTTTCCTACTGATAAGAAGTCATCTGTAATTCTTATTTTTGTTCATGTGTATTTAATGTCTTATTTTTCTCTCACTGCTTTCAATATTTCCTTTCTGTCTTTGCTTTTCAACTGTTTGAATATGATATGCCTGTGTGTGTACATTTGTGCACACACATGTCCATGGTATTCGATCTGCTTGGTAGTCCTGAATTTGGATCTCTGGTTTGGTATTTGTCTTTAATTTTTGGAAAGTTTTCAGCAGCTATTTCTTCAGATATTCTTCTGTCCCACTCTATTTTCTCCTGCACTTTGGTTACACCTAGGTTAGAATATTTGGTATTATTCCACAGCTCTTGGACATTTTTTAAGTTTGTTTGCTTTGTTTCATGCTTTTATTTCTTCTTGTTTTAGTTTGGGTCATTTCCACTGACCTAATTTCAAGTTCAGTGGTTCTCTCCTTGGCTGTGTCACATCTGTTGACGAGTATCTGTTGAAAGCATTCTTAATTTCTATTACTGTATTTAGCCTTTCAAACATTTCCATTTTATTCTTATGGTTTCTATTATATTTCTCTGTTGAAATTATACATTTAATCTTTTATTAAATATATTTTATACATTATATTAAATGTTTGCCTTTTCTGTTAGGGTCTTTTATAATTAATTATGCTTATTTTAATTTTTGTGTTTGATAGCTTCAACATCTGAGTCATCTGAATCAGTCTGGTTCTGTTAATTGCTATGGCTTTTGGCAGTGCAGTTTTTTGTTGATTTATTTTTTTGTATAGCACTGTAATGTTTGGTTAATCAATCTAGTCAGGTGTTGAACAGGGTTTGAAGTTTGCTATTGCTATGGTTATCCTCAGGTGTACTGTAGATTTCATATTCCTCTTGAGCCACCTTGAGTTCAGAGTTGGGGCTGGTTTGCTGAAGGGCTTTTCTCAGTATGTGAGCATGCGCTTCAGTGTAAGCCTCAGGTCTTCCTTTTACCCTGTGCTTCTGGGTGGTCTGCCTCCATGCTCTTTCAGCTCTTCCAGAAGCACTCCGTTATTATGTTACTCGATGCTTGTTAGCCAGTGTCCAGGTGCATTTGCCTCAGGTGAACAAGTACTTATATCTCTTCCTGAAGGTACGTGGTTCTCTTAGATTTGGGGCTAGTTGGTTCCTCAGCTGACTAATGGATTTGAGAAAGTTAGGAACCTGCAGTTTATCTGGCTTTTTGTTTGTTGTAAGCATGGGAGTGATGCTCTTTTCAGTCCTGAGCAGGATTCAAAAGCCTTAACTTGATGTCTTCTAGCTCTTTCTTTTTATGATCTTCATGTAAAATCCTGGTGCTATTTTCGTTCCTTGTGTGCTTTGTACACTGTTATTTATATATATATATTTTATACATATAAGTTGATCCTCAACTCTTAACTGGGGAGCATTAAACAAATAACAATCCTGGGCTCCAGTGTTTCACTTGATACACACTGGAATCCAGGCATGGGTATCTTTTACAAGCTCCCAGGTGATTCTGATGTATGTCTAGGCTGAGAACCTCTGGTGTAAGTATCACTTACAGCTTTTTCTTTTACAGGGGTGCTATTCCAATATCAGTGACCAAATAACATTTAAGGCTGTATACATTCACCCTTGTGATTTTATGGAATTATTTCCCTCCTAATTGTGCTTTCAGTGGTAGTTAATTACCTGTGATCAACTGATAGTCTCATAGAATGGGGAGGAAACAGTTCTTCTTATTGAACTTTCTGTTACTTAGGTAAATGCCCTCCATGACAAGCTACGGCTTTGGCCCTACTGCAGTCTTTTTAGATACTGCAAACTCTCTGCCATTCAAAATAATAGACCCTATTGTGAGACAATTCTACTTGTTAGAGGTGCTTCTCTTCTATTGAATTGGAAAGCGTCCTTCCATAATCTACCAAGTAATTTGTCTAATTCACAGCCTTGCAAACTGTTTTGAAAGAAATCCATTTGCCCAACCCAATGCACATATATATGCATGCATGTGCACTTGTGTGCAAACATGTACACACTCATCCCTATAACAAGCATTTTGTGAGATAGCACTTATTATAAGTCTTACACTCCTAAGTTGATTTCCTGACCCACCAGTGTGTTGTTTCTTGCAGTATGAAGAATGCTTTGCCAGCCCATATTCCACTAGACAATCATTCAAAGGTTTCAAGACAGCATTCCTAGCACGTCAGAATTTTCTTGTGCCTCCTGTAGTGCTGGCTCCCTCCACTGTCTCAGTTTCCTCACCCCTCTGGCCAGTGTTGTATACTTGATGTACAGTTCCTCTGCACATCAATGGCCTGGTCCAGAGGCCAGGGTTCTGCAGGCAGATAGATCTATTCAGGGTAGAGGAAGGGTTCCTTGTCTTTTTCTAGACACCATTTCTAGTCATTGTTCCACAGTCAGTGGGATGGTAACTTGAAACCATCTCTTGAGGAACATTGTTCATGGCTTTTTTTTGGTAGTTTTTATGTATTCCACTTTTTCATATTAATAACATGTTATCCTAATTAGCCTCATATGCATCTTTATTTTCCAAGAGGCTGTGAACTGCTTAGATGTCAAGGAGACTATTTGATATTTTTCTTCATAATTATCAGTACAAAAATTATTAATTTATTGAATTAATATTAAAAAACTGTTTTCCCAGTCCAGAAACTTTCCTTTTAGCACCATTGCTTTCCTAGCAGTGTACTACCAACCTTTTCTATAACTCACCAGCACAAGAGCTTGATAGCCCTGCATTACTTTAGGCCAGGGGTCCCCAAACTATGGCCCGCGGGCCACATGCGGCCCCCTGAGGCCATTTATCCTGCCCCCGCCACACTTCCGGAAGGAGTACCTCTTTCATTGGTGGTCAGTGAGAGGAGCATAGTTCCCATTGAAATACTGGTCAGTTTGTTGATTTAAATTTACTTGTTCTTTATTTTAAATATTGTATTTGTTCCCATTTTGTTTTTTACTTTAAAATAAGATATGTGCAGTGTGCATAGGGATTTGTTCATAGTTTTTTTTTTTATAGTCCGGCTCTCCAATGGTCTGAGGAACAGTGAACTGGCCCCCTGTGTAAAAAGTTTGGGGACCCCTGCTTTAGACAGTGGACAAACAGGGTAATGTGCTGTACTTGTCAGCTCAGTGCTCATGCACGGGACACTGGCAGGTTCTGTGTGAGCACACAGCCTGTTTGGGGACACACGACGTACAAGATGAGTGCCAATGAGTTGTGTAGTGGGTGTGTGTTCTGAGAGGTCACAGATGAAAGAAAGGGTGCACAGATGGTCAGGAAAGATTTGATTTTCACTTTGAAGGTCAGTATCAGACATGGAGTGGAAGGTATTTGGGGGTGGAGAAGAAAGCTATTTTAGTACTTTCCCAAGTTCTGTGAAATTCCACACTGTGCTGTCTCTAGGAGTGCCTTGGACCCTAGGATCTGAGAGAAAATGTAGGTAAAATATATAGAAGGAAATCTAGCTTAAACTATAGTATTTCTATAGTGGGATAAATGTCCACAGAAGGAAACAGGCTCAACTGCCCTCCCCCAACTCCACCCCTCCCCCTCACGTCTGAGCCTTCGGAGACTCTGACATGTAGTTTGTGTGCTGTTCTAGAGGCTACTTCTTGTCATAGTGAGGTTCAGCTTGCCAGGACCATTTCAAGGCTGGGAGCTCTGGCTCTGCCTCTGTGACTTCCATCAAGTGTTAGAGCAACCATTCACAGCTATGGACCTAACTTTTCTACTTTCTCTTTGCTCATAATCAAGTGTATTGTTAAGAAACGTGCATTCTCAAAGTATACTGCATCAACCACTCATCATGGCCCACTTCATCTATGAGACAGTCTTCTCAGTGTTCTTGTTCATAGTGAACCGGTGATGCCATGAAAAATAGTGCGTCATTGGTGTCTCATTTAAAACATCTCACTTATTTTGGAACTATTTTGCTATGCTAGAGAATAGGGTGGAAGTGTTTTGTGAAAATAATAAGTACTCTGTGTTTGCTTTTGTCTGTTAGCAAGGTATGAGAACCATAGTTCTTAAGCAGGTACAAGAATAGTGGGAACGAAACTGAGGGCCATGCCGCAGTGCAGGGTGGGTGTTAGTGTCACTGAGAAACGTACATCACACTTTTCTCTTAGAATCTCGTGCCAGCATGGCCATTTACCTCCTGGGAGACCTATATCATTCTCCATATTTCCCTTTGTGCCTTGGCAGCCAGAAAGCCCAGAGCAAAATGTGAAAATACTAAACTGTAGTTTGTGTGTGTGTGTGTGTGTGTGAGAGAGAGAGAGAGATGGAGAGAGGGACAGATAGGGACAGACAGACAGGAAGGGAGATGAGAAGCATCAGTTCTTTGTTGCGGCTCCTTAGTTGTTCATTGATTGCTTTCTCATATGCCTTGACCAGATGGCTCCAGCAGAGTGAATGACCCCTTGCTCAAGCCATTGACCTTGGGCTTCATGTCAGTGACCTTTGGGTTCAAGCCAACTACCACGGAGTCATGTCTATGGTCTCATGCTCAATCCAGCGGCCCCCTCACTCAAGCTGGTGAGCCCACGCTCTAGTCAGTGACCTCGGGGTTTTGGACCTGGGTAGTCTGTCCCAGGTCGTTGCTCAATCCACTGTGCCACCACCACGTGGTCAGGCTCAATTGTAGTTTTTTATTTCGAGTCTAATTATAGAGATTTCCTGTCTTAAATCACGTGGTTTTATCTTTTAAAAATAATAACTTTTATTTTTTCTTATTACCACATTGATACATTATTACAGCAAATATGGAAAATAATAGATTATACCTTCCCAATCAGATATTTTTCCTTTACAGATAGTCACTGTTTACATTTTAATTATTCTAATTTCTTCTAAGCATAGATTGTATGTATATATGTGTGTGTGTATATATATTTACATCTGTGTGTGTATTTTACAAAAATGAAGTACTTTTTATACTTTATTAGAACTTTTTTAAACTTAACCTTTATAAACATTTTCTATGTCATTAAATATTCCTGCACAACAGTATCTTTAATAACTGATATATTTCATCTTGTACTTGTAGCTTGATTCAGCTTTGTGCTGTTATAAACAACTCTGTCATGTATATGCTTGTAGCTAAATCTCTGAAGCACTATCACAATCATTTCCTTCGAAGAGAATTTCTAGAAGTGACATACTTGAGTAAAGTGGCTATAATATTTTTAAGGCTCTAGATAAATGTTTCCATGTTGTCCTCCAGAAAGCATGAACTAATGTATTTGATCACCTTAAGCTTGAGAGCGCCTCTTCCCTGAATCTCCTGCAATACCAAGATTATTATTTTTTAAAATCTGTATTAGGAGGCAAGACTTCTGGCTGTGGCCAAATGAGGAGGCTGCAAATCCTCTCCCCAGAAAGCAGCTATAAATCCAGACAAAAATGAACAAAAACAGTCATTTTATCACTCTGGTAATCCATCAAAGGCATACAACAAACAGAGAAGCGTTATTCTTGAAAGACTGCTGATGTTTGGGTAAGAACACTGGGAGACCGTGGGGGCTCCCCACCCTCTCCACCCGCCTCTGTGGGCACACTGGTGTGGTCTCAGCCAGGCAGCACTCAGAACCAGCCGTGGCTGCCCAGGTAAAGGGACTCCCTCTCTGCCGTGGTGGGATGCCTCCACCATGGAGTGCTTTCTTACTTCCCTTCTCCCCTGCTTCAGTTTCCTTTGAGTCTTTAAAATAAATAAAAGTATTCTTTTATTAAAAAACAGCACTATTTATTATAGAAAAAAGGGAAAATAAACATAAACAAAGAGAAGAAAATTAAAAGCTCCCATAAGCTCACGTGGTGTGTATTCCTCTGTGTCAGCTCATGTCAGTAGGACTTGCAGTGATCACGGGAATGTTCTGTGCTGTTCAGGGCAGTAGCCACCGTCCTCATGTGTTAATTAAGCGCTGGAAATGTGGCTTGTGTAACTGAGGAACTGAAGTTTTAGTTTTTATTAATTTTCATTCATTTAAATTTAAATATACACATGTGGCTAGTGGCTATAGTATTAGACAGCCTAGTTCTATTATTTCTATAATATGGACGCATGCATAACATACATAGTTAAAAAAATATACCACATGTTGTATTTTATTTCCTTTTTCAGGGTAAAAATATATTATAAACTTAATTTTAATAGCTGATGACACATTTTCCATTGAATGAAGGTACTATAATTTGTTTAACAAAACTTCTGTTGTGCCTTCAGGGTATTTCCAATATTTTGATATTATAAACACCCTTGTAGATAATCCTTATAGCTAAAGTTGTGGCATTTACAATTACTTACGGAGGATAAATTCTTAGAATTTGGATGATTGGGTCAAATTTGATACCCCTTTCCAAACCTCTCTTCCAAGAAGTTCTATCAGTGAACATTCTCACCAGCAGTGGATGAAAGCATCTCACCATTACTTTGTTATTTTTAAATTGAGATGAATACACATGTCCTAGGAATTACCATTTTAAAGTTTATCATTTGGTGGTTTTAATATATTCACCAAGTTGAGCAACCATCATTGCTATCTAATTTCAGAACATTTTCAGGACTCCACAAAAGAAATTTCATACTAATTAGCAGTCAGTTCCCATTCCCTCCTTCCCTCAGCCCTTGGCAACCACTAATCTACTTTGCATCTCTATTCATTTGCCTATTCTGGACATTTCATACAAATGAAATCATTCACCATGCAGTCATTTGTGTCTAGTTTCTTTAACTTATCATAGTGTTTTCAAGATTTAAGATTCATAATGGTTTCAGGGTTATAGCATAAACCAGTACTTCATTTCTTTTTAGGGCTGGAAAATGTCCTATTTTATCAATATACCATATTGTTTACCCATTCATCTTGATGGAAATTTGGGTCATTTCCATTTTTTGTCTATGATGAATAATAATGCTTCTATGAACATTCATGTACAAGTTTTTTTTTTTTTTTTGGAAATATTTTCAATTCTCTTGGGTGCGTACCTAGGAATGGAATTGCTGGATCAAATGGTGACTCTATGTTTAATTTTTGAGACTGCCAAACTGTTTCCACAGTAGCTGTGCCACTTGACAGTCCCACCTCAAGGTCTGACCGAGGGTTGTGGCTTCTCCAACACTTTTTATTGTCCATCTTTGTGCTTATGGCTATCCTAGTGGGTATGATGTTGTATCTGTGGTTTTGATTTTCGTTTTCCTAATAACTAATGAGGTTGAGCATCTTTCATGTGCGTTTTGACCATTTGTGTATCTTCTTTGGAGAAATGTCTATTCAAATTATTTATCCATTTAAATATTGGATTGCCTTTTTATTGTAGAGTTGTAAGAGTTCTTTATGCATTCTAGATACTAGGCCCTTATCAAGACATGGTTTGCAAATATTTTATTTCTAAAAGTTATCTTCTCACTCCTTTGGTGGTAGTCTTTGAAACACAAAAGTTTTAATTTTGATAATCTTATCTAATAAATCTTATCTTTTTTTTTTAACTTGTGCTTTTGGTGTCATATCTAAGAAACCATTGCCTAATCTAAGTTCACAAAGTTTACACCTATGGTTTTCCCAAGAGTTTTATAGTTTTAGCTTTTCCATTTAGGTATTTGATATATTTTGAGTTGTTTTTACATATGTTATGATTTAGGGATCCATATTTAGTCTTTTGCACATAGCTATCCAGTTATACTAGTATCATCCTCATTGGTTGTCATAACACCCTTGTCAAAATCAGTTGACCATTAATATATATTTACTTCTGTATTCTCAATTTTATTCATTGGTCTATATTGTTTATCCTTATGCTGGTAGCACACAATTTTGATTATTGTTGTTTTGTAGTACTTTTGAAATTGGGACATACAAGTTTGCAACTTTGTTGTTGTTTTTCAAGATTATTTTGGCTGTTCTCAGTCCTTTCTATTTCCATTCAAATTTTAGGATTAGTTAATTTCAGCAAGAAAGCCAGCTGGGATTTTGATAGGGAGGCATTGAATCTGTGAATCAATTTAAAGGTTATTAATTGAAGAGATGCTTTTCAGTTAGTTAGGTCTTTTTTAATTTCTTTCAATGATGCTTGGTAATTTTCAGTGTTCCGGTCTTGTTTTGTTAAAAAAAAAAAAAGTTAAAATTTTTTTTTTTTAATTTTTAATTTAATTTAATTTTTTAATGGGGTGACATCAATAAATCAGGATACATATATTCAAAGATAACAAGTCCAGGTTATCTTGTCGTTCAATTATGTTGCATACCCATCACCCAAAGTCAGATTGTCCTCTGTCACCTTCTATCTTGTTTTCTTTGTGCCCCTCCCCCTCCCCCTTTCCCTCTCCCATTCCCCCTCCCCCCCCGTAACCACCACACTCTTATCAATGTCTCTTAGTTTCACTTTTATGTCCCACCTACATATGGAATAATGCAGTTCCTGTTTTTTTCTGATTTACTTATTTCGCTTCGTATCATGTTATCAAGATCCCACCATTTTGCTGTAAATGTTCCGATGTCATCATTTCTTATGGCTGAGTAGTATTCCATAGTGTATATGTGCCATATCTTCTTTATCCAGTCATCTATTGACGGGCTTTTTGGTTGTTTCCATGTCCTGGCCACTGTGAACAATGCTGCAATAAACATGGGGCTGCATGTGTCTTTACGTATCAATGTTTCTGAGTTTTTGGGGTATATACCCAGTAGAGGGATTGCTGGGTCATAAGGTAGTTCTATTTTCAGTTTTTTGAGGAACCACCATACTTTCTTCCATAATGGTTGTACTACTTTACATTCCCACCAACAGTGGATGAGGGTTCCTTTTTCTCCACAGCCTCTCCAACATTTGCTATTACGTGTCTTGCTAATAATAGCTAATCGAACAGGTGTGAGGTGGTATCTCATTGCCGTTTTGATTTGCATTTCTCTAATAGCTAAAGAAGATGAGCATCTTTTCATATATCTGTTGGCCATTTGTATTTCTTCCTGGGAGAAGTGTCTGTTCATAACCTCTTCCCATTTTTTTATTGGATTGTTTGTTTGATTGTTGCTGAGTTTTATGAGTTCTTTGTATATTTTGGATATTAGGCCCTTATCTGAGCTGTTGTTTGAAAATATCATTTCCCATTTAGTTGGCTTTCTGTTTATTTTGTTATCAGTTTCTCTTGCTGAGCAAAAACTTCTTAGTCTGATGTAGTCCCATTCATTAATTTTTGCCTTCACTTCTCTTTCCTGTGGAGTCAAATTCATAAAATGCTCTTTAAAACCCAGGTCCATGAGTTGAGTACCTATGTCTTCTTCTATGTACTTAATTGTTTCAGGTCTTATGTTTAGATCTTTGATCCATTTTGAGTTAATTTTTGTACAGGGGGAGAGACTGTAGTCCAGTTTCATTCTTTTGCATGTGGCTTTCCAGTTTTCCCAGCACCATTTATTGAAGAGGCTTTCTTTTCTCCATTGTGTGTTGTTGGCCCCTTTATCAAAAATTATTTGACTATATATATGTGGTTTTATTTCTGGACTTTCTATTCTGTTCCATTGGTCTGAGTGTCTATTTTTCTGCCAATACCATGCTGTTTTGATTGTCGTGGCCCTATAATAGAGTTTGAAGTCAGGGATTGTAATGCCCCCAGCTTCATTCTTTTTCTTTAGGATTGCTTTGGCTATTCGGGGTTTTTTATAGTTCCATATAAATCTGATGATTTTTTGCTCTATTTCTTTAAAAAACGTCATTGGAAGTTTGATGGGAATTGCATTAAATTTGTATATTGCTTTGGGTAATATAGCCATCTTGATTATATTTATTCTTCCTAGCCAAGAACAAGGTATATTCTTCCATCTCATTATATCTTTTTCGATTTCCCTTAACAATGGTTTATAGTTTTCATTATATAAGTCCTTTACATTCTTTGTTATGTTTATTCCTAAGTATTTTATTTTTTTTGTTGCAATCGTGAAGGGGATTATTCTTTTGAGTTCGTTCTCAATTGTTTCATTGTTGGCATATAGAAAGGCTATTGACTTCTGTATGTTAATTTTGTATCCTGCGACCTTACTGTATTGGCTTATTGTTTCTAGTAGTCTTTTTGTGGATTCTTTGGGGTTTTCGATGTATAGGATCATATCATCTGCAAAAAGTGATACCTTTACTTCTTCTTTTCCGATATGGATGCCTTTTATTTCTTTGTCTTGTCTGATTGCTCTGGCTAGAACCTCTAGTACCACATTAAATAAGAGTGGAGAGAGTGGACAACCCTGTCTTGTTCCTGATTTAAGGGGGAAAGCCTTCAGTTTAGTGCCATTTAATATGATGTTAGCTGATGGTTTATCATATATGGCCTTTATCATGTTGAGATATTTTCCTTCTATACCCATTTTGTTGAGAGTCTTAAACATAAAATTGTGTTGTATTTTATCAAAAGCATTTTCTGCGTCTATTGATAAGATCATGTGGTTTTTGTTCTTTGTTTTGTTGATATGGTGTATTATGTTAACCGTTTTACGTATGTTGTACCATCCTTGAGATTCTGGGATGAATCCCACTTGATCATGATGTATTATTTTTTTAATATGTTGTTGTATTCGATTTGCTAGTATTTTATTTAGTATTTTAGCATCTGTATTCATTAGAGATATTGGTTTGTAGTTTTCTTTTTTTGTGCCATCCTTGCCTGGTTTTGGTATGAGGGTTATGTTGGCCTCATAAAATGTGTTTGGAAGTATTGCTTCTTCTTCAATTTTTTGGAAGACTTTGAGTAGAATAGGAACTAAGTCTTCTTTGAATGTTTGATAAAATTCGCTGGTATAGCCGTCAGGGCCTGGACTTTTATTTTTGGGGAGGTTTTTAATGTTTTTTTCTATTTCTTCTCTACTGATAGGTCTGTTTAGGCTTTCTGCTTCTTCTTGACTCAGTCTAGGAAGGTTGTATTGTTCTAGGAATTTATCCATTTCTTCTAGGTTGTTGAATTTAGTGGCATAAAGTTTTTCATAGTATTCTACAATAATTCTTTGTATATCTACGGTGTCCGTGGTGATTTCTCCACTTTCATTTTGGATTTTGTTTATATGAGTTCTTTCTCTTTTTTCCTTGGTAAGTCTTGCCAAGGGTTTGTCAATTTTGTTGATCTTTTCAAAGAACCAGCTCCTTGTTCTATTAATTTCTTCTATAGTTTTTCTGTTCTCTAATTCATTTATTTCTGCTCTGATTTTTATTATCTCCTTTCTTCGGCTGGTTTTGGGTTTTCTTTGTTCTTCTTTTTCTAGTTCCTTAAGGTGGGAAGTTAAGTGGTTCACTTGGGTTCTCTCTTGTTTGTTCACATATGCCTGAAGTGATATGAACTTCCCTCTTATCACTGCTTTTGCTGTATCACATAGATTCTGATATGTCGTATTGTCATTTTCATTAGTCTGTATATATCTTTTGATCTCTGCACTTATTTCTTCTTTGACCCATTCATTTTTTAAAAGTATGTCGTTTAGTTTCCACATTTTTGTGGTATTTTTTTCCTCTTTTTTGCAGTTGAATTCTAGTTTCAAGGCTTTATGATCAGAAAATATGCTTGGTACAACTGCAATTTTTCTGAATTTGCTGATGTTGTTTTTGTGACCCAACATATGGTCAATTCTTGAGAATGATCCATGTACACTGGAGAAAAATGTATACTCAGTCACTTTGGGATGAAATGTCCTGTAGATGTCTATCATATCCAAGTGCTCTAGTGTTCTGTTTAAGGCCACTATGTCTTTGTTGATTCTCTGTTTGGATGACCGGCCGTCAGCGGTGTATTGAGGTCTCCAAGTATGATTGTATTTTTGTCAGTTTTTGTTTTAAGATCAATAAGTAGCTGTCTTATATACTTTGGTGCTCCTTGATTTGGTGCATATATATTAAGAATTGTTATGTCTTCTTGATTCAGTGTCCCCTTAGCCATTATGAAACAGCCATTTTTGTCTCTGAGTACTTTTCCTGTCTTGTAGTCAGCATTATCCGATATGAGTATTGCTACACCTGCTTTTTTTTGGATGTTATTTGCTTGGAGTATTGTTTTCCAGCCTTTCACTTTGAATTTGTTTTTATCCTTGTTACTTAGATGAGTTTCCTGTAGGCAGCATACAGTTGGATTTTCTTTTTTAATCCATTCTACTACTCTGTGCCTTTTTATTGGTGAGTTTAATCCGTTTACATTTAGTGTAATTATTGACACTTGTGAGTTCCCTATTGCCATTTTATATCTTGCTTTCTGTTAGTTTTGTGTCTTGTTTGATCCTTCTCTTTCGTTTTTCTATCTTTTGTTTTTATTTGGTTGTATTCCATACATCTTTCCTCTGTTGCTATCTCTTTTATCTCATGTGCTTCTGTGGTGGTTTTTTCAATGGTGGTTACCTTTGAGTAATGAAAAGGGTCCCTACCCTGTTCATTGTAGCGAACTATTTTGTGAGTACTTTTGCAGTCCATCGTCCTTTGCTACTGTTAATCTCCATCTTCTCCCCCCCTTTCTTTTTGTTGTTGTCACAGTTTAAATTTGGTTTTATTGTGTTCTTCTTGGAGCTTTTACTTGTGGCTCTGTTTTTTTTTTGTTCTTTGTATCTGATTGGAGAACCCCCTTTAGTAATTCCTGGAGTGGGGGTTTTCTGATGATAAATTCCCTCATCTTCTCTGTATCTGTGAATGTTTTTATTTCTCCTTCATATTTGAAGGATAGCTTTGATGGGTATAGTATTCGTGGCTGAAAGTTCCTCTCTTTCAGGACTTTAAATATTGGGGTCCACTCTCTTCTAGCTTGTAGAGTTTCTGCTGAGAAATCTGATGATAATCTAATGGGCCTTCCTTTATATGTTGTATTCTTCTTTTCCCTGGCTGCCTTGAGAATTTTTTCTTTGCTGTTGGTTTGTGCCAATTTCATTATGATATGCCTTGGAGTAGGTTTGTTGGGGTTAAGAAAACTCGGAGTTCTGTTTGCTTCTTGAACTTGAGGCTTTAGTTCTTTCCACAGGCTTGGGAAGTTCTCATCTATTATTTGTTTGAGTATGTTCTCCATTCCATTTTCTCTCTCTTCTCCCTCTGATATACCTATTATTCTTATGTTATTCTTTTTGATGGAGTCAGATAATTCTTGTAGGGCTATCTCATTTTTTTTAAATTTTTGAGTCTCTTTCTTCTTCTCTCTGTTGTGCCTCAAGTTGCTTGTCTTCTATTTCACTAATCCTCTCTTCTATCTGACCTGTTCTATTAGCTAAGCTTGTTACTTCGTTTTTCAGCTTGTGAATTGAGTTTTTCATCTCTGTTTGATTTGTTTTTATAGTTTCAATTTCCTTGGACATATATTCTTTGTGTTCATTGAGTTGTTTTCTGAGCTCCCTAAATTGCCTTTCTGTGTTTTCTTGTATATCTCGGAGGATTTTTAGAATTTCTATCTTGAATTCTCTGTCATTTAGCTCCAAGGTTTCCAATATATTAAATTTTTTCTCCATAGATTTTTCCTCATCTAGCTGTGTTACCTCTCTTTCTTTTGTATCCATGATAGTTGATTTTCTCTTCCTTAATGGCATCTGAGGGTGGTTTTGTTGTTAGTATTAATGAGATTTAATAAAGATTAAAAAGTTAAAAAAAAATAAAAAATCGAAAAGAGTTGTTTTTTTTTTAAATTAATAATGAAATAAAGAAAAATAAAATAAAATAAAAATTAAAAAAAAAAGGAAATTATTCCCCCCCTCCTTTTTTCCTCTCCTCTCCTCTCCCCTATTTCTTGAGAAAATCTTGTGGTGAACTGTGAATTATAACAAACAATGCCTGTGATGGAGGGCCTGAATTGGGGAAAAGTAATAAAGGGGCAAAAAAAAAGAAAAAAAAAAGAAAAAAAAAGGGGGTATGGACCCACAAAAAGCAAATAAGGAAAAAATTTGGGTCAAGAATAAAATGATTTGCTTTTAGGTGTTGGTTGTCTAAGAGTTATGATGAGAGGAATAAGAGGAAAACAGAAAAATGGGGGGACAAATTAAAAAATTACTATTGTATTTAGTGGAACAAGAACTAGATAATATGGAGAGCCAGGGATGGGAGCACTGCTAGTGAGTTAAAAAGGTGAAGTAAAAACCCCCCAAAATGCCACAAACATAAGTTTGAGTCCCAGATAAGATAATTTGTTTGTTATTGAGGTTTGAATGAGAGGAGATGTAAAGGAGAAAGGAAGAAACTAATATAAAGGGAGAAAAGAAAGAGAGAGAGAGAAAAAAAGAGGGAACCACTAAAAGAAGAAAAAAGAAAGAGAGAGAGAGAGAGAGAGAGTTAAGGGTTTTGGAGTGCAACCCTCATAGAGAGAAAGGAAGAGGAGAGAAAAGATAATGGGAGATGTAACATTTATGGGTAGTGTAGTTCAAGGAGAGGAGAGAGTAAGACCGGTAGAGAGTTTAATCGGCCAAATTGGAGGAGGAAAAAAAGTATCAAGAATGAAGATAAGAGAAAGAAACGAACAAATATAATAAAATGGGATAGGTTATAATGTCTGCGGATTATTCTTGATTTTGAGAGGTTATCTTCTTGCTTTTTCTTTTCTCTCCCTCTTCCTGGTCGGTGACTCTGTACCCCGGGTTCTGCCCCTTTGGCACGCTCAGGTAGAGGTTTGCAGTTGATAAGTCTCTATGGCAATGTCATGTATTGTGCTTTAGTCTCGTTGGCAGTCGAGGCTCATTAGCATTTATAGGCTCCGACAGTGAGAGAGTCCGTGTTCCTGGAGCCTTTCTCCTAGTCTTTCCTTCCTCAATTAGTAGCCTGATAATCCAGCTATGGGGTTGCTGCTGCCTCTGCCTGGATAGTAAGAGGCTCAAAGAGCTGGCAACTCCCCACTCTATTTCCACTCAGCACAGGGCTCTGGGTAAGGCTCAGTCAGTCAGAGCTGCTAGCATAATCAGACGGGCTTTCCGCCCACTCAAAGACCTCTGGCTCTGCCACTCTGTCCGGTAACACAGGCGGGCGCCCACTTCCGGGGCGCTTGGAGGAAACTCTCACTCACTGTCTGCGCGCGCAGACCAGGATATCCGGCCAGCAGTCTCAAGTTCTGAGTGAAACCCCCAACCGCATGGAAAAGTTGCAGCGTTGGAATTGGCTCTCACTCCGTCCCCGTGCGCGGCTTTTGCAAGGCTCTGGGGCAGCCCAAGATTCCGCTTTGGCCCACACAAAGGCCCCTGACTCTGCCCCTCTGTGCGATAACACGGGCGCGCACTGCCGAGGCACTCGGAGGAATCTCTCACTCCCTATCTGCGCGCGCAGACCAGGATATGAGGCCGGCCGCGTTTCCCTCTGAGTGAAACCCCCACCAGCACGGAAAATTTCCACTGTTGGAATTAGTTCTCACTCCCTCCCGTGCGCGGCTTTCCCAGGGCGCTGGGGCTGCCCAGAGATTCTGCTTTCGGCCCACAGAAAGGCCTCTGACTCTGCCTCTCTGTGGGGCAACACGGGCACCCACTCCCGGGGCTTAGGAAGAAATCTCTTGCCCACTAACTGTGCACCGACCAGGAGATCGGGTAAAATGGCTGCCCCGCTTGTCTTTCTTTGTTTGGGTTTGGCGCGAGTGTTAGCTTGTATTGCCCGGGTTGCCACAGGATCAGTTTTTCCTCGGCTTGGATCTCTGTGCCACAGCCTGGTTCGGCCGTTTGTGCCGTGGCCTGGATCTATTCACCCCCTTTGCCCGCCTCCGTTTCTATATTCACAGTTACCAGAGAAAGCCGCCCTGTTTAGGTTAGTGAGGAAGGCGGAGCATTTCTTACTCCCTATTTCCTTCGGGGTTTGGTTATATATTTAGCCAATTTTTCACTCGACCATACCTTCGGGTGTATTGCGAAGCATCTGGAGGCTCCAAGTATAGGTTTTTCTGTTTCTGGTTGAAGATCTTGTTGAGTTTTGGGGGAGATTTATCAGTATCGCTTCCTACCCCGCCATTATTCTGACGTCATCCCTAAAAATTTTAAGTTAAATTTATTTGTGCATCGTATTCTTTCTGATGCAACGTAAATAAAATTGTCTTAATTCTATTTTTGAATTGTTTATTGGTAATGCATAGAAGTGTAATTGATTCTTGTGTTTTGATCATGTATCCCAAAACTTTTCTGAACTCAGTTAGCTTTAGTAGTTTTTCTAGTGAATTCACTAGGATTTTCTATGTACATGATCATGTCATTTACGCAATGGAGATAGTTTTACTTTTTTTTTCCCCAATATGGATGCCTTTATTTATTTATTTTTTTCTTGGCTAATTGCTTTGACAGTACAATGTTGAATAGAAGTGGTGAGAATAAACATCTTTGTCTTGCTCCTCTCTGATATTTCTCATTAACAAGATGGCCAATATAATTTATGCTATTTTTGATGACTCTTTTTATATTCTAGGAATCTGAGTGATGGAGTAGGAGTTGCTGATTAGTTCCTTCTAGGAAAGGACAGTCAAACAATAGAAATTCCTTTTGTCCTGTGCATTGGGAGGCTTGGCATATTAGTTACTAGTAAAGAAGGAATTTTAATTGAAGAATCTATTTATGCGGCATCTAGGTGCCAAGGAGTTTGATTAGCATTTTCTAAGATATAAGCATTCATTATTTAAAAATAAAAGTCCAGCCTGACCAGGTAGTGGCATATTGAATAGAGTGTCAGCATGGGATGCTAAGGACCCAGGTTCTAAACCCCGAGGTTGGTGGCTTGATCACGGGCTCATCTGGCTTGAGCATGGGCTCACCAGCTTGAGTGCAGGGTTGTCAGTTTGAGTGTGGGAGCATAGACATGATCCTATGGTCACTAGCTTGAGCCCAAAGGTTGTTGGCTTGAAGGCCAAGGTCACTGGCTTGAGCCCAGGGTCGCTGGCTTGAGCAAGGGGTCACTCACTCTGCTGGAGCCCCCCGGTCAAGGCACATATGAGAAAGCAATCTATGAACAACTAAGGTGCCGCAGGTATGAGTTGATGCTTCTCATCTCTCTCCCTGTATCTTAAAAAAATAAAAAAATAAAAAATAAAAGTCCAGTTTTCCCTACTAGTTTTTCTTTCCTAGTTTCCCAGCCTTTCGCACTGTATTTTTGATTGCCCACTATATGCATCAGGTACCTTGCTGGAATCACAGACTAATAAACACAAGGCATGTTGTCCTCAGGGTGCTAGTGGAGAAGTTTTTGGAGAGACAGGAAGTAGGAAGTTTAATATTGTGGCAAGTGGTTCCCATCAAAGGGTAACCTGTCAGAAGAAAACTAGTGCCAGGTGTGGGCTTCCCCTTTGGAGTTTTTGAGTCTCAGTTTGCTAATGGAACATTCATTTTCTTTCCCATGGAATCAAAGAATTTTTAGAACTGGAAGCTTGGAAATCCTTTATCCAACGTCACATTTTTTGATAGGAGGAACCTCTTACTTTATGCAACAATTCCTGTTCTATCTCATCAGCAACTCTTCTTTTTCTGAAACATTTTATATTTCATGTGTGTGTGTGTGCGCGCGCACACAGGGCCTTTTCCACAGGGAGGCAGTCCATGTTTAGCCCACTTCCTGGCTCCATTTGTTGTGTCTGGTTGGGGTAATATGACACCAGCCCCCATGTTCATCTTCAGTGAGGCTCCTGTGGTATTCCTGCTTCGCCTTATCTCAAAGGCCACTCAGTATTGTCCTGCCATAGATGCTTTTTGACGTGGAACTGACAAGGATGGGTTGTTCGTTATCTGACTCCAAATCTGAGTTACCCAGAATGACTGTGGAAGGCTTCCTCTTCTGTTTTATTGTACATTCAATGTTGTTTGTCAAGAGCACACTTGTTCCATTTCAGACTTGTCAGTTCAGAGGTTTAATTAGGATGCATATGAAGTCAACCTGTGTGCTTACTATAGAGTCATCATTCTAGGAAAGAAAAGCATGAAAGTGATTATTAACAAAAACAATTTAAATGGTATACATCTTAAATAAGTTTACAGAGTTTTTTTAACAAGTAAATTCAGAATTATATGGTACATGTGTTTCCATTTTTACTTTGGTTTTTAAAAAGAAACCCTTAATTCTGGCTTCTTTCTTTTTTTTTTTTTTTTTTTGTATTTTTCTGAAGTTGAAAACGGGGAGACAGTCTGACAGACTCCTGCATGCGCCCGACCGGGATCCACCCGGCATGCCCACCAGGGGGCGATGCTCTGCCCATCTGGGTCGTCGCTCTGTTGCAACCAGAGGCACTCTAGCGCCTGAGGCAGAGGCCATGGAGCCATCCTCAGCGCCTGGGCCAACTTTGCTCCAGTGGAGCCTTGGCTGTGGGAGAGGAAGAGAGAGACAGAGAGAAAGGAGAGGGGGAGGGGTGGAAAAGCAGATGGGTGCTTCTCTTGTGTGCCCTGGCTGGGAATCGAACCTGGGACTCCTGCACACCAGGCCGACGCTCCACCAGTGAGCCATCTGGACAGGGCCAATTCTGGCTTTCTTATATATTATTTATTATTATGATTAAAATAACATCAGGTTACTTTTTTATCATTTCACTGGTAAATGGAACAGAAACCTTATGGCCTTGGGCTACAAAAGAATGAATTATCCCCACAAACCCTTCAAGTTTAATTAACTTTTAAACAAATATGAAGATCTCGTTTCCTTTTTTCTTTTTTATTATACTGCATGTTTTTCTTTTGATTATGTGAGGGTGAGATAAGGATGCAGAATGCTTTCTGGTTCTCATTGTTTACTGCGTATGATCCAGCAGCCGGTTCACTCAAAAGGGAAATAGGAAAATAACTACTCTATTTGTGCCTTGTAAGCGGTTTGTGAAGTGCCCTTCTAGTTCCTATGATTTAAGGTTGGCTTCTCTCCTCATAGACTTCCAAAATTAAATTAAAAAGTGGTGCAAACAGCATTTTAAAACCAAGCACAAATATTGTGTGGGGACAAACCCAGCACATTGAAGAATCACAGCATTTCAGGCAGTCCTTTGGTTCAGTGCCGTTAAGAATGCAGCAGGAGGTGCTGACTGATTGGCTCAGTGGCTAGAATGTTGGCCTGGCATGTGGACGTCCTGGGTTTGATGCCCAGTCACGGCACATGTGAGCAGTGACCATCTGCTTCTCTCACCTTCCTTCTCCCCATTCTCACCCTCTTCCCTTCCAGTGATTCGATTGGTTCGAATGTGGCCCTGGGCACTGATGATAGCTCGGTTGATCCAAGTGCATCAGCCTCAGGTGCTAAAAATAGCTTAGTTGATTTGAGCATTAGCCCAAGATGGGGTTGCTGGGTGGATCCCTGTTGGGGCGCATGCGGGAGTCTGTCTCACTATCTCCCCTCCTCAAAAAGAAATAAAAAAAAAAGGAATGCAACAGGAAAGGAAAGGGGTTGAGGAGGGGATCCTGAGAAAGTCCTAGGTCATTGAAAAGCCTCTGATGGTTTGCCTGTGTTGGGGTCCATTGGGGTGGGGAGTGGAGGGCCTAAATTGGTGTTTATAGTCCAGCTTTCCCTATTATGTGTGATAAAGGCATTAGTAGAACATTGTCACTGAGTTACTCTTTACCTCTGTCTGAGCCCTAGAGCTGCCCTGGGACTTGCTAATGGGTAAGGGAGGGAGAGTTGGGTGAGGAGGACCTTCCTAGAAAAGAGGGTGGCACCATGTAGAGGAAAGAGCATTTAGATTGGCAGTCAGGAACCTGGGTCCTGTTCTTGGACCTTCTGCCTTCAAACCCTGTGACCTTGGACGAGTCACCTTACCCCTCTGAGCTGTGGTTTCCATACTGCAAAATACAGGCTTGACTGCAATCTGATTTTCCGATCAAATTCCCAAGCCTCCATGAAGCCATCTCAGAGGCTGTCCCCGCATACACATTTGGGGGTCCGGGTTCCTGGCCCATGCCTCCCAAGGAGAATTGCCTCAGTTTCCTCTCCTGTATTTATGTCTCTTCAAGCTACTTTCAAAAGTGTTTGAAAACTACTAGAAAGCCTGATCCTAAAGCTCTTCTGGTTTTTAGATTCCAGTTGTCACTAACATTGATGCACATCCAGGCTAAATGTGGGAGGGATCAAGGGACACACCTTATTCTGACCTCTCCCGTCTTTCTCAGGAGACACCAGGGACATTGTCTCTTCATCAGAAAAGTGCTCATTTGTCAACTTGAAGCAGCAGTAGGAAAAGGAGTCTGTGTTCATAGGATTTCAGCCTCCAACTCCAGGAACATTTCCCTCCTATGGATAAAGTTTCTCTTGGCTCCAAGTTTAGGACTAGCCATTCCTTGTAAGTGGCCTGGGAGCTGGGTGATTTGGGGGGCAGCTGTAGCCTCCATCTAGTGACCCTGGTCAGCTTTCCATAGCAGCTGTCAGTTCGCTGAGCCCTGCACCTTGTCTCTGAGGTTAGGGCAATAACCACGTGTCACCTACAAGTCAGAATTCTGGGAGCTGGGCCTCTCCCAAGAGTCATGTGCTAGTTTATATTAAATAAGCCCTTTCTCCCTGATGTCGAGTTATCACTATCTGTGCTGTCTTGGGAATCTTTTTCTTTTACTCCTCAATAATATACTTTCCTCTGCCACAGACTTTCCTCTACCTCTTTTGAAATTGTAGCACACATACTTTTGGGTTGTCAGGAGTGAACATTTAGGAAGTAGGCCTTCAATTTCCCTGCTGTTGCAAGCAAACATAATGCCTTTTATTATCTGTCTCAAGATGCTCTGAGAACACACACGCCTGCGAGGAAAGGTTTGGCAGAGGAACCCGTTATGAAAGAACTATTTTAATTGAAGAACATATAGCTAAAGACTCAGGGGTCTTGAGTAGTTTAATTAATGTTTATTAGAAATGAAGATTTGCTATTTAAAAATGAAAATTTAAACCTGTCTCCATACCCATTTCTCCATCACATCATTGTTCCTTTCGCCCGCTTTTTAATTTAGCAAACTTTTATTGTGTTCCCACGATGAGACCAGACACCTTGTTAATTATGGTCTGACAAGGATGAGTAAGACTCAGGCCTTGCCCTCAAGGGGCTGGCGGCCGGGCTCAGGAGAAAGCTAAGCAGACGTCATAGCCCAGAGTGCTCAGTGCTCTCTGGAGAAGGTCTGGCAGCTAGGGAGTGCTCAGGATGAGGAGCCTTGTGCACTCTGCTGGGGCAGGAAGTGGTCCTTGCGGCAGGAACCCCTGGGCCTGTGCCTAGAGGGTGATCTAGAGGTGGCCCAGAAAGGAGGGGGTGGGCATTTGGGGCAGAGGGAGCATTAGGTTAAGGTGCAGGGAGCTGGTGGATTTGGTAGTGTAAGAGCTCAGTGAGGTTGGAGCAGACTGTGAAGGAGGGGTGAAGAGGTGGGAGCAGGAGCCTCAGCCTGGATGGACTGTGGAAGGCCTGAATGCTTTACTAATGGGCCTGTCAGTTTGGTTTTACCCTGAGGATATGGGAACCCACCACAGTATTTTAGGCAGATTGGGATAGGTTTGCAAGGCTCTTTAACATCGCAGTTATAAAGTTAGAAGCAAGGGCTCTGGATGGAGGTGACTGGGCTTGAATCCTGCTGTTTTGTCTTGACCACATTCCAGCTGTGGGCAAGTTACATAACTGGGTTGTCTCATCTTTAAAGTAGGTATTTAAAATCCTATCTGTCTCCTGGGATTCTTATGAGAAATAGATAAGTAAATCCATCAAAGGCTCTTACAAAAATAGGTCCATAGTAAGCACTTACTAAACTTTAGTTATCTCTCTCTTTTTTTTTTTGAGAGAGAGAGACAGGAACATCGAGCTGCTCCTGTGTATGCCCTGACCCGGGAATCAAACCAGCAACCTCCCCACTCTGGGGCGATGCTCCCACCAACCGTGCTGTATGGCCAGGGCTTAATTTTTATTGATTTTTAGACAGACAGAAGAAGAGAGACAGGGGGAGAAGAAGTGTTTGTTGTTCCTCTCAGTCATGCATTTTTTGGTTGCTTCTTACGTGTGCCCTGACCAGGGATCGAACCCACAATCTTGTTGTTTCAGGACGATGCATTTAACTGACGGAGCTAACTATCCAGGGCCAATTTATTATCCTTTTTTGGGGGATGGGGCATATCATCTTTTCCATTAGTAGTCTCCCTAGACTGTGTATCATTTACCTACTGCCATAATAATATCCTGTAAAAATTTCTTTAAAATACAATAGTTTAGGCCCTGGCCGGTTGGCTCAGCGGTAGAGTGTCCGCCTGGCGTGTGGGGGACCCGGGTTCGATTCCTGGCCAGGGCACATAGGAGAAGCGCCCATTTGCTTCTCCACCCCCCCTTCCGTTCTGTCTCTCTCTTCCCCTCCTGCAGCCAAGGCTCCATTGGAGCAAAGATGGTCCGGGCGCTGGGGATGGCTCCTTGGCCTCTGCCCCAGGCGCTAGAGTGGCTCTGGTCGTGGCAGAGCATCGCCCCCTGGTGGGCGTGCCGGGTGGATCCCGGTCGGGCGCATGCGGGATTCTGTCTGACTGTCTCTTCCCGTTTCCAGCTTCAGAAAAATACAAAAAAAAAAAAAAATACAATAGTTTAGAATGGTGATTTTTAACCTTTTTTATCTCATGATACTCAGAAACTTATTACTGAAATTCTGCGGCACACCAAAAAAAATTTTTTTTGCTGATGTGTTAAAAATACATAAATTTTGATTTATTTACTCAAGACAGCTAATGTGTTGGCTGTTGTCATTTTTTTATTTGAAAAGGGAAAGGAGGTCAGTGCCCCTGACTAAATAGTCAGGTATTGCATGTTTTAAAAGTTTTCGCAGTATATTGGTTGAAAATTGCTGGTTTAGAACAATAATGATTTATTGTGGCTTTTGCAGTTGGCTGGGGCTTGGCTGATCTAGACTGGACTTGACTGAGCAGGTGAACTTCAAGCTGCGACCTGGTGTGCTTCACATGGAACTCACCCCGAGGCAGCTCTTCCCAAGGCAGTGGCAGAGCTGGGAGATCTACGAGGAAACCCGCAAGACTTCTTAAGGCTTAGCTTCCCTCCAGCCAAATCAAGTCCCAGGCAAACCCAGAATCAAGGGGCAGAGGAATATAGAGATCTCACCATTAATGGGAGGAGCTTCAGTGTCCCTTGGTGAAGGGTGTGAACATAGGCCATGGTGAAGGATGGCAGCCAATAGTGTGAGGCTACACTGGTGTCTCCTGTAACTGCAACTTTGTAGCTTCCATGAGAAAGCTTCCATGAGGGACAAAGTCAGCATTCGGCTTGGGCAAGCCTAAACCCCGGGAGTATGGCTTTAATTGGTGACCTTCCTGCACTTGTCCCAATGTTGACCTTTAGACCTTGCAAATGTCTTCCCTGCTTGTCAGAGTCTCTGCTGGAGACTGCGTATTTTAGGGGAAAATGTGCTGATGTGAGCTTGAACCTGGACTCCGTGGAATAAATGGGCTCATGCTCTCGAGACCACTTGTGGGAAAGACTGGAGAGGAGTAGTGTGTTCCCACAGGAACGCTCGGTAGCCTCTCTCAGACTTGCGAAGCTGCAGTGAAAAATTCTTTGAACATGGCTTGTAGCAAGTGTGAACAGCTATGATAAGACTTGCTGTTTAAATCCAAGGATAAAATATGGGTTATTTTTAAAAATTTTTAATGTTTATTTATTGATTTTAGAGAAAGAGGAAAGAAGAGAGAGAGACAGACAGAGACAACAGGAACATTGATCTATTCCTGTATGTGCCCTGACTGGGGATCGAACTGACACCTTCTGTGCTTCGGCATGATGCTATCCGGTCAGGGCAAAGCATGTGTGTGTTACTTTACATGTGTTTTTAGATGTCTCTCTCCCAGTTCAGTGGAAGAAACTGCATTTTTCTGCCCCCTCCCGCATTTGCTCTCTTTGTGGGAACCTCCTGTGAGGCACACCTGACTCTCCAGTGGACACCCCTAGGCAGATGCTGGAAGGGAGGGGAGGGAGAGGCAGCCTGGTCTGTGCTCCTCTCCTTCTCCCAGACTCCTCTGGGCTTGGGAGTAGGATGGGGGCAGTGATGGGAGGAGTCAGATGCCATTGCTCTGCCAGCATGTAAAATAATCTCTCTCCTCTTCCTTGGACTCCTTCTGTTGCCTGACAAACGTATCCATTCTCACACAGAGAAGAGAGAATAGGGACAGGGAGGATATCTTTATAAATTAGACGTTTCTATTTTATGTATGAGAATATCAATATATTATAAAATTAAATACCAATTTCTTAAAATGCTAGTCATTTATTAGATTATTAAATTAAGCAAGAGTTTTTAAATTACACTTAAGTATACAATTAAATTGAGCAATTGTTTTGGAGATGAGGAGGGAATCAATCTATTCTAGAACTTTTTGGTAACGAAAACATCACTGGAAATTAACAAGTAAAACATGTTTATAAGCTGCTCAGTAAATTGTAGCATTGGTGATGGTAGTGCTTCTCTAGTTCATTGATTGTTGGAGGGGATTATAAACAGGGGTTACAAGGTGGAGGACTCTGTCAGCTGCCTTGCTCTGGAGGAGCCTCCCTCAGCCTTTCCCTCCCTTTGAGGAAAGCTACGGGAACACAAACCCAGAAAAGCTCAGATTCTAAAACCAAGCCAAGTATATACCTTTACACTTTTACCCCCCTCTTAAAGCGGTTGCTTCTAAAAGGCACAATTCAGAATAGTCACTGCAAGAAGAGACATGCATGCTGAAATCCTAATGGTGTAATTCTATTTTGTTGAGTCAGAAAATAGGGCTGGATAACGATGTTGGTATGCAAATGCGGAGAAAGATCATCGCATCTTGTGCTTCAGGGTTGATGGTAGAAACCTGCTCATGTGGTTTAGTAGGGAAGATGAATTCAGATGAAAGTTTTCAATGGTAGATGCTCTTTTTCTTATTTTTTAAGCATTGTTTTTGGCTGAAATGATAAAGTAGTTGGTCATTGGTAGCCTTTCCTGAGTGTTCACTTAGCAAAGAGGGATTGCAGGGATTGTAGATGGGTCCTCCCCCCTCCTCCCCTCTCTTCCCTCCCTCCCTCTCTTCCCTCCCTCTCTTCCCTCCCTCCCTCTCTTCCCTCCCTCTCTTCCCTCCCTCCCTCTCTTCCCTCCCTCTCTTCCCTCCCTCCCTCTCTTCTCTCCCTCCCTCTCTTCCCTCCTCCCCTCTCTTCCCTCCCTTCTTCCTCCCTCCCTCTCTTCCCTCCCCTCTCTTCCCTCCCTCCCTCCTTCCTTCTCATCTATAGCTTTCCTTTCTAGAAGCCTAAATCTATCTAAAATACGAATGGCAAGATGTAGACATTAAGAACCAAAACACCATCAAAACAAAACAAAACCAAAAACAAGTGCAAATTTTTTATAGTACATATTGTGTATGATAGATTTCTAATATATCTGGAGGGAAAAAATCAATAGAGTAAAAATGATGGTTCTAAATCTTGCTTAAATTAAACAAGGAATTCTTCACCTTTTTTTAGATTCTTCAGGCCAAGTGGTGTTATTTCCAGGTGTGTTAGGGTTAGACTAACATTGCCACCCAAGAAGTAGCCCCTCCCTTTAAAATAAGCAGATAAATCAAATACTAGCTGGTAGCTCAACTACCATATACTTATATACCCTACAATTACTTTCTCAAAGCCTTCTACCGAATAGGAAGACATTTTAAACAGGAATTATCACTTAGCTGCCTGGTGCCCCTCTGAGGATGAAATGGCCTGGTGAGGAGGATTTGATTTGTTTTATAATCTCTTACTGAGATTTCTTACAAAACTATTATGCACATCTAGGTTTTACCTTGAGGATCTTGTACTTTATATCTAAAAAAGTGAATTGGAATAATTTCCTAACTACATATAATATAAAAGTGCTAAAGTTTTCAAAATAAGGCAATGTTGAAGAATTATTTAATAGAATTTGTAACAAATTGCTTGGACATAATATCAATCTGGAACCCACCAACATATCTTAGCTCAAAAATTAACTCCAGAGAATTGAATATTGCAAACAAAATTCCAGGAAAACTAGCTGGAAACATTTATTAAGTCTGCATAGGAATGAGACTTTTTATGGCTTTAAAACAAGAGAGGCAACCAATGGGGGAAACAAATGAACAGATTTAAATACATTAAAATTTAAAACTTCTATGCAAATGAAGAGACAACAGACTGGAAAAATTTGCATTAACTTGTTACACAAACTATTAATGTGGGTTATAACTTCAAAATATAGCTTATCCAAACGTGTAAGAAAGGGATAGGGCCTTAATAAATGTAAAATATACTAGCTACGGTTTATTGACTATGTTTCTGTGTCCACATAGATTTACAAAATCAGAGTATACTGATTGTTTTGTATAGATAATGCTTCATAGTCAGTTTTTATCACATGTCCAGGCTGTGTTACTAATTTGTCTTCTAAAATATGGTTTTCAGTGGTTGCAGAGTATTTCATTGGTAAGGAAGTACAGCCCAATTTGACTTAACTAACTTTTCAGTGCTGGAGGTTAAAGTTATGGAAATGTAATTTAAAGTGATTTCTTAAGCCAGGGTCTGTTGTTAGAGGTATGAGTATGGAAAAGTACATCCCATTGAATGAAACTGAATGATTTACAACGAAGCACATTTGATACCTTTTTTTTTATCAACAATTTTATAGTTAGCATTTACCACCGAAACCTGCTTTAGCAGAAGAAGAAATGTCATTTGAGATCCTATGCTTTTCACAACATGTCATCAGTTATCTTTAAAGGCCTTAGTGAAAGAGACATGTTAATTATCATCTCTGCAAGCATTTCTAGGATAGGGGTGACTATGGTATTAGGGCACTTTGTCAAGCATGTCATTCCCTTATCTTGCTTTTATAGCAGAGGAAATAAAGGCACTAGGGAAATACCTTTGAGGTCGCACAAGTTAACAGCAGATAAACATTAGAACTAGCAGCTTCGAAATTCCCACTGTGTGTAATTATTTCACCGCAGGCAGGAAATGACAGCGTCGGGGACAAATGGCAAATGTGGTATTTGGGGATCGGGAGGCTGGTGGGAATGCTGTGCTCTTCTGAATGGTTACGTTAGTTTCTGAGGGTTCTCACTGACTTGGAGATTTGTCAGGCGGGTCCCTTCCTCCTTAGGAAACACTGTCACCTGCAGCATTTTGATGAGCTGTTGAGGTGGAGGAGATTGGGGGTGGCCTGAGTCATTTATTAGGCGCTGCAGTGTCTTGTTGAGGTTCTGCGGAGTTTCTGAGTGTGGTTTCTGCCTCTAGCTCCCGGTGGGCCCCGAGGTGGCTGGGAGTGTGCGGTTGAGAGCGAAAGGGCAGAAACTATTTTGACTGTTTACAAGTTCACTCTCCCTCCCTACACTCCAGTGTTCTCAGAGCCACCTGGCTAGTGCTGGGTCAGCTCATCGTTTTTAAAAGTTTTGTCTCCTGGCCCTGGCCGGTTAGCTCAATCAGTTGCAGTGGTCGACAAACTCATCAGTCAACAGAGCCAAATATCCACAGTACAACGATTGAAATTTCTTTTGAGAGCCAGATTTTTTAAACTTAAACTAGACAGGTAGGTACATTCCTTATCGAGGTAGTGCCTGCACGTGGTATTTTGTGGAAGAGCCACATTCAAGGGGCCAAAGAGCCACATGTGGCTTGCAAGCCGCAGTTTGCCGACCAGGAAGTTTGAGCATCATCCCAAAACAACAAGGTTGCAGGTTCGATCCCTCGTCAGGGCACACACGGGAAGCAACCAATGAATGCACAACTAAGTGGAACAACAAATGAATGCTTACTCTTTCTCTATGATTATCTTAATTTTACTGACCGCCTTTTAAGGCCATGACTAAGTCTTTAATCAGCCAGGACTAACTAGAGACAGATGTAGTGGTGCCCCTGCTTTAGAACTTTGAAAAAAAGTGAATTTCTGAGTTCACTTTCTCTTCTGCGCAGCCTACAGTGAAGTTGACATGCTTTCTGGGAGAACACAAGAGCGGTTCCACCACTCACTTTCCACGGTATCTAGCCTGGCTGCTCAGACTGGGGGGCCCTCACTTGGCAACATCAGTTTCCCCTGAGAGCTTGTTGGATGAACAGCTTCGCTGGTCCCAGCCCCTGTGTTCTAACACACCCTCCAGGTGTTCCTGTGCATGCTCAGGTTTGAGAGGCACCAGTAGATGACAGATAAATTCACTAACTGTGAAAGGTGGCTTGAGCAGTAGTGAATGCTTCTTCCTGATTACATTTTGTATTTATACATTCATGACCCTTAACAAAAAATTTTAGTCCTTTGACATTTTAATAATTTAAACATCTTATTAAAAGTTGTTCTTTTCGTATAAATTACTATAGTATTATTGTTATTATAAAAGTTTCAGAAAATACAGAAAAGTGAAAAGTAAAGAGAAGTTTACCCCTCACATATATGTATCGATAACATTTTAAAGCTACATTATCTTTCTGGGGTGTTTTCTGTGCATAATTTTTTTTAAAATGTGTTTTTCCCCCTGTTACACAGGCTTCAGAATATGCCCTGGTAGTCCATGCTTGTTGTCTTGGTGACACAGACTGTGCATTAAGAACGGTGGAACTGTAGTGACAGTCAGTTGTTAAGAAACTTTGTTAAGAAACTTTGTTATGAGTGTTTGTCACTTGGAAGACTGTTTATGTGATGCACGGAACTGGGCTGAGCAGGACTGGACTGAACCGGTAGAGAGCAGACCTTCAGAGTGTGATGCACGGAACTGGGCTGAGCCGGTAGAGAGCAGACCTTCAGAGTGTGATGCACGGAACTGGGCTGAGCCGGTAGAGAGCAGACCTTCAGAGTGTGATGCACGGAACTGGGCTGAGCGGACTGGACTGAGCCGGTAGAGAGCAGACCTTCAGAGTGTGATGCACGGAACTGGGCTGAGCAGGACTGGACTGAGCCGGTAGAGAGCAGACCTTCAGAGTGTGATGCACGGAACTGGGCTGAGCGGACTGGACTGAACCGGTAGAGAGCAGACCTTCAGGTACCACCCAGACCCTGCTGTGTCTCAGATCTTGGCTAACGTGTTATTCACACCGAGAAGTTGGGTGGGCAGAACACATGTGTGGTCTGGATATTGCATTAGTCAGATTGACATTTAAATTTGCCAAAGACTTTAAGGCATTAAACATTTAAAAAATGTCCCAATGATGAATTTCAAAGCTCCAGACTCCCATCATTCTGCATGTCATTCTTCTGAACGAGAACGACATCTCTTTGTAGCATCGTTGCATGTCCAGTCACCCGTGGTGCTGAGCCGTGTTCTCTGTTGTGATGCCTCATCCCAGTCCTGTGATGGATTTGCACTCAAAGCCACAGTTTTCATTTTTATTAATAGAAGTTTAGGGTTCTTCCCTAGGCAAATATGTTTGTTGGCTTACTGTATAACTTTTTTTTTTTTTTGCAAGGAGCCGGTTGTTTACTTTAAATATGGAGACGTAACTTCTTGGGGGAAAATAACCACTGCAGAGTTTTGTGTAAATGAAAATTTGGTAACTGTGTGGTCTTTCTGCACTTGCTGAAAAGGCGTATGTTTTGGAATGAAGGTTCTCTGTGGTCTTGCTCCCTGCTCCTCTTGGACCTTATTTCTTGCCTCTTTCCCCGTAAACGTTAGGTTCCAGCCACATTGGCCTCCTGATGTTCCCCAACATGCCAGCCATGCTCTGCCACAGTACATTTGCACAGAAGTCTCCCTGCCTGGAATGCTCTTCCCTATTTATCTGCAAGGCTAGCTTCTACTCTCTTGAGACTCAAATATGAATTTTCACTGAGGATGTTCTTGGCTACCCACCTGTGATTTCACTTCCTCCCTTTGGCACTTTGACATTTCATATTCTACTTTTCTGTTTTTGTTTTTCACTTTTTGTTTATCTTTTCTCTTTAGCACTTATCAATATCAAAACTATAAATTTTACTTGTTTATCTTGTTGATGTTTTTCTTTTACTACACTACAACCTTCCTGAGGGCATGGTACAGTTTATTCCTGTTGTATTGCCAGGGCCTAATACTACCTAAGTCAAAATGTAAATAATACAGTGTTGTATAAAGTGCTCAATAAACAACGGCTGTAGGAAAGGAGGGAAGGACGAAAGGTTGTGGATGACTCTTGTTTGGCTTTTGCTTGTCATAACTGGCCTCCACATTTTAGACAACACAGTGAAAGCTAGCAGTCAGCTCACTCCGTGACCAAAGAACAGTCTGTGAGTTTGAAGGTAATTTTGAGGGTTCTGGGTTCTGGCAGGCTTCATGGTTGGTAATCACAGGAAGTAAATTCTCGTTAGTGTTTGGTGGATAGAGGCATGTTCTGTGAAACCAATAAATGCCTCTCTACATAGTTCTATTTCATACATTTCCGAGACGTCAACAGGTAGTCCCAGATGCAGCCTGATTGATTTCTGGGAGGGTAAAGACAGCATATTTGCTGTGGGATAGGTAAATGGAATCCTTGGCACTGAGATTCCATTATCTTTTGTCCAAGGCTAAAAGGTGTGTGACTTACTTATCATTTAATCCCACACTCAGCGTGAGCCATAGTGATAGGTGAGGGGTGTGAGGAGAGGGATTTTACAGAGTGATAAGATGGTGGGAATGTGAAACTTGGCTTGGCAGGGTCTGCCCGGGATTTTGCTGAGTCCATGGCAATATTTAATTAACTGTGCAAACATTCTATTCAAGATAAGACTATAACAGTTGCCTTGGGGAAAATTCTTTTGAGTCAATATTTGTTTGATCTTTCTTTATGTGTGTAGTATTTTGGCTCTGCTATTCATGCTATAGCAAGGTTCCTATTACAAATGCCATTTTGGGGGATTTGCTGTATTTGCATACCAGGTCAGTCCTGGAAGAGGTAAAAGATTGGAATCACTGTTTAAATAGAGGTTCTGAGGGGTTTCAAATGAATCTTTAAAATAGAAATTCTTTGTTCCAATCACTTGACAAATAATTATTAAAAACCTGTGTTTTAAGTACTCTGTTGGATTCCAAAATACAAGATAAGCTCTTTGCTCTCAATTTGGGTATACTTTAGCTATAGAAGTAAGATTTTAATCAGTATACGTGATACAGTATTCATATACTGAATAATAACAATGGCTACAGTTTAATGATACTTAACAGAACCAAGCACTGTCCTAGTGCTTTTATAAGCAGGAACCAACTCATTTACTCCTTCCAGTAGCCCAGTGAGGCGGGTGCAGTTGGTGAGTGTGAAGTTTGCATAGAAATAGACAATGAGGTGGGAGCGTGGAGAAAGGGGAGAAAAAGGGAGCGGAGAGACATGTAGGGAACTTTAAGGAAGAGGACTCTTACTCTAGGTCTTAAAGAGCAGGAAGCCAGTAGCTATGTAAGGGGAGAAGGAAGAGGACCTGATGGGCATTTGTTGTTTTTGCCTGTAATACCCTTTTCTCTCTGGAAAGTGGTTTTATCCTTTCCAGACTATCAGCACCTGTGCTTCTGGTGAAGGGACCATAGATCAATACATTAGTAAAACATGCAGAATGTCAGTGTGATAAGTACTTTGAAGAAAAATACAGGAAAAAGAGAGCCAAGGTGGTAGTGGAGAGGATTTGTCATCCTAAATACGGTGGCCAGCCAAGGCCAACTGAGACATTTGGGTGAAGATTGAAGGAGGAGAAAGAGCTTGGGAGGTACCTGTGGACAGAACCTTCCAGACGGAGGGAATGGCAAGTGCAGAAGCCCTGGGTGGCAACTTACCTGGTTTGTCCAAGGAACAGCAAAGAAGCCAGAGAGGCTGGAGAACAGTGAGCAGGGAGAAGAATGGTTACAGGTGATGTCTTCAGGGGCGATGCGTGCCCTGCCACTGTCGTTGTTGGCAGTGGTGGTGGTGGTGGTGGTGATGGAGGAGGGGCTCTGGACAGTGTGTGGTAAGTGGACTGGCAGTTGGGGCCCGAGCAGCGGGAGCACCTCTTGGTTTTCATAGACAGCCCAGCTCAGTAGCTCTCAGACCCTGATCCATTCTGACATGGGCTGAGGCACCTTGGTAGCTTCACACCCCCCACCTGGCAGGTAGGAAGCTTATGATACAGCTCAGGCCCACAGAGAGCATGTGTGTGAGCTGAATGACACCCTTGCCTCAACCCTCACACTATTTTCTTGGCCTGTAATTCTGAGTTTCTTCGATTTCCTGCTTGGCATTGGTGTTCCTGCTGGGACTGCAGTCCTCTTGGCTGGGCCCTTGAATCTGCCTGGTTCTTACACATTCCCTGCCAAGCCCAGCCCGTGCTGCTGGGTGTCGGTGCTGGCTCTGGCTGTGTGTGCAGCTGTTCGGGACTGTGCGCTAAGTGGGGAGTTAGGGAGCCCCCCTGAGCTGCTGGGCCTCCTTTTCCTCACCCCGGTGGCTTTGGTGATCTTCCTACCATTGCTGTGTCTCCTGGGGTGACAGGCCAGGAGACTGGAATTAGGCATGGTTGACTGTGCTTTTGGACACATGTGCTGGACTGTTGCCAAAACCACTTGAGGCAGGGCTGTGAAGGGTGGATTTCCTCTAGATTGGGTTTCTCTGTCTCTGGGCCTTTAGCTCGTGCGGTTGGCCCACTCAGGTAAAAGCACAGGCTGTGCCAGAGAGGGGAGAACGGGGACCCGGTGCAGGGGCAGTGGGAGTTGAGGACAGAAGTCAGAGATTTGGGGAAGGAAGCCTCAGCGAACGTGATCATCTGCTCTGTGGTGACTCAATACAACAAAACCAAAACAAGAAAAATGTTAATTCAGAAGTTGCAGACGCAACTAGTACATTCAGGGTCTTAAGCCGAGTCCTGACCGAGTTATGTAAAGAAGACCGAGTCTGCCATAGAGACCTGTGAGGGTCCATGTGGGGCTGGGTCAGTATGGGTTAAAATTAGGTCAGAGGGTTACGCTAATGTTTGCTCTGTAGGTCAGCCATAGGGTCCCTGAAGTGATGACACACCCATGCACACACATGCACACACACCATGCACACATACTCCCCCCCACACACGCAAATTCTCAACCAGTCTCTCCTTTGGGCTCTGTTTTCAGTTGCACTTACTTCTGTCTATGGAGATCTAAAATGCCAACTTGAATGCCATTAATAGGCACAATGAGAGTGCAAATGGGCCCGATTGTCAAATTTATAGGCTGGAGATTGAAATAACAGGAAGTTCTATGCAGTTTTCTCCTGTTCCAGCAGCAGGAACTTGACTTATTAAGGGCGCACATATAAGTTTTTTCCAATCTCCCATGAATCAAAATGTGTTTATTGGACATTCCCAGTGCCAGAGAAGGGTAATCACATTGAAAATGTTATTATAAAATATAATATTGTCAGGATCTTAGAAAGTGGTTAAACTGAGAGGTATTTCCTTTTTGAAGAAAAATGCTACCTTATTTAAGGTAATAAAGTGAGACCTATGACTTACTTTCCTGGGAAATGGATTAATATGAATTAACATTTATTGAGTTTCCAGAATATACTACGAAATGCTTTAAAATGTTAAAACATCGTTTATTTTCTGATTAGGTAACTCACTCACATGGTTCAACATTTAAAAGCTGCAAAAGGACACTCAGTGAACATCCTCCCTTCCCCCTCTGGTGTGGGTCAGTTCCTTCTTCAAGGCGGCTCACGTTACCAGTTTCTGATATATTTGTTAACAGTCAATGTAATTGCTGAATCACTGTTAATAACATAGAAAAAACGTGTTTTTTCTCTCCTTAAAGACCTTATTTTTAATAAAACAGACAGAGCCACTCTGTCATTTATAGCTATAGTTTAAGAACTTTTATTATAAACCCAATTATTACAAAATTCTGAGTTGCTGAAGTCTGCCTGTTTGTTTCTCAGAGTTTGGTCCTCAGACCAGCCCCGTAGTAGCCTCAGGAAGTGTGTCAGAATGCAGTCTCAGCCCCCAGGCCCCAGACTTCGGGAATCAGAGTTGGCATCTCACATGTTCACAGGGGACTCAGAGGCACAGGGCAGTTTGGGCAGCCTCTGCACCGGACGGTTTTCACAGTGTTGGGCGCAGAGTAACCTGCGATTCCCACGGAACAACGAAAGGGAGAGAGGCTCTTGGAATTAGAACTGTGCTCTCACGTTGTTCTTGGGTTCTGTTTGTTGCTCAGGTTAAGTGAGGTGATCTTTTATTAATTTACAACCTCAAATTAAGGTGGTCTATAAACTTTTCGGGATTTTGATTTGGAAATTCAGAAATCTTCCTCCTCCCCTCCTTCCCTCTCTTCTCATAAATTGTTCACCCTTTGGCACTTGCAGTTGTGTTCTTATGGGCTCATGCCTGTCCTAAATGCCTAAGTAGTAAACAGATAGCAATAGGAAAACATAGAAACAGCCAATCAGGTTTAGATCTACAACTCCTATTTTGATGGCTATATATGTTTATGATTTGTTTTTATATTCTGTTTTGCAGTGTGTATGTACATTTTATTAAATTTCATATTTCTCAGCAATTTTGGATTGATATATATGCTTTGCTAAATCTCAGTGTAATGGAACCAAATAATTCATGGAATTCTAAAAACCCAACCGAGACTTAAACTCTTTAATAAAAAGTTGTCCAACTTCTGCTAGAGAAAAGGAAGGTGGAAACTTGTTTGTTTTGTTTAAACGGAGGAATAATGGGCGGAAATTATTGAAAGCCCTATGATGGATGAATCTGTAAACTGCACATAATTTGAATATGATTCTGAGTTCGACTTTAAAACTTTAAAATAATCTGCCCATTTGAGTAATTATACCTGGAGTAATTCAAACTCTAGAAATATATTTTTAAGGAAATGCCTGAAATTAAAGAAAAATCTTTGGCTTTAAGATGTTCTTTAAGGCAACAGTAATGAATGGGACTATATCATATCATACTAAAAAGCTTCTGCACAGCAAAAGAAATTGACAACAAAACAAAAAGGCAGCCAACCAAATGGGAGATGATATTTATAAACAACACTCCGATAAAAGGTTACTATCCAAAATATATAAAGAACTCACAAAGCTCAGCAACAAACAAACAATCCAGTAAAAAATTGGGGAGAGGACATGAACAGACACTTCTCCCAAGAGGACATACAAATGGCCAACAGATATATGAAAAGATGCTCATCTTCATTAGCTATTTGAGAAATGCAAATCAAAACTACAATGAGATATCACCTTACACCTGTTAGATTGGTTATTATCAACAAGACAGGTAATAGCAAGTGTTGGAGAGGCTGCGGAGAAAGAGGAACCCTCATCCCCTTTTGGTGGGAATGTAAAGTAGTATAACCACTATGGAAGAAAGTATGGTGGTTCCTCAAAAAATTAAGAATAGAACGACCATAGAACCAAGCAATCCCTCTACTGGTATCTAACCAAAAAACTCAAATATATTGGTACATAAAGACACATGCACCCCCAAGTTCATCGCACCATTATTCACAGTGGCCAAGACATGGGAAACAACCAGTGCCCTTCAGTAGATGACTGGATAAAGAAGATGTGGTAGATATACTCTATGGAATACTACTCAGCCATAGGAAATTATAACATATTGCCATTTATGACAACATGGATGGACCTTGAGAACATTATACTGAGTGAAATAAGTAAATCAGAAAAAGCTAAGAACTATATGATTTCACACATAAGGTAGGATATAAAACTGAGACTCATGGACATAGAGAAAAGTGAAGTAGTTACCAGGGGGAGGGGGTTGTGTACGTAGGAGGTGAGGGGAGGGGAGTAGAGAGGGACAAATATACAGTGATGGAAAATGATTTTAAAATGATGTGTGTGTGTGTGTGTGTGTGTGTATTTTTTTAAGCGAGAGAGAGACAGGAAGTGAGAGAGATGAGAAGCATCAACTTGCAGTTGCAGCACCTTAGTTGTTCTTTAATTGCTTCTCATATGTGCCTTGACTGGGGGCTCCAGCTGAGCCAATGATTCCTTGCTCAATGACCTTGGGCTCAAATCAGTGACCATGGGGTCCTGTTGATGATCCCATGTTCAAGCCAGTAACCCTGCACTCAAGCTAGCCAGAATGAGCCTGTACTCAAGTTGGCAACTACGGAGTTTCAAACCTGGGACCTCAGTGTTCCAAGTCAATGCTCTATCCACTGTGCCACTACTGGTTAGGCTGTATACCATATCTTTGTCCATTTGTCTATTGATGGACACTAGGTTGCTTCAATAATCATGAATGTTTTAAATCTGAGGTGGTCAAGGCATTTTTGTAAATTTCTTAGCAGTATAGTGTCAAGGTTAAGATACGCTGGAGTTGGATTTGGTTATGTACAGAGAAGAGAGGAGGAAGAAACTCATCAGGAGGGTGGTAGCGAAACATTCCTAACCTAGGATATGCATAGTTTGCAGGTTCAGCCCATCCCTCTTTTTGTATTTGAGGCATTTGTATTTGTGTAGATGACAATGTGTGCCCCTGGCTCTAGCCAAATGGCTGGCTGGAGTGGATGGCCATGGAGAACTTAGTGACCAGTGTCCTGTTAAATGCCACAGAACATCCTGACAGCTTATTTTTAATTTCCAGGAAGTCCCTTGCAACTTTGAAAAGATAAGGCAAAAAATCCATGGGGGGTGCACCCAGAACGTAAGCACCCCCAGTTACTGTCTGCAGGGATCCCCCGAGAGCAGTGAAGCTTACTAGCTTTCCATCAGCCTAAGAGGTGGGGATTTCATTTCTGGAATGGCTTAAATAGCCATTTGGATGTAATAGAGTAACTGAAAATTACATTCTCTTTGTACTTGGAAACCATTGTATTCCTGTACATTTTGGTTTTTTTCTTAAAGGCAATGTGACATGTATTAGGAAGTGGTGACTATATTTTTTATTTATTGATTGATTTTTAGAGAGAAATGGGGGGGGGGAGAGATTAGTTGATTCTTGTATGTGCCCTGACCTGGGATTGAACCTGCAACCTAGGCATATTGGGACAATGCTCCAACCAACTGAGCTACCCAGGAAGGGCAAGAGATGTAGTTTTTAAAAATTTCCCTAGGATTCCCCTGGAGCAGCTAGCTCTTCAACGTGATTGTTTGGAAAGCTCTTCAACATTTTGAAAGTGGTTTGAAATGAGTGGGATTTAAGGTTTGCGTCTTCTCTCTCTTTTTTTTTTTTTTTTTTGTATCCTAACCTCTAAAATGGGTGTGATGAGCATATCGACAGGAACACATGCTGTTATAATTGGGCCATTTTTTACCTCACCTGTGCCACAGTGGACACTTCAATAGTATACAAGACCGTATCTTCCAAGTGCTGGGCATCTTTTTAATGGATAAATTGTGAATTTAATAATTTAAACACTGACGTTAATCATGCTAGCATCTAACTTTCAGTTTGTCCTTTGGCCAGAAGTGAGCTGATACCTGAGAAAGAAAGAATGGGACCTGGAAAGGCATGGAGTCTTTGGGCTAAAACCAAGTTGTTGCTCCTTGAAGCAAATGTGCTGCTGCTTCAGGAAGGGCAGACTTTGTTAAAGGGCTGTTTCTGAACTGCTTTGTCCTAAGCAGGAAAGGGAAAGCATAGAATTCACATGAGGAATGTGACAATCAACATGATTAGTTTGCCCAGTAGGCTGACCTAACAATGTCAGGTCACAGTGCCGCAGTGTCAGGTCAGATCAGAGAAGGGCCCTTGAAAGACTTCAGGAATTTCATATGCGGAGGTGGACGGGAGAGGGGGTGCTGCCCTCACCTTCCTCCCTCCGGGAAAGTGCCACCATCCCTGGACAGAATCCTGCCTGTTTCCTGCCATAGCCAATTTTCACTTGAATTGGACTTTGCTTTTCTCTCTGCTCATGAAATGCTTTGCCTGCATCACGTCTGAGCGCTTTGGAGGGCATCATTCCTTCCTGGAATCCAATGATTGAAATGTGGAGCTGCCAACCAGGATTGTAAGTACAATGTCATGAAGTCACTAGGTCCTTTGGGAATTAAATCAGTGACTTTGGCTTTCTCAGACTCTACATTGGCATGCTTCTGAGGTTGGTGCACATGCCAGGGGAAATACCCTGCCTCCACTTAGATTGTACCTCTGAGGACCCCAGAGCTCAGCCTCTGGTACTAACTTCAAAGAGGGCCATGGAGGCCCAGCTAATTTTCAAACTGAGAAGAACAAAAAAGAAAATTTTAAGGTTGTTGTCACAAAGTTTTCTCCGTTAAAGACCAGCAAATATTACCACTGTGTGAGTTACCTCTAAATTGTAGCTTGTGCGGTCCGCTCTAAGCCCCATGAGGGTAGGGCTAGTATCTGTTTTGCTCACTGCTGGGTCTGACCTCCAGTGTATTAACTGGTAACGGGTGCTCAATTAATACTTCTTAAATGAGCAGAATTCCATTGCATAAAATTTAGCTCTGGTTATATTTTCCCAGCTAGTATTAAATTTAACCTAGATATTACTGATGTTTATTGTAATTTGGACTTTAGCCATAGCTGGCACATACTAGAGATCAACTTTAAAAACCTGTCTTAGTGCTGATTGCTTTTAGAGGTTCATTTTTATTTTCTGTGACTGCATTTGAAATAGACACGATTGGGCTAGGTTTTTGCTGGAGTCACATTTTTGGAAGGCAGTGTACATTTATTCTATATTAAAGTTCCGAAGTGATTTTGAACTAGCCTCCCTTGAAGTCTTATTACTTATTAAAATGCCATTTCTATTCATATTCTTTTTCACTTGCCTTATTTTCAGTAACGACATTCTTTTCAGCAGACCCAGGCCTTGGAAATGAGTCTGTGCCTGAGTGCGAGCCACCAGTCTAGGGAGAAGGTGTGCTGGAGTTGACTTTGGGAACAAACGCTAGCTAACTTTCTCTTTTGATGGATCCCTCTGAAGCCATAGAAAGAGGCGTTAGCAGGCCTCCAGGGAGGAAGAGTTTGCCATTCCTTTCATGCTTTTACTTCTCACAACTTTTTGCAGCACACTTTTTATTGATTCCCGAATTCTAATCTTGGTTCATGTCCCCTGCTTTGTGACTTAAAGCAGTCTGCTTATTTTCCTGTACGTGTTATTTCATCTCCAAGATAAGGCCAGAATTGCTACGTTCACCAGCACGGGCAGACCGTGCTGTGCAGAGGTACTAGTTGCTAAGACTTGCAGGACAAAGGAACATGGACGTGGGCTGAGGGCTGGAACAGTGGCAGTGCATGTTCTCAGTTCTCAGTTCTGGAGGCTGGCCACGCTCCCTGCGATGGCTCTGAGGAAGGGTGTGCTCCTGGCCACTCTCCTAGCTGCTGGCATTTCTTTGGCTTGGTGGCATAACTCCAGTTTTCACAAGGTGGGCAGATCTTTCTGTGGGTGGGTCGATCTCTCTTTTTTTTTTTTTTTGTATTTTTCTGAAGCTGGAAACGGGGAGAGACAGTCAGACAGACTCTCGCATGTGCCTGACCGGGATCCACCCGGCACGCCCACCAGGGGCGACGCTCTGTCCACCAGGGGGCGATGCTCTGCCCCTCCGGGGCGTCGCTCTGCCGCGACCAGAGCCACTCTAGCGCCTGGGGCAGAGGCCAAGGAGCCATCCCCAGCGCCCGGGCCATCTTTGCTCCACTGGAGCCTTGGCTGCGGGAGGGGAAGAGAGAGACAGAGAGGAAGGAGGGGGTGGGGGTGGAGAAGCAAATGGGCGCTTCTCCTATGTACCCTGGCCGAGAATCAAACCCGGGACCCCCGCACACCAGGCCGATGCTCTACCGCTGAGCCAACCGGCCAGGGCTGGTAGATCTCTTTTTATAAGGACACCAGTCATGTAGGATCAGGGGCCTACCCTACTCTAGTGTGATCTCACCTGAACTGATTGCACCTGCAATGATGCCATTGCTAAATAAGGTCACATTCTGAGGTGGGGGTGTGGGTGGGGGTGGGGGTGGGGCTAGGACTTCAACATGTAAATTGGGGTGGGGCACAGTCCACCTTTACAAAAGGCAAGGTGGTCAAATACATAGAATTGGGTGGACTGAAGTAGCAGGCTGTGCAATTTCTCTCAAGTTCTTTGTTCGTTCTTCCTTTTTAAGAACCCAATATATAAGGAAAAATGCCAAATTGGGACAGGTAGATTTGCCCTCTAATAGGAGCTTGCAAAGACCCGACCGAAGTTCACTTACGTAAAGTCTTGATTTAATAATGTTGTTAATTTCAGGACTTTATAACACCTAGAGCCTTTCCTGAATTCAGCTGTTCCCTGCAGAGGTGCAGGGTCTGGCTCCGGAGCTGTAAACAGAAGATGCAGGTGCCCTGTCAGAGCAGCACTGCCCTCATTTGTTTCCCTGCCTCTTTGAGATCCCAGATAGAAGACCTGATAGATCAAAGGCCCTGGTAATTACTTCCCCCAGCCAGTCTTGCTAATGCCTGCAGAGTTATTTGTATGCTACTGCAGGGACCGTGTCTAATTTCACTTTACATACAGATTTAGATGTTGGCTCCTAATGGCCTCGAGCCCTCACTTTTCATAGCGGCTGATTTTATATAACACCACCAATTCTGAAAGTGGTTTCAATAGTAGAAGTCTGAGAACTCTTGGTGTAGGTATTAAATATCTCCATATTTTGAATTGAACGTTTATGGAAGTATTATATACCTGCGGAAAGGTGCACACAGAACAGTTCCGTGGATTTTCATACACCGCCATACCTGTGTGGCAGCACCCAGAGACAGCACCTGTCCACCTTGCCTCCTCCCAATGGCCACTGCTCTCTCCAAAAGTCACTGTTATTCTGAATTCTAACAGCATTATTAGTTTTGCTTGGTTTGAATTCCATATACATTTTAAATATATTTAAGACATTTTTAAATTAAAGAAAATTTAATAAATTATACAAATAAATTGTATATAGTCATAGCCTGTACTTTTTAGTGTCTGGCTTCTTTCGGTCAACATTATATGAGATTTAATCCATGTTGGTGCCTACAGTCATGTTCATTCATTCTATAGGAGGAAAAATAGTTTTTCCCTACCCTTTAGAGCTCTTGGCTAAGACCCGGGTAATAAAAGACATTAACAAGAGGGAAACAAGTTACTAACATGACTTCTTGTATACATGGGAGATACCCTGGGGAAAATGTGTAGCTCCCTGGGGAGGCTTAGAATCCAGGCTTCAGCACCATATTAATAGAGAAAGGGAAAGAGGAATGTAGGCCTCTAGGGGAAAGGAAATGATTTTTAGAAAAGATGAATGGAACCTTGAAGAGTAGATGGGATATATGATAGCCTCTGACAAGGTTTGTCTGGATGCGGGGTTGACTTCTAGTCTCCTGTCCTCTGATGAGGCCATTTTCTCTGGTTGATGAAACTCGGGGAGGAATTCAGGCAGTTGAGCTTGTTTGGGGGACCTGTCTTTAAGCAGATAGGGGAATTCAGAGACAGCCTCTCCCTGAATTTGCTATTTTTCAAGTGCCTCTAGCTCAGGGGTCGGGAACCTATGGCTCGCGAGCCAGATGTGGCTCTTTTGTTGGCTGCATCTGGCTCGCAGACAAATCTTTAATAAAAGAAATAACGTTAAAAAATAAAACATTCTCATGTTCATGGTTGCGGGTGGCTGGAGCCAATCATAGCTGTCCTCCAGGACAATACCAAATTTTTATTGGATAATGCGTAATGTATACGGGTCGTTGTATGGCTCTCATGGAATTACATTTTAAAATATGTGGCGAACATGACTCTCTCAGCCAAAAAGGTTCCCGACCCCTGCTCTAGCTCAAGATAATCAGCAAACCAAATGTTTTGGAGTGGGGGCATGTCCTGAAGTCCTGCAGTTATATTTTAGTGTGCCCTATTCTTTTGCCCTTCAGTTCCTATTGCTACATGGTATTCCAGTGCAGCCTTTCTATTTTATTAATAAAAATGACCTTCCTCTGTATAGTTGCTATGTAATTAACTTGCTGAATGGTTCGCCACACCAGCTTGTGTCATTCAGCTGCTGTACTCTGAGATTCGAGCGCCTGCCTGTCTTCCTTGATGTTGGAAGGTCCCTGTTCTCCTTTAGTCTGTCTCCACAGGATAGTTGAAGCTCACTTCCTCCCGTAATAACTATCTGCAGGAACTTTGGGGAGGGAAACAGCTGCTCTCCTCTCTTGACTCTTCTAACACGAATGTGTGAAGAGCTGTGAGCAGTGGCAGTGGCCCATTAGCACGGCTGGGGAGGAACAACTGGATAAAGGTAATATATCTTTGCTTCTCTTGCTTTGATTGCCATGGTAGATGGCTGGCAGCAAGCTGTGATTTTGATTGTGACACATTCTTTCTCATGATAAATGGTTATGGACGCCTCGACATGCAAGAATTTGAAGTGTTGCATTAATGGTTTTTCGGAGGGAAACTGTGGACCTCCTCCCTCCCCCAATACCAATTCCCATTTTTTCAAGGCATGATATTGAATGTGAATAATATTACAAATGACTTTTTACCCTTTATTTACGATGAGTGTTTCGGTTAGTACTTAACATGGTACAGACTGACCGCGTCTGGAAATCCATGAATTACGATGCATGCGGACACTTAAACTGGTGTCTGGCACATTGTAATTACTCAAGAACTGGGTTGTCAGTGTTATTCTTTGAAATTATTTGGGATTTTCCTTGTGCCAGCAGAGGGCCCAGGCTGGCTGGACTCCATTGTGCAGTTAATGATTGCCATATAGTTAGGCAACTGGAAAACTTTGTTGGCTCCACTGGGTTGGGCACTGCCGTAATTCAGGCCTCCCTTTCCACCTCATTGCCTGCAGGAAATAAGGAATTCAGGGTGTGGAACAGCTTTCTCTGCCTGTCTGGGTGCTCCAGTGCCTCACTGAGCAGGTGTTCCTACTGCAGATAGTGAAGCCAGTGCAGAATCCCCTGCTCCAGGCTGCAGTGTGAAGACACTGGACGGAGTAGCCTGGGATGGGAATAAAGTGGGATCGTAGGGCACCACTGCAGAGAAGTGAGTACAAGAGGAAAGAACTTTTCACATACCTTGCCAGTACCCTGCACCGGCACACAAAGAGTGCTTTGTGATATCTGCTATTCTATCTCTCCCCAGTTTCAGATGTCAGAACATTTCACCCCGAAATACTTCAGAATGTATCTTCTAAAAATAAGGATATTTTTCCTTTATTACTATAATATTATGCCTAAGAAAATTAACAATGATTCTTTGTCATCTATATCTACTATTACCAATTTCCCTGTTTATTCTTTATTTTTATTTTTTTAAAGTGAGAGGTGGGGAGACAGTGAAACTCTCGCATATGCCTGACTAGTATCCACCCAGCAATACCATCTAGGGCCAGTGCTTGAATCAACTGAGCTATTTTCAGCACCTGAGGCTGACACTCAGAGCAACCAAGCTATCCTCAGCACCCAAGACTGATGCTCAGACCAACTGAACTACTAGCTATGAGAGAGGAAGAGGGAGAGAAGGAGGAGAGGAAGAGGGAGAGAAGGAGGAAAGAAGCATGTGATAACATCTCCTGAGTGCCCTAACTGGGAATCGAACCCTAGATGTCCATACACCAGGCTGACACTCTATGCACTGATCCAGCTATCCAGAGCCCCCTGTTTATTCTTATGGCTTGTTTTTTCAACATTAGGATCTAATCAAGGATCATGTATTACATTTGGTTGTTACAGCTCATTAACTTATCCTCCATAACTTCTTCTTTATTGCTTTGCAGAGTCCAGGCTAGTTGTCTTGGAGAATGTCCCACATTCTGGGTTTCTTGATTGTTTCCTCATGAGTCATTTACTTATTCTCTTTTGTGTGTATATTCTGTAAACTAGAAGTCAGATTTAGGAGTGTGAGTAGATTCAGGTTGAATATTGTCTTGGTCTGCTCAGTCTGCTAGATAACAAAATACTATAGGCTGAGTGATTTTTGTTTGTTTGTTTTTGTATTTTTCTGAACTTAGAAGCGGGGAGGCAGACAGACTCCGCATGTGCCTGATGGGGATCCACCCGGCATGCCCACCAGAGGGCAACGCTCTGCCCATCTGAGGCATCGCTCCCTTTCCGTGGAGGCCATAGAGCCATCCTCAGCGCCTGGGCCAGCTGTGCTGCAATGGAGCCTTGGCTGAGGGAAGGGAAGAGAGAGACAGAGAGGAAGGAGAGGGGGAGGGGTGGAGAAGCAGATGAGCACGTCTCCTGTGTGCCCTGGCCGGGATTCAAACCCGAGCCTTCCACATGCCAGGTTGGCGCTCTACCGCTGAGCCGGCCAGGGCCTAGACTGAGTGTTTATAAACAACTCAAAATTTTTTTTCTCAGTTCTGGAGGCTGAAAGTCAGAGATCAGTTTGCCAACATGGTCGAGTAAGTCCCTCTTCTGGGTTGCAGACTTCTTGTAGCTTCACACGACACAGGGGCTAGGGAACTTTGTGGAGTTTCTTATAAGGTACTAATCCCTTTTATGAGGGCCTTATCCTTATGACTCAGTCACCACTCAGAGGCCCTACCTCCTAATACCTAATACATTGGGGGTTGGAATTTCAATATATAAATTTGGGGGGACACAAACATTCAGACCATAGCATACAATTTTGCCCAAACTACTTCATAGGTGACGCTGTGAATCTCGTATTGCGTGATATCCTGCTGTCTCAGTATTCCTGGTGTGGAGCTGATGCCTGCCGGTCTTTCCCCTGGCTCAGTACATTTTCCCTCTGCAGTTAGAATTGGAGGGGGATTTCTGGCAAAGTGCACATATCCTGCTACCCAACAACTTTTCAACCAAGTTTTTTTTGCTTCCTTTGACCACTCCCTGAGCCAGCTATTACACCTGAGTTGCAGAAGGGAGATTTTGTAATTCTTTATTCCTTCTATGTGAGCTGCTGGCATTTTTTGGTAGAGAATTTTCCTCGCTCACCTATTTTCTGAGTATCACTGTGTATTTATGGATTTTATTTATTTAATACACTGTAACAATCACGACCATTACTCTTTCTGATACTCTGCATGCCGTTCATGTTGAAGGACATGAGGAAGTTGACTGTGCTAATTGACAAGTTCTCTTGTATAAGAACAGAGCCATTTAAAGTAGTTTTTTTAACTATAGGCAAGTGGCTTAAAAACTGGTTATGTGCAGAAGTATTTGGAATGTTCCAACAATAGGAGTATATCTGTTAGGAGGTTAGTTCTCTTTAAGAACCAGCTTTGGGGCAGTTATAAAATTGTAGACCCTCAGAAGGGATTTAAGCGGAGTATTGCTAAAGCGGAGAGGAGAGGAAGGAACTCTACTAGTAACTTTTATGTTGAGGTGAGTTTTCTTTTCCTAATTTGAAGCATTGTCCTTTCTCCCAACATTTTTGTCACTAATATGGAAGAAACATGAGGAAAGACTCCTGGGAGATGATAGAATGCCGCCCTGTTTGGAAGGCTTGTCAGTGAGGACTGGACTTGCCTGGAAGGGGGTAAGGCTTCCAGGGCCTCTGGGTTCATGCAGGTGGTGGGAAAAGGGCCATTAAAAACGACTCCATCAAAATCCAAGACATTGTCGGGAAGCTGCGCTCGGGGCAGAGGGCCTGGTCATTTTCAATGCTTGGATGCACCTTAAGTGAAAATTTCTTGACCAGGGTGAAATGCATCCTGAAATGGTTCCACAATACACTCCCCACTTCAATATGGATGAGCCTTCCCCAGTGGGAAGCAGCCTACCCATATTTATATACATGTAATAATAATAAAAGCAAGGGGCTACGTCTAGAAAATACATAGGAAGGGACCATCCGTTCCCTCCCTGAGAAGGAAGCAAGGAGAAAGCCAGTGGGTTTGGGTTTGTAAGGATTACCTTCTTCCTTCACAGCCCTTGCTGGCCCGATCCCCACTCCGCCCCTACAGACCCAGGAGGAACAGGACCCACAGGAAACGAGCCACAGCTCTTGCTGGCCCGACCCCCACTCTGCCCTGCAGACCCAGGAGGAACAGGACCCACAGGACACGAGCCACAGCCCTTGCTGGCCCGATCCCCACTCCGCCCCTACAGACCCAGGAGAGGAACAGGACCCACAGGAAACGAGCCACAGCTCTTGCTGGCCCGACCCCCACTCTGCCCTGCAGACCCAGGAGAGGAACAGGACCCACAGGACACGAGCCACAGCCCTTGCTGGCCCGATCCCCACTCCGCCCCTGCAGACCCAGGAGAGGAACAGGACCCACAGGACACGAGCCACAGCCCTTGCTGGCCCGATCCCCACTCCGCCCTGCAGACCCAGGAGAGGAACAGGACCCACAGGACACGAGCCACAGCCCTCACTGGCCCGATCCCCACTCCGCCCCTGCAGACCCAGGAGAGGAACAGGACCCACAGGACACGAGCCACAGCCCTCACTGGCCCGATCCCCACTCCGCCCTGCAGACCCAGTAGAGGGACAGGAGCCACAGGACACGAGCCACAGCCCTCACTGGCCCGATCCCCACTCCGCCCTGCAGACCCAGGAGAGGGACAGGAGCCACAGGACACGAGCCACAGCCCTCACTGGCCCGATCCCCACTCCGCCCTGCAGACCCAGGAGAGGGACAGGAGCCACAGGACACGAGCCACAGCCCTTGCTGGCCCGATCCCCACTCTGCCCTGCAGACCCAGGAGGAACAGGACCCACAGGAAACGAGCCACAGCCCTCACTGGCCCGACCCCCACTCCGCCCCTGCAGACCCAGGAGAGGGACAGGAGCCACAGGACACGAGCTGTGGTAGTTCCATGAGTTTCAAGATATTGTGAAGTGGTAAGTTTAAAATCTGGTGCGTTGTTCTCTCCTTGCTTTTTTCTCAGTCTGGGTCTGGAGTGTCCTCTCTGAACAAGGCTGGCCTCCTTTTAGCAGTACCAGAAAAGGGCACACTGTCTTAGGGCAGATATCAAATGAAACAGGAGTGCCTTACTTTTTATGTGAGTTACATGTGTTAGTTTGCTGAGGCTGCCACAGCAAAGCACCACAGACTGGGGGGACTAAACCACAGAAGCTTATTTTCTCTCAGTTCTGGAGGCTGGGGGTCCTAGATCAAGGTGGTATAAGGGTTGCTTTTTTCGGAGGCTCCTCGGCTTATAGATGGCTTCCTTCTCCCTGTGTCTCCACATTACCTTCTCTGTGTCCACATTTCCTCTATCTATCTATTTATTTACTTATTTATTATTTTTTGTGTGTGACAGAGAGAGACAGACAGAGAAAAGGACAGATAGGGACAGACAGACAGGAAGGGACAGAGATGAGAAGCATCAATTCTTTGTTGTGGCACCTTAGTTGTTCATTGATTGCTTTCCCATATGTGCCTTGACTGGGGGGCTGCAGCAGACCAAGTGACACCTTGCTCAAGCCAGAGACCTTGGGCTCAAGCTGGTGAGCCTTGCTCAAACCACATGAGCCTGCACTCAAGCTGGAGACCTCGGGGTTTCGAACCTGGGTCCTCCACATCCCAGTCCAATGCTCTATCCACTGCACCACCGCCTGCAATGAAGAAATGTGGTCAGGCCACATTTCTTCTTAAACGGACACCAGTCATACCAGATTACGGCTTGCCCTAATGACCTCATTTCAACTTAATTACCTCTTTAAAGCCCTGTTTCCAAATATGGTCACATTCTGAGGTACTGGGAATTCAGACTTCAACATATGAATGAATATGTATATAAATTTTGTATCTCATAACAGGAGATAAAGGAATACATCCTCATTTTATTTCAATATTGAAAATGATTAATATATTTGTAACTTAGACTCTTAAAGCAGGCTTCCTGAATGTTCCACTGGTGTGCAACTTACTCTTCTCCCGTCTGACAAAAAGAAAAACCAAAACAAAACAAAAAACAACCAGAAATAAGAACAAGAGCACAGTTAAGGTGTCAGCCATAATAACTGAGTTTAGTCAGAAAAGATACTTGATGATTTTTTTCTTCTTCTGCATTTGTTACTTCGTGTTCGATTTTTAGGTGTAGGGAAAAGCCAATTATAGTATATACTGTTCTTTAGTGTATACACACACACACACACACACACACACACACACACACACACACACACACACTTCCTTGACAGACAAATTGTGGATTTGTTGTGTAAGTCTCTGTACCTTGTGAGGGTCTTGCTCACCCATTCAGAGGTACCCACAGTTTCTTGGCCACTGTCAGAACTGGGCCTAGTACCCAAGGAAAATTCTGTAGCTTCTCAGTCTAGTGCCGCCTGCATCAGAACCGCATATGGCGTTTATAAAAATGCTCACCACGAGCACTGCTCTATCTGCTGGATGAGCATCTTTGGAAACAGACCTGGGAACCCACATTTTGAACATGCGCACCAGGCAGTTCTTGTGCAAATGGGATTTGTGAACTGCTGCACTGTTGTCAGGACTCGCAGTTCTGCAGCACTGTGAGGTGGTGGCAGTTGTCTCATCTCTCAGAAATCACTCTTTGTTGGCAAATAATTTACTGCTTCGGTTTCTGGTCCCTCTCCTCTCCCCTCCGCATGTGACCTTCCGTAGAGCAGGGTTTATGTCTTCTTGCCCACACATCACCCACTGTGCCTTTGGAATTATTCTATTTCTGTGGATGTCAGGTGTCTCCTGGGTTCATGGTTCTCTGTGATGGTGGGTAGCTTCTAGAACCTTCTAAGACAACTAGAAAACAGACGCATCATATCTTTTTCAGAGATTTTCTTTGAAATGCTCAAGGCCAAGATTATTTGGGGTTGTTTTTCTAATTACTTGCGGTCTGTGTTCAGTGTAGGCTCCATAGTAACACCCAAGAACATCGTTATCTTAGCAGGGGGAGTAAAATATGAACAGATAAACTAATATAATAAATGCTTTTTTGTCCAAACTTGATCTTTTAGTTTCAAAGTATAATTATGGGGGTGGGTTGTCTATTTGGTTTCATAATTTCTATTTTTGGACCATTGGTTACTTTGAAATTCTAATAGCCAGGAGCAAATCCCAGACACATAGCCATCCCTTCTTCCTCTTGGTGGTGGCCCCATTCCACATGGAACAGCCTAAGAACAGTCACGAGGTCCAGCTCTTCCACACTGACATCCCCCTTAAAAGTTTACCTGCTAGATATAGGAATTCTAAGCAATATTCCATCTGGGATAGTGGATACAATATTATTCAGTGCTTAGTGTTAGGACCATGTGCAGTGGTTAAACAAAGTGTTGTGGAGTTGAGAGTTTAGGGAATTTTCACAGTAATCGTTAACTTTGTCAGGGTCAGGACACACCAGAACAGAGTGTGAAATTGTTCTGTTAAAGGTTAAGTACAGTGGTATCTTGAGATACAAATTTAATTTGTTCTGTAACCGAGTTCTTAAGTCAGTCAACTCATATATCAAACTACTTATACTGGACCTGTGCGCCAATGCGCCAACTAGCGGCAGCTTCCCGAATCATGACTAGTATCTCGGAATTTTGCTCGGATCTTGAACAAAAATACTGACCGGGTCACAGCTCATATCTTAAAAAATTTGTATGTTGGTCTCTTTGTATCTCAAGGTGCCACTGTAGTTGTTTCAAATAGACATTTGAGCCTTTGAGAAGAACAGGGGAGGGAGTATAGTGTAGTGGTTAAGAGCATAGTTTTTAGAGATGAGAACTGAACAGACCTTCCACAAATGTCCCAGGCATCTTTAGAGGAGCTGTTTAAAGCTCAGCTTCCTCGCCTTAAAAGGGTGGTAACAGTGCCTAACTTAGTGAGGATCAAAAGATCAAATACATGTAAAGTGTGCAGTACAGTGCCTGTCACATAATAATGGCATTTGTGTGCACGTTCAAGATTCTAGGAATGTTATTTTTAATATTGAGATAGTTATTTGGCATGTAGCGTAGCAAATGTGGATAAAGAACATTCTAGGCGATTAATTCACCTTCAGTTGTATATAAATTCATTATGAATGCAAGTTAGTTTGGCTAATATATTTTACTTCAGATTGATAGAGTCTGACTTCAGGCTGGGCTGGGATGGTGAGGCTGTGTGTGGATCCTGTGGAAAGTGCTGGAGTTAAGTGTATCTGTACAGTCCTCTAGTCTAGCTTATGGCTGACCTCTTTGACCCAGTAATGTTGTCTTCTATTTTTTATATTAAATATTAACAAAGGGTTCTCTAATTAATTATTAAAAATAATTAAAATGCTTAAATCTGATGTTAATGTTTTTCCTGGATGATCATCCACATTATATGTATTTATGGTTTGGATATATTATGCTTCCATGGATGTGCTAGAAAATTTAAGGAAAGCGTCATTTTGAATAAGGAGAGGAAGTAAATTACTGACTTATACCGTCTATTAACAACTCCTGTTTTTTTGTTTGTTTGGTTGGTTAGTTTTAATTGTTGTTGTGCAGTCTTGCCCATCTGAGAGCTTGTGAGGTTTTTCAAATATGTATTTCAAAATATTTAAGTGGTTCAATAAATAAAAACAAATCTGTTTTAAAAATCAAAATTGCATAATTGTGCAGAGGCTGGGCGGGTGTGTTTAGAACACTGTTGCTGAAGCCAGTCCTGTTAATTTTCATAGCTGTGGTGGACAGATGGGCTTTTGTGCTCACACCTTCCCTTCCTCTCTTCCTCTGCAGTATGCACCTAATAGTGTATGATGGGGATGGAGACCACCCACTCAGGGAGCCCCAAATCCATGGCTCAGCATTGATTTGTATATTATAGGGGTCAGGGAATTGAGTGGTTCTCTCTGCATCCATTCCCATTGTTCCAGTGTGGTAAGGATTTTGTGTCATGTAAGATGTTGAGTTAATGATAACAGGTGATATACTGATAAAAGACTTTATATTTCAGATATACATGAATTCTCCTGTTGAAGGGCATTAATATAGCCTAAGGCATTAGCATAACTAGACTCATGTAATTAGATAGGCATTTTAGGAAATAGACTTATTTTCCTAGAATTGTTCAGATACAATTTCCAGCTTACCAGTGGGTCATAATGACTTATAAGCAAAATGAAATCAATATGCACTTAAATAATACAAATCAATCATTGTGAATGATTCCTTTCCATTTTAGACTTGTTTACTTTTGGCTCAAACTGAAGATCAGAGATACTAATAGAATATTGGGAGTGGAAATGATCTTTATTAATATTGTCAGTAAGAAGTTAGCTTCTTCAAACAAGATTGTTCATATTAACCAGACTTAACAAAATTCTACATGTAAGGCATAAATAGTGATACTATATAAATCTTTTAGTTATTTTGAAAGAATACCCTATTTGTTTAAAAACTAATTTCAAACCATTGGGGAGATAACTCTGACAGGGGACCAATGCTATTGGTTACATAAAGCAGATGAAAGGGTATAAAATCTTTAAAACTTGATACAAAGCAATTGTCTTTATTTATTTAATTATTTACCTGATCTTTACTAAGTGCCTAGGACAGGCAGCGATCATTTTGAAACCCTGAGGCTGTAAATCTATAGCCTTGGGAGACATCGTGTGGTGGGAGGAGACATCAGTGTGGTGGGAGGAGACATCAGTGTGGTAAGCATGGAAACAGATATAAAGATGAGGATACAGACCTGTCTCATGAGTTTTGTGGGGCTCCTTTTCTTTGAATGTGTTCCAGTTGGTCCAAATTATTCTAAAGATATCTGGGTGCCCTGCATTAAACACAGCACTTGAAGTGTGATTGCATACAGAGGAAATCAGGATTCAGTTCTTTCTTTTCTTTTCTTTTTTAGTGAGAGAGAGATGGGGACAGACAGGGACAGACAGACAGAAAGGGAAAGAGATGAGAAGCATAGACTTGTTGTTGCGACACTTTCGTTGTTCATTGATTGCTTTCTCATATGTGTTTTGACTAAGGGGCTTCAGATGAGCCAGTGACCCCTTGCTCAAGTCCACGACCTTGGTCTTTAAGCCAGCAACCATGGGGTCATGTCTATGATCCCATGCTCAACCTGGTGGGCCCATGCTCAAGCTGGATGAACCCACGCTCAATCTAGTGACGTTGGGGTTTTGAACCTGGGTCCTCAGCATCCCAAGCCAACATTCTATCCACTGCGCCACCAGATTCAGTTCTTGATGGTTTACGTTTATAAGGTCAGATGAAGTAGCATTAGTGTTGGGAGAGCTCTTGATTCAAACTGAGCTTTGCACTAAACTAAAGCCTTATATATATTTTCATTGTACAATTTTGTTTATTCTATTGTATTATGTCTTTGCCTCTGTGAAGTTGAGGTTTGGGATCTAAGTAAAGGACCTAAATTAAATGAATAATAAATTGTCCTTATTTAAACAAGCAAACAAACAGACTATCTATATAAAAAGAAGAAAAATAGATTGATTTTAGCCTATTGAGAGCCTTTGGATCTTGTTTCTGACATACCACATTTATTTTTCTCATTTGGTTTCAAGTCTTTTGTATTTTTTTTTTTTTTTGTATTTTTCTGAAGCTGGAAACGGGTAGAGACAGTCAGACAGACTCCCGCATGAGCCTGACCAGGATCCACCCGGCATGCCCACCAGGGGCGACACTCTGCCCACCAGGGGGCGATACTCTGCTCCTCTGGGGCATCGCTCTGTTGCGACCAGAGCCACTCCAGCGCCTGGGGCAGAGGCCAAGGAGCCATCCCCAGCACCCGGGCCATCCTTGCTCCAATGGAGCCTCGGCTGCGGGAGGGGAAGAGAGAGACAGAGAGGAAAGAGAGGGGGAGGGGTGGAGAAGCAGATGGGCGCTTCTCCTGTGTGCCCTGGCCGGGAATTGAACCCGGGACTTCTGCACGCCAGGCCAACGCTCTACCACTGAGCTAACCGGCCAGGGCCTAGTCTTTTGTATTTTTAATAATAATGCCAACAATGTCCTCATTCATGTTGAACAGGACAAGTCCAAGGATAGAGTTTTTTTTTTTTTTTTTTTTTTTTTTTCTGAAGCTGGAAACGGGGAGAGACAGTCAGACAGACTCCCGCATGCGCCCGACCGGGATCCACCCGGCACGCCCACCAGGGGCGACGCTCTGCCCCCCAGGGGGCGATGCTCTGCCCATTCTGGGCGTCGCCATGTTGCGACCAGAGCCACTCCAGCGCCTGAGGCAGAGGCCACAGAGCCATCCCCAGCGCCCGGGCCATCTTTGCTCCAATGGAGCCCCGGCTGCGGGAGGGGAAGAGAGAGACAGAGAGGAAAGCGCGGCGGAGGGGTGGAGAAGCAAATGGGCGCTTCTCCTGTGTGCCCTGGCCGGGAATCGAACCCGGGTCCTCCACACGCTAGGCCGACGCTCTACCGCTGAGCCAACCGGCCAGGGCCCAAGGATAGAGTTTTGAACTATGCCTTTCATGAATTTCCCTTGGGCTTATAGTCAACATAACTGTCATTCTTTGGTTCTTTAAGTAGCTATAAATTTATTATAGTCTAGTACTGTGTATATTTTTATCACCATCAAGTCACTTATCTGGCCATCATTCTACTCCATAAACCAATGAACATTTACTAGGTGACTTCTGAGAATCAAATACTGTGCCCCTTCTGCAACTAAAATATAGAGAAAACAGAGGCCATAATCTAGTAGAGGGGAAAATGGTACAAAAGGACATTTTAAAACTATGTGACAATTTTGAGCTAATTTTGAGGATCATTGCTTGGAAATAATTGATTTAGTGTAGAGTTTCCTGGGAAGGTGGGGTGATAGTTCATGTGAACAGCTTATGGTGTCCAGATTGGTGAAGGGAGGGAAGAAGGAATGGTTGGGAGGGAAGAAGGTAGGGAGGAAGGAAGAGGAAGAGAGAGGTTGATTAGGGCAGATAGAGGAAGTTTCACAGATTGGGGAAAATGCAGCTCTCAGCAGTCTTAATGTTTCACAGAATAGGAAAGTAAGAAAGCTGGAAGGGAGAGCGAGTTGGGATTGGTGGGGTTATGGGTTGAGTTTAAGGTGTCAAGGATAACCACAAGATTGAGTATGTGGATGGGAGAGTGAAGAGCAGAAGTTAGGGGAGGTGAAAGTGGCATTGAGGAAGTCAAATAATTGTGATGGTAGGGTGCTGGATAGGCTATCTATATGTACGTAAAAAGTCATTTTGGACTACAGGAGGACTCGGAATGTCATGAGGATAATGAGCCAGGTGTCTCTGAGAATGTGGAAGTGACTAGGCAATCTCTATAAACCTGGACAGGCACACAGTTCTAGACATGGCCTTGGAATCAAAGATTTATATCCAAACCAGAGATTGTGAGTTGATGCCCCATATCTGTTCTTCCTTGGCAACATAATCCTGAATCTTAGGTGAGCACATGGCCACCCAGAGAAAGACTACATTTCCCAGCCTATCTTGCGACAAGGTGTAGCCATATGATCAAATTACTGGAAGTGGTGTTTATAACTGACACAAAGCTCTCTCAAGCAAGGAAAGAGCCTTCTCTCTTCTGGCCAACTTTAATATGCACGTGCTCTCTTGTGAAATGACATCCCTTTTGTACTATGAGTTGAAAGCTACTGCTCAGGGTGATGGAGCAGGAAGATAGAAATAACCTTGGTTCTTTCTGACTTTGTTAAGCTCACCTCTAGATATTTCTTATGTGAGAGAGAAATATAACATTTAATCTAATAAAACCATTGCTTTCTTGGGGACTTGGGGTTCTGTCATTCATGGCCAACTAAATCCACTACAGTAGTTCAGGATTGGGTAGAGAGGGGAGTTGGCATCAGCAGGGGAAGAAGCTATATCTCTGAGAGGCAGCCTGATTTATTTCAATTTAAGTCAGAAGGTAGAAACAGTATTCTGAGAAGAGCTTATGGAGCTGAAGGACTTTTACCTGGAAACAGAGTTTCCAGAGATACAGTGGAAAGCTTTGAGGGTCAGAGAGCAGTAAAAGATGGCTGCCAAGGAGAACAGGATGGGGAAGAGAGTTTGGAAATGCATAGATAGGAATTTACATTTTGGCAGAGATCAAAGAAGTCAAGGATATGAGGCATGGTTGTAGAAGCTGACTCCAGGATTCCAGCAGATCTTTGATGTATATAGTCTGTATTGGTCCACATGCAACTTAGATTCGTCTAGAATCAACTCAGATAGGTAGGAGGCCCAACGAAAATAGCAATGGGGAGTAAAGTGGGTTTGTACTGAGGCCTGGGCACTGTGGTCTAATGAGATCTCATGTAGACTGTCTAGATACCTATTAACATTTCCATGAGTAAGACTGGGAATAATATTAAAAAAGGAAGTAAGGGTAGTCTATTGTTTGTGTTCTGGGACAGTCCTGATGATCTCTACTCTTTCTCTTTTTTTTTTTTTTTTTGTATTTTTCTGAAGCTGGAAATGGGGAGAGACAGTCAGACAGACTCCCGCATGCGCCCGACCAGGATCCACCCGGCACGCCCACCAGGGGGCGAAGCTCTGCCCCCCAGGGGGCGATGCTCTGCCCCTCCGGGTGTCGCTCTGCCATGACCAGAGCCACTCTAGCACCTGAGGCAGAGGCCAAGGAGCCATCCCCAGCGCCCGGGCCATCTTTGCTCCAATGGAGCCTCGGCTGCGGGAGGGGAAGAGAGAGACAGAGAGGAAGGAGGGGGGGTGGAGAAGCAAATGGGCACCTCTCCTATGTGCCCTGGCCGGGAATAGAACCTGGGTCCCCCGCAAGCCAGGCCGACGCTCTACCGCTGAGTCAACCGGCCAGGGCCACTACTCTTTCTCTAAGTGCTCATGGGCCATCTCAGAAAAGATCAAGGTCAGGTGTTTTCCCTTGGATTTGACATTTTGAGCTGTGCATGGCTCACTATTCATTATCTAGGCAGTATTGGGTGTCTTTATTCTCCCTTTCCACAAATATGTTCTAAAATCACATTTTCTTCATTAATGATGGTGTTTACAATTTGTGATTTTCTCTTTCCCGAACAATTTTCTTTTACGTTTCTTGCATATATTAGGAATCTACATTTTGTTTTACTTCTTTAGCTTGTCAGTGAATAATCTGTTTCTCTTTCCCAGTTTATGATAATCAGTTTGTGTTATTTTCTCACACTTTGTCCCAGCTCTAATAATCTGGTGATGAATTTTTCTTTCATCTGTGATTCTTCTCAGTCACTCTGAGACTCTTACAATATCTTTGTCTTTCTAATTATAATGGAACAAGAGTTTTCCTGACTATTTTGTTTCTGATATAGTTTAATGGAATATTACTTTGATATTATGGAGTTGATATAGATGGTGGAGCAATAAATGGATAAAATAAACATGCATAAGGAATGAGAAAATTTCCCCCAGCAAATAAAATAATTATCTACTTAATTTTTGGCACTGATTTAATTATTCTGGTCCCTATGTGTGAATGAATAGGCATAATAAATAGTTCATGGTGTAAAAATCTCTTTTTTTTCCCCTTCCTTTCTAAATGCTCGAGCAAGGATTTAAATACCAGCTACAATTTCACTAAATAAATGTAAATGAACTTTTGACATAGGCATGATTGGATCCTGGTTCCCCTAAGGAAAATTGAATAAAACCTTGCAACTTCACTTCTGGAATTCCAGAGACATGATATAATCTTTGAGACATATTTTGCATGGGAATATCATAATTAGATTTGCTGAGCCAGATACTCAAAGGATTGTCTGAAAGATGCCCCTGTACCCCAGGCAGATGGAAGTGAATAGTTAGGAGACTGTTACCCTGGGGTTAACCGCTTGGGGATTACGTTCTGGATATGGTGCCTTATTAGAGCCGGGAGAATCATTATGCACTTCCTGTGAGACTGAAATTCTCTATAGCATTCATTAACTCTCAAATGGGTTCTTTTTTTGTAAAGAAGAATGAGAAAAATTATTTTTCTTTAAACATTATTTAAGACAAAACATTTATAGACAATAAGATTGTAAGCATCTGCAGTTCCTGTTTTCATGTTTGATCCTTGTCAGTAGATGACTAACTTGTTAGTTGTAACAAGAGGCTTTGAACTACCCCGTATTGTTGCTTGTTTGCTTGGCATTGCTCAGTAACTTGTCAAAGGACAGATATGTAGCAAGTAGCAACTCCAAAAATAGCTAGCAAACCAATAAAAAATTATTAACATCTTATGTTGTTATTTTGGCTTATGTGGCTTTTAATGTTCAGGAATTTTTGTTTTGAAAGATTATGGCATGGACACCATAGCTGATATACTAAAATAAAGATAAAAGTTGAAAGGACATTCTCTTTTTAAAAGGATGGTATGCTGTCCCATATGATTCATGCTTCCAGTGGAAGATATTTTATTCTAGTGGTGAAAATTAGTGTGTGTTCCCCCCACTCTCCCCCAACGAGAGTTTATTTAAGCACAGCAGTGCTTAGTGATTGGTATGCACTGTGTTGCCAATTTAAATTATTTACTGTGAGCTAATCTGGTTAACTATTGCTCTCTGGTGTGGAAGCCATCAGACCTTGTCAGGTGGAAGAGAGGAACTGAGAGCAGGACCTTGAATGGGGCCATGCAGGAGGGCACAAGACAGAGCCCATGTGAAGGAAGTGAATGGGAAGGAGGCCGGTGTGACAGCGAGGGGGTGAGAAGGTGAGCAATAGAGGGTGTGGGAAGGACATCTATACACTGAGAGAGAGAGAGAGAGAGAGAGAGAGAGAGAATGAATATGCAAAAACAGGAACATTCAGAGGGATGAAGGAGAGAGAAATTGGAGGTAGGGAGTCAGGTCTGAGGAGAGCCTGTGTTTGTCAGGGCCCCTCGGTGACTGCCAGTATTTGTTTTGGGGAGCTATCATGGAGCAAATGTAAGGAAGTTTATTGTATGCCGGTTAGTGAATGGAAATTATTTGAGAGACAAGTAGCAAATTTACCCCTATGGGTTAAATTTCTTTATTTCCACTTAGTCCGTGCATTCAGATCCTGCACTTGGGTCCTGAGCTGCGTTAATCATTACTTAATATTAGTATGTAAATGAGTTTACCATATTGCAAGCCCTAGTTTCAATCAGTAAATAATTATGAAAATTAGTCTTAAAGACGCCGTGAAAGGGTGTTACTTTCCAGGCAATAATTAAACCTCTCAGCCATCTCTGGGTGGTTGATTTTTTTTCTTAAGAGTTGTTTATTTTCCTAAAGTTGCTTTGTGAAGGTGAGGAGAGAGAGGTGAGTTCCCGCTGACTAGCAGACTCATTAGTTGAGATGGATAGGTTCCATCAAGGGAAGGGAGTGAATGGGAGATTTCAGAGCTGACGACAAAGAATAAGAAAGATCAGCTGCTTTCCTCTGGGCTGAAGCAAAGATGATTATTTTTAAAGTGCAAGTAGAACCTTTAAAACTCCAGTTATTTTTATAGGAGTATTTTTGAGCCAGATCTCACAATGTGGAGCCTAATCTCCATCCTCAGTGGGAGCCTGCCAAACATGCTTGCCAATTTTGGCTTTTGGTAATCAGTAGACGGGTACCCAGATTAGCAGCACATAATAATCATTGTTGTCATCTATAAAGCACCATGGAGGCTGCGTGTTACTACAGACATGGAGCCTGAAAGGCACATAGGCACGCTGCTCTGGTGGCACCGGGCACCATTGTCCTTCTGCTTGTCACCTCCTTTCCCCCCACTAGCAAAACGGGGCAAAGGCACTTTGAAAGTCCTTAAAATATGAAGGCTTCAAGGACACGGTGTAGATGGAGTCACTATTCTTCAACTTTAGGTCTGCAAAAGTTGCAGTCTCATCAGGATGTTAGAAAGGGGTCTCCTTTTGTGCAAACCATACGCAGAAACTCACTGTGGAGGGAGGTAGGGTTACCTGATAAAATGCACTTGGATTTCAAGCAAGCAGTGAATAAAACATTATTTGTTGTTTATCTGAAATTCAAATTGAACTGAATCTCCTGTGTTTTTATTTACTAAAGTGGCGACTGAGGTTGCATTCACTGCCTTTGAGGAGTACCAGACCCTAACAGTTTCAGCTGGGCAGTGATTGAGCCTGCCATTCCCAGGGCTGTGACATGTTCCTATGTTCTAGGATCCTTGTACCTTCTTCTAGAGCAGCGGTTCGCAACCTGTGGGTCGCGACCCCGGCGGGGGTCGAACGACCAAAACACAGGGGTTTTAAATAAAATAGTATTTCCGATGGCTTTAGGCGACCCCTGTGTTTTGGTCGTTCGACCCCCGCGGGGTCGCGACCCACAGGTTGAGAACCGCTGTTCTAGAGGGTAGCCTCAGTGTGACTGGGAATAACTGTAAAAGGAGGAAGCAGAGGTTTTTGGATTAGATATCATTGGAGATTTATACAGGTTAGACTAGGCAATAACACAAGCCTCTTAAATAAATTAGGTTGCTTTACTGACTTTGGGAAAAGTCAATGGCTGTTGATCTGTCAGTGAGAAATATGAGTGTGTTGAATCTAAACATCACTAGTTTTCTGGGGCTACTTGGTCATTTCATTATGTACCCTACATGATTTTTAATGCACGGACACAAGATTTATTTAATGAGGAAATACAAAGGGGTGTAATTCTTAAAAGTCATTGGGTTGAATATTGCACTTTTGATTACTTTGAGGCAGCATCTTTTAAAGATATTGCAAGTAAAAATTATAAATAATTACCTACTTGTTATAATTTTGCTTTTGTTTGCTTGTTGAGGGATTAGCACAGAGTGACAGAAAGTCCTAGGAGTTAAGAGGCCCAGCCCCATTGCTCTCTCTGAATTATTTCCTTTGTGAGAACCAGTAGGGGTACATTCAGTTTCTTTGTGAATGCCTGAGACTTACATTTTCTGAAGTTATCATAACTTTTATGTTCTCAAACTGATTTGCATCCATGTGGTCAAAATCTGTGCTGTGTGAGTTGTGTAGGACATGACCATGCAGATTTAAAAATGGGTTTGATTCCTTGCGTTGCTTCTATAAGTTAAGCTTATCTACTGTATGAGTACTTTGGAACGTGGGTATATATCAATATAGATATAGATTTACTAGACTGCTTGAGCAGTGGAAAGTTTCAGACAAACGTGAGAAGATGGGACACTGATGAACTGCCACACCCCGCACTTTGACAGGGCTCCTGAATGCCTTTCCCACACACTGAACTGTCACAGCAATGGTCCGTGGCTCTGAGTGCCTCCTGAATTCTGGACTGGCTGCCAAAATAATTGTGTAAGTAAATGTTTCCTGATGTCCAATGACCATTAATGTCCCCCATGTACAACTGGTTAAAAGCTGAAGTTTTGAAGGTATCCTGCCTACACTTCAGTAAGATCTATAGGAGAGCTTTGTTGTTGTGGTCTCTGGACGAGGAAGGGCAGGGACTTCTCTTACATCTGTTTCTTCTGAAACCAGAGTGGGCCTCTGAGCTGCCTGAGGACTTTCTCTAGGTAGAGTCACAGGGGTGCCAGCAGGAGGCTGTCCATGTTGCAAGATTGCCCCAAGCTTGGGACCCAGGAGAACTCCAAGACTGTTGAATACCGTATCTCAAAATAATGAAGTAAGTCCTGGTAGCCAGGCTTCTCAGAGTTCTCCAAAGTTCTGTGACCGGGAGCAGTGTCTAGTCCGGGATTGAATGCATCCTTTGGCAATGGCTGATCTTCAGGAATACAAGTCTTAAACCTAGGAACACTTTATTACCCAGTGGCTGAAAGGTGAGCTAGCCCTCGAGGTGAGACCACACCTGATTGCCCAGCCTTAGGTTAGACCACGTGTCAGTCTGTTGGCACAGCAGCCTTATATGAGCTGTGGCCAGAAGTCCTTCCCTGGATTCATGCAGGCTGCACAGAGCTGGTCCCAGCAGGTCCCACCACTGTTCCAGTGCTGTTCTCAATGTGCAGTTTGCCCTCATTATGTTCAGTCTGAGGGATTCCACACGCAATGTTTTCCTAAAAAGAACCAGTTTATACCAACTTATTTCCTGTTAGGAAAAGATGGACTGTTTTTTAAAATGTTTATTTTATTGGTTTCAGAGAGAGGAAGGGAGAGCGAGAGAGAGATTGGAATGTCGAGATACTCCTGTATGTGCCCTGTCTGGGACTGTGCTCTAACCATCGGAGCTATCTGGCCAGGGCGAAGGTTGAATACTGGTATTTGCCAGGGACTGCTGGAGAGGGAGTGGTGGTGTACGTGGTAGTCTAAACTTGATTGTGTAGTATTTTAACATCATCATAACGTTATAGCCCCTTTTCCTTTGAGCCCAGGTATGACCCCAGAATGCTTCTCAACTCAGTGTGCAAGCAGTCATTGCTGATCATTTGACACATGAGCGAATGCCATTTTGCCACTTTTGGTTTAGAACAGTTATTTTCTCCTCTTCTTTCTTGAGAAATTTATATTCAAAAGCAGCTCTATGGATCTTTCCCCAGGGCCACCTGCCCTGTCACCAATGGGCAGTGGGACCTTGGACTAGACGAGAGGACCTTACAAAGGTTTAGCTAACCGGCCAATGTCCTCTTTTTGGACATTTAGTTCCTTCTCCTCATGCTCTCCCACAAGCTTTATGAACAGAGCCTGTCTCGTTTAGATGGACTTTTAAATGGTGGCTTTGTGTAAGCTATTGTAAAAGGCTAAATAAATCCGTTTTTGAACTTACCAGTAGTTTAGAATCCTCTTTTCAAAATTACCATGTAGACTGAGCTGTGAGTTACCCATAACTGGGAGTACAAAAAACAAAACAAATAAAACAAAAACAAATAAAAAACAAAACAAATAATGATCTTCCTGTCTGTGCTGATACGAACCCGGGCCCCTCCTGCCACCCAGCTTTTTGTGGACACGCATGTTTAGTGGGCACTCTTGTTGTTTGAACCACCCCTGTCAGAGTTCTCCTCCTGCAGGGCAGAGCCGACATCTCCAGAACGCATCTGCTGAAACAGTAGAACCTCTTGTCCTCTGTTCTGCTTTCCCTAAGTTATCTTGACTTGACATTCATTAGTGTGTGCCCTTGGCAGAAAAAGGTGCACCTTCAAACTCCACCAGTTACTTAGCTACTCAGTATCAGTGGGACTGAGAGGAAACTAGCCATCTCAGGAAGGGCTGCGTCTCTGCCAGTTAGCCTCAAACGTGGCCATGGTGGGGACAGGACTACTGGGGACGAGCCCAAACCAGAGGACAGCTGGAAGCCTTGGAACTACTAGTGCTTCCTTTCCCTCCAATCTGTTTCCCCTGGGAGGTCCTCCGGAGCCACCACACAGCCCAAAGGCTAGAAATTAAAAGGCCTTGGGATGGGGGGACACCACAGAGAGCCCTAGAAAGTCAGCCACTGAATTATGAATTTGGTACTATACAGTGGAAATGCCAAGACTTAGGTAATGCTTGGCAGAACCATCAGGTATAGTTATCCTGATGTTCACTGCACAGGGAACCAAGCCAGAGGGTTGAGTGGGGCCAACATGCAACCTGTTGTCTGCCTGACAGAAGGCTGTGCTGGACCAGAGAAGGGGAGGCCCTTTTCAGATGCTCGTCAGACCCTGTCCTCTCACTGTGCCCTGCACACACAGACCGCTCACCTGTCCAGAGTGGACGCCTTCTCTTCATTTCCACAAAGGCGCCGTGTGAGCTAGTGGGGCTCTCATGCTTCTCTCAGGTCCTCAGAGTAGGTCATACTTTTATGTGAACTCTGAGTCCATTGTGGCCACGTGACTCAGGAGCAGCCTCCCTGAGGTTCTGGACGACAGGAACTGCTGTGGTGCGAGGTGATTTTGAGCGCACATGACAACTCTCAAAATAAGTTATTCCTGTTCAGCTCTCTTTTACTCCTACTCATTAGTCAAGAATAAAGGATCAGTTTGTTAAAAAGAGATATCAGTGAGTTCTAGAGATGCCTTTGTTAGCCACACCCGCCCAGAGGGAGCCAGACTGAGACCCCAGAGGTTTCTGCAGAAAATGCTTGTAGGCATTTATGGACATCTTTAGACTTCATTCTATTTATGTTTAGAATTAGTTTCTGCCTTTGCCAAGGGGTACTGATTTTCTATTTAAAGAAGTGAAGTAATGTTTTAAAATATAGCTATGTAAAAGAGATGAGTTGATCACTTCATGTTTTAGTCAAATCAAAGTTGTCATTGGCTTGGACTGCATTTAGAAAACACTCATTTAGTGGAAAGTGTAAAATGGAATTATGGGATTATTTGAGGAAGAGAGGCCTTCACAGTAATATGGGTTTTTGAGAACTTCTGCTAAGAAGAGAAGAAAAAGATACATTTGCATTGTTGTTAGAGGGATTTGGGTTCAAGTGTACACATCCGTGTGTCCCTGTGACTGTGTGTGCTTGTTCTGTAAATGAAAACTGGGAAATTATGGACACCATGAATTTCCAGGGGTGGGACTAGAAGATGTAGGAGAGACTGCAGCTATTTAGAAGTCAAGCCACTGACACCACATTTTGTTCTGTAGGGAAAAAACGGCTGAATTAAAGCCAGAAAGTTCCAGAAGAGGAACACACCTATTGATTCTTGAATTAAGGTTTCCCTTCATATGTCCCTCTGTGTCTTTTTTGTTTTTTCTCTCTCAGTCTCTCTCTCTCTCTCAGTCTCTCTCTCCTCCCCCCCCCCTCTCTCTCTCACACATACACACACCCCTACCAGTGACCCTTATAGAATTCTCTGCAGAGCCACCATTGAAAGTAACGGATGGGACACAGGGAACAAAGGGCATTGTTCTCAACATCTTCAGAGGAAATGACACATTTAGCTGTTGGTATGAATAGGGTTGATTACTGCAGTCAAAGCATTGTTTGATATCCAGTGGCAGCATTAGTTTATGTTTATATAAAGATAGAAAGTGTCGTCTGATAAAATCTTAGAAAATTGCTGCCACAGGCCTTTGAAACAATTAGTTTAGACTGTTTCACAGAGCATTAAGCTTAACGATGTTACCCTAAATGCGCTTCAAGAAAATTTTTGCAGTGAGCCCAAAATTTAGGTTGGTAACAGGGCAACCTCAAATAGGCAATCTCATCTTTTTTTAAAAAACAGCTCTTCTGAGATATAATTGACCTACAGTAAACTGCACATATTTAAAGTATATAGTTTAAGTTTCACATGACTGTATCCATGAAATTATCACCACAGTAAAGATATTGAACACACCCCCAAATGTTTCCTTGTGCCCCTTGATCATCCCTGTCTCCTGTCACTCTGCACACCCTCTTCCCCAGGCGGGGAAATGCTTTCTGTCACTGTAGATTAGTTTGCATTTTCTACAGTTTTATGTTAAGAGTACAGTATATACTCACTTTAATCTGGCTTCTTTTACTCAGCATAAGTATTTTGAGATTTATATAGGTTGTGTGTATCAATTTATTCCATTTTACTGCTGAATAACATTCCATTGTATGGTTATGCCACAGTCTGTGTATCCATTCACCTCTTGATGAATATTAGAGTTGTTAGTAGCTTTGGGCTGTTACAAATAAAGCTACTATAACATTTGTATACAATTATCTGTATGGATGTATATTATATTTTCTCTTGGCTAAACACCTAGGCATGCAATGGCTGGGTCATAAGGTAGTTGTATGTTTAACTAATAAATCATCACATTTTCCCAAAAAGTTATACCATTTAATGTCCCCACTAGCAGTATGTGAGTTTCAGTTTCTCAACATCCTTTCCAGCATTTGGTATGTAAGCCATTTTATTTCAGTGTGGTTGTAAGTAGCATTTCCTAACTGAGTAATGATTTTGAACATTGTTTATGTGTTATTTACCATGTGTATATCTTCTTTGATGAGATATGTACTCATTTAAAACATTGGACTATTTTCTCATTATTTCTCATTTATTTGTTTGAGCATTCTTTTTTTTTTTTTTTCTTACAGAGACAGAGAGAGAGTCAGAGAAAGGGATAGATAGGGACAGACAGACAGGAACGGAGAGAGATGAGAAGCATCAATCATCAGTTTTTTGTTGCAACATCTTAGTTGTTCATTGATTGCTTTCTCATATGTGCCTTGACCATGGGCCTTCAGCAGACCAAGTAACCCCTTGCTGAGCCAGCGACCTTGGGTCCAAGCTGGTGAGCTTTGCTCAAACCAGATGAGCCTGTGCTCAAGCTGGCGACCTCGGCATCTCCAACCTGAGTCCTCTGCATCCCAGTCCGACTCTCTATCCACTGCGCCATCGCCTGGTCAGGCTGAGCATTCTTATATATTCTTTATTCAAGTCCTTTATTAGATATGTGTTTTGCAAATATTTTCTCCTAGTCTGAGGCTTATCTTTTTATTCTAACAGTTTCTTTCAAAGTACTGAAGTTTTAATTTTGATGAAATCCAATTTATCAACTTTTTATGGTGATGAGATGGAGGGAGTGAGGGAAGGAGAATGAAATTAAGAAGGTTTTGTTGTTTTTGTAGTGTCTGTCCCTTCCTTTCCCCACCTCAATAACAAGAAAAACTAATGTTGCTTTGTACTGGTATGGAGAAAACTGTGAGAGGAGAAGCAAAAGTTCAGTTGTGACCTGTTGAGTTAGGGAGTCCCTTTAAGGTGCGTATTCGAGTGTGGAGTACCTGGGAGAAGTTTGTATGCAGTCTGGGCTAAGAGTCATCAACATATAGTAGGCCTTTAAAGCATAGGCCTGAATGAGCTCACCTAAGGAGTAAATATAGATGGAGAATGAAAGAAGGCTGAGGATTGGGATTGCCCAACATGGAAAGATCAGGAAGATATGGAAGAGCCATCAAAGGAGACCAGCAGAGAATGAACAAAGAGGTAGGATGATTGTCAGAGCGTAACATCCCAGGAAGCAAGAGAAGAAAAGCGTTTCAAGAAAGAAGATGCAATATACAAAGTCAGTTGCTCTTAAAATGGAGGAAAATGAGATCTTAGAATGAATTGACTTTGGAATTTGGTAATGTGAAGGACATTGGTGACTTTGACAGTATAGTCTTGCTGAAGTGGTAGAAATAAAAGTGTGACTGGAATGATCTCAAGAGAGAATGTAGGAGAGGTAGTGATGACAGTGAGCGTAGAAGGTCTTTGGGATCGTGTTGTGAAGGGGAACACAGGAATAGAGTGTAATCGGATGCGTATGCCTGGGATGCCTAGATGTCTTAAAGAGACGCAAGAAAGAGTTCCCATGGTTACCTCTGAAAGAGAGATCGAATGGATTTGGATATAAATGAGATCGAGGAAGATTTTCCCCACATCAAACTTTCATTGTTTTGAGAAGCCATTCTAACAAAGTTTATATTATGGGAAAATACACATAAACATAGACTATGGTATACACAGTATGATTAGGTTAAACAAGCAAAAAAAAACTATACAAAGAAAAGAAAAAATATATGATATATTAAAACTAATATTACATGGTATAAATAGAATGAACTTTGGAATCTGGTATAATGTATGTTAAGTACCTGGAAATTAATAGGTTCTTGGGCTATGATTAGTATTCCTTATAATTTTCCAGTGTTTTAAAAGAAAATATTCATACATATTTATACATTATTATTGTAACAAAAAGTTAGAAACATTGAAAACAGATGGAGACCGGGCGGTGGTGCAGTGGATTGAACGTCAGACTGGGATGCAGAAGACCCAGGTTCAAGACCCCAAGGTCACAGGCTTGAGCGCGGGCTCATCTGGTTTGAGCAAAAGCTCACCAGCTTGGACCCAAGGTCGCTGGCTTGAGCGGGGGGTTGCTCGGTCTGCTGAAGGCCCGCGGTCAAGGCATATATGAGAAAGCAATCAATGAGCAACTAGGGTCTTGCAACGAAAAACTGATGATTGATGCTTCTCATCTCTCTCCGTTCTTGTCTGTCTGTCCCTATCTATCCCTCTCTCTGACTCTCTCTCTGTCCCTGTAAAAAAAAAAAAAAAAAAAAAAAACAGATGGAAACAACAGTTGCTGAAATGTTTGTAGTGTTTGGTTCTAGGTCACTGTTCATTTGGTGTAGTTTCTGTATTTTTAAAACTAACCAGCCAACAAATAAATAGTTCCTTTAAATAGAAACATCAGATGATCTGTGTTTTTCTGCTGGGGTCACTGGCTATTCTGTTGAACCAAGAGAAGAGGGTGTATAAAAGAAAACTCAGATAGTACCTGTTTTCTGAAAAATCTGCTGGAGAAAATAAATTAAAATGTGATTTCATTTATATATAGCCTTCAAGGCTTGAATCGCCTGCCTAATTTGAGGCTTATAAAGAGGGTGGCTTGTAAGGATAGTTCCAGTTTAATTGTTTTCCTAGTGTCATTACTTCAAGAGTCCCTTTTCCCTTCAAGAAGTGTCCACGTTTGGAGGTTATATTATGTGACCCCCACTCAAGGGCTGTAGAACCCTTAAAAGTTATCACAGGACTCAGTTATGCTCTTGGATGGTTTTGCTCAAAGATTTATGTATTAGGATGGAAAGTAGGATTTAGTCTAATGGGCCAATGACATGAAAAGGTCAACAACCAGATTTAAATCCTGTAATGAAGTTGAGAAAGATACGTAACATTCAGGATGGAAAGACAGACTCTATGGTGAAGCTTTCTGTCCTTGCCAGTTGAGCTGGATAAGTACGAGTTCTAAGTATAGGCCAGGGGAGAAATGTTAAGTAAAATATGTTGCATACCATAAAGCCCTATTCAAATGTAAAGTCCTTTCATTGTATCATTCCATTTGAGTCTATCATATTCTCCAATTTTTTACAACTTTATTTTATTGATTTTAGAGAGAGAGGAAGGAGGGGAGAGAGAGAATAAAAAAGAGAAACATTAGGCCCTGGCCAGTTGGCTCAGTGGTAGAGCATCGGCCTGGTGTGCAGGAGTTTCAGGTTTGATTCCCAGCCAGGGCACACAGGAGAAGCACCCATCTGCTTCTCCACCTCTCCCCCTCTCTTTCCTCTCTGTCTCTCTCTTCCCCTCCTGCAGCCAAGGCTCCATTGGAGCAAAGTTGGTCCGGGCGCTGAGGATGGCTCCATGGCCTCTGCCTCAGGTGCTAGAATGGCTCTGGTCACAACAGAGCGACGCCCCGGAGGGGCAGAGCATTGCCCCCTGGTGGGCATGCCGGGTGGATCCTGGTCGGGCGCATGTGGGAGTCTGTCTGACTGCCTCCCCATTTCCAACTTCAGAAAAATACAAAAAAAAAAAAAAAAGAGAGAGAGAGAGAGAGAAACATTAATTTGTTTCTGTATGTGCCCTGACCGGGGACCAAACTGGTAACCTTTGCTCATGGGGACAGTGTTCTAACCAACCGAGCTGGCTGGCAGGGTCATATTCTTTAATTTTAAAAATAGATATGGGAATAGTGAGGAATTGATTAATCTGGGAATCAAATTCATGTCTCCTCATGCTTTTCCTTATAATGCCCATCTGGGCGGCTTTCCACACTCTGCAGGTTGGGCATTTTTCTGACTAGGACACAAAGTGAGTTTAGGCAGCTTCCTAAAGTAAACTGCGTGGTTACGGTTGCAGGAAACCACGTCATCTTCACTCTGTGAGGTGCCTTTGCTACATGAGGTGTGGAGAAGGTGTGGAGTTTTGGACTGAAAACTCCTGGCACAACTCCAGGATGGAACAGCAGTTGGCAGTCAGATGTGGGTCTGTGCCAGTTATCTCAACATGGCACTTTCATTCCTTCTCTTTCCACTGAAAGCCCAGGAAAGCACAGGGAAGGAAAGCAGTGGATAGAACAAATTAAAGAGCTTCAAGGGCTTGACCTGATGCCGTTGGAGGCTTTTAGTCTTTTACTCACATACTGACTTCTAAATTAAGGATTACCTTGTGGAATTCAGGCATTGAAAGAAAAAATAAGAGCTTATAGCTAATTGCTCTTTCAGGTCTTTCTGAATACACAATCTTTGGTGAGAAGTCTTATCATTCTGAGTAAGCTTTTATCTCAGTGCCAAGTGATATTTCATTTTGATATAGGAATCCAAGGTGTACATATATATATATGAACAATAAAATAAAAAATATATTTTAATGTTAGCATTTAGTGCTGCTAAATTAGGTAACTACTGATAAAGAAAAAACACCCAATACAGTTCAGCCCTGCTGTCCTAAAACCATATCAAGACCCCAAATAACTGAGAGAAAGAGTTTGTACCTTAAGGTGTAGCACAGAAGTCATAAACGCTGGTCTTCATTAAAGCTGGGCTGCCAGCAGTGTGCAAATTAGAACTGTAGGGAATGCTGAAACTTAAAGTTACCTTCAACATGAAGAGGGTTCACACATACTGTTTTGTGGGCTAATCCTTAGTGACAGATGCAAAGAAAGGAACATCAGGTGTTATTAGGAAAAACCCAAGCCTTCCATTTTAAGCCCTTTTGGCTTTCATTTTAGGCGTCAGCCAGTCATTGCCAGAAATATGTCTGAAGAAACTGATCCCAGCTATTTGAAAGGACCATCTTTTGTAAAAGACACTTAGAGAATTGCAGTATTTTACTTTGTGGCATATTTTGTATACTCCATAATGACCACAAATATCAGTGTTTCTAATGAATTTTCCCTAAGTTAATGGAAGCATGGAATTGTGAGGGGAAAAAGGCTCATAGAGCCGGGAGGCAATTCTTACTACAACAATTTAAATTAGATGTTACCACTAAATAAATAAGTTGTTTGAACTTTTTTTTTTTTTTTGCCTCAGATTTCACATCTTTAAATGAAGATTCTAAAAATTCTGTACTTACCTTATTGAGATGTTTTTATGGTCAAATGGATGTTTAGATGTCAAGTCCTTTAGAAAACAGAACCTGATTGTGGTAGAGACTTCTTTCAGTACTCACCAGTACATAGTTCATCTTCATGGGAAGATTTCCTGGCTTCCCTTCCAGTTGGGCAGGTCATGGGACTCTTTCTACCCAAGTGGATGTGGCTGAACAACAGTCATTTCTGGCTAGATTGTTTAATTGCTGGCGTGAGACCCTTTTCCCCTGCTGTGGTGATCGTGAAAATGTGTTTCTACATTTAGACTTGTCTGGAATGCTGAGACAACACATGGAAGAGTTATCTGGGAGAGATGCACACCGTGGACTTTGAGTCAGCAAGAAATAGATTTATACTGTGTCAGATCACTGAGCTGGAAGGGTTGTTTGTTTTGGTAGCATAACCTAGCTAGCTTATCCAGACTGCTCTAGGTATAAAAAAGTCATAAAATTACTACTGTGATTAATAGTCAGAAGTCTCCCAGATCCTTCCTAATATTTACCACTTATTTACTCATGTGCCATTTTTGATACCTAATAGATTTAAATCTGATTGTTTTTTCTTTCTTTCCATTCTTCTTCTCCTGAGAATCTCTTATGCCCTTTTGAATGTAACCTGAAAGAACAAACTCTATTGGCAATTACAACATAAAAGGCACTAAGTTCAAGAAGTACTGTATCTCGCATGTGGTGGGTACTCAACAAACATGTATTGACAATGGGAAGAGAAATCAGATGACGTGGCTCTTACTGGTTATTCCATGTGGAAAAATCTAGTAGTCAACCTTCAATTCTCATCTTAATTGACCTCGCAAGCAGGGTTTGGCACATTTTATTACTCCTAGTTTTTTGAAGCCCTTTTTAATGCGTGGCTTCCTGTCTGTCAGAATCTTTTAGTTTTCTCCCTGCCCTAGTGGCCACTCTTTGGTCTGCTTTGCTGAAACCTCTTCCTCCTGGTCCCTAAATACTGGAATGCCCTAGAGCTCAGTCTTTGCACCTTTTAAAATTTGAATCTCTCAGTTATATCTGCTTTCTGTTTTACAGTGAGTGATTTCTTTTTAATTATACATTTTCTTTTGTATAGAGAATATTAACGCTCTGTCCTACATTGCTGATGATTTTCCTCATTTGTTCTTACGTTTTTGCTTTATAGTTTTCCATATGACATTTTACATTTTTACATAGTCAAATATGTCATTTTTAAAAGGTTTTTGAATTAGTGTAGGGGGGGGTTGGGTACCAGTTAATGTGTGATGTGATAATGTTTAAAATATGAAAGTGGTCCTATATTAAAGCAGCTTTCTTCTGCATAGCAGGGCCATGTTGTTCATCTATCATTGTTTGGACATGTCCTTTGGGCTATATAGCTAGCTATATGATGAAGAATATGTCATTTCAATCCATATTCTTGCCAAATTAGCCTTGTCACTGTAATAATAATCTGTTGCTATGTAACAAAGCACTCCAAAATTTTGTTGCTTGAAGTACCCATTATTATTTATTAGCTCTCATGTTTTCTGTGGGTCAGGAATTGATAAGTGGCTTGGCTGGGCTGGGAGGCTCAGGGTTTCTTAGGAGGCTGTAGTCAGATGTTAGCCAGGGCTGCAGTCATCTGAAGGCTCATCTGGGGTTAGAAAATTTATATCTATGGTGACTCATGTGGTGGCAAGTTGGTCCCTCTTTATATGGGCCTTTTTGTGGGACTGCTTGAGTGTGTTCATGACATGGGTCTTGGCTTTCCCCAGAGCAAGAGACCCAAGAGACCAAAGCAGAAACTCCAATGTCTTTTTTGACTTAGTCTTAGAAATCACACATCATCATTTCCACCTAATTCTATTGGTTGCATTATAGACCAGCCTTGCTTCAGTGTGTGTGCCTTGGGGATGGGTGCTATCAAGGGTTTGGCTATCAGGAGGGAAGATCATCAGGGGCCATTGTGGAGCCTGGCTACCACAGTAACCAAAGTGCATTATTTGTTTGAGATGTTTCCTTTGGTTTGATATATTTTTAAACTTAGAATGCAGGAATGTCAACTGATGGATTCTATATCCAAAGCACTGTAACTCTTACACTCTACTCAAGAAGGAAAGAGATAGGTGAGTTTTTGCAGGCTGCTTGCTTAGTGTTATACCTCTGATATACTCCCTGGGGCCAACGTTGTTATTTTTTAAAATTTTATTTACAGAGACAGAGAGAGAGTAAGAGAGAGGGATAGATAGGGACAGACAGACAGGAATGAAGAGAGATGAGAAGCATCAATCATTAGTTTTTCGTTGCGACACTTTAGTTGTTCATTGATTACTTTCTCATATGTGCCTTGACCGCGGGCCATCAGCAGACCGAGTAACCCCTTGCTCAAACCAGCGACCTTGGGCTCAAGCTGGTGAGCTTTTGCTCAAACCAGATGAGCCCGCACTCAAGCTGGTGACCTCGGGGTCTCGAACCTGGGTCCTTGGCATCCCAGTTCAACGCTCTATCCACTGCTCCACTGCCTGGTCAGGACAACGTTGTTATTCTTGACTCTCTGCTTCCTCTATACCTCTCTGAATCTACATATTTTAAAGAAAATAACTCAGATAACGGCAAGAAAATGTTGAAGACAGAGTAAATTGGCTGCCAATAATTGCAGTACCTTTTATTTATCAAGCCCCTGCTATGTGCCAGATGTATAACCGACCCTTTTCATAAGTTACATCTGATTTAGTCCTTCTGTAGCCATTGATTGAAGATGATATTATCCCCACTTTAAATACAATGAAACTGATGCTCATAGTAATTTGTTCACAGTCTTTCTCTAAGTGGTTGAGCGAAGACTTGAGTCCAGGTCCATTTATCTTTAGCTATGGTTATTCTGCTACCTCTGACCACATCCACTTGATATAAAACATATGCACATTAAATGTTTGGGCAACAGAAAGTTGAAAAACTGTAGAGTTGTGTGCTATCTGGAAGGATCTATCAAAAGTAAAAGATTCAGGAAAATGTAATCCCAGGTACAAAAGCACTTTGAAAATGGTAAGAGCTTTATAAATGTAAGGTGGCAGTGTGATTAATATTATTCAGCTCAGAAAACTAATTAAATGAATCATGTATAATCCCTGTATTTCTTCTTCAGTCAGATTATAGCAGAACACCTGCCCATTAATCCTTACCCTGTTAAAACATAAAGTGCCTCTCCAGGTAATACATTGGAATTAATGTGTAATTAAAGAAAATGATCATCCACTCGGCTATGAAATAGGGATGGCAATATTTCAAGTTAATATACATTCCAGACCAATACATGGTTTAGATTAGGAAACTCTGCCGAAATGTATAATTTAGGAAGATACCAAATCATCAGTTTAAAATTAAAGCACAAAGAGCTTTATGTCTATAAAAGCATTTTGTTGTAACGTCAACATGTCATATTTATCTTTGGATGCAAAGACGTCTTTCTGACAATAACTGTTTGCAGAAATAAACCGTGGGGATGGGGAAAGCATTTTTCTCTTGGATTCCCCCTCTTTTGACATGATTGTTGGTGGCATTAACACATTAACAGTGAACTGAGATGATGGCCCCAAGATGATATGTGACCCTCATTATGGCGCCTTGGCACCTGGCCCACAGACCCCAGCAGCAAGAGCCTTGATTTCATTTTAAAAGGAGTTAGAAGAATGTGAAGAAGGTCATGGCCATCAATCTGTTACCACTGCTAGATAGGATCTCTTTAAGGAGGGGCACGAAACATATTTTAAAACCTTCAGTGAAGGCTCCCAAATGACAATGTTCATCTTACCGCTTGCTAATGGAAGTGCTCAGTTTTGGAAAGAGAGCTCACCAGCACTGTACCACAAAATTTATCTAAGAAAATGCTTTCATTTTAAATTGTCTCAGCTAGAGTCAGCATATACTGTCAGGTATGTGAAAGCAAAAAAAATTGAAATAATTTATTTTCTATTCTATTTGGTTTCATTAACTTTACTTTCTTGTGAGTGGGACAGGACCCATCCTACTGCAGGGGCAAGAAATGTAGACTAGAACTGAATTTCCTGCTGGGGGCAGCTTATTGATTGGAGGGGCATGGCTACATCTGGAGGAGGCTAATCTCCCCAGAACACACCTCTCCAATCACTGGCTGTAACCATTTTGTGGTCTCTGGATATTATACCCTTTGTTTTTTGTTTTTTGTTTTTTTTTTTATAATTTTATTTTTTTAATGGGGTGACACCAATAAATCAGGATACATATATTCAAAGATAACAAGTCCAGGTTATCTTGTCGTTCAATTATGTTGCATACCCACCACCCAAAGTCAGATTGTCCTCTGTCACCATCTATCTTGTTTTCTTTGTGCCCCTCCCCACCCCCTTTCCCTCTCCCATTCCCCCCTCCCCCCTGTAATCACCACACTCTTATCAATGTCTCTTAGTTTCACTATTGTGTCCCACCTACGTATGGAATAATACAGTTCCTGTTTTTTTCTGATTTACTTATTTCGCTTCGTATCATGTTATCAAGATCCCACCATTTTGCTGTAAATGTTCCGATGTCATCATTTCTTATGGCTGAGTAGTATTCCATAGTGTATATGTGCCACATCTTCTTTATCCAGTCATCTATTGATGGGCTTTTTGGTTGTTTCCATGTCCTGGCCATTGTGAACAATGCTGCAATGAACATGGGGCTGCATGTGTCTTTATGTATCAATGTTTCTGAGTTTTTGGGATATATACCCAGTAGAGGGATTGCTGGGTCATAAGGTAGTTCTATTTTCAGTTTTTTGAGGAACCACCATACTTTCTTCCATAATGGTTGTACTACTTTACATTCTCAACAACAGTGTATGAGGGTTCCTTTTTCTCCACAGCCTCTCCAACATTTGCTATTACCTGTCTTGCTAATAATAGCTAATCGAACAGGTGTGAGGTGGTATCTCATTGCCGTTTTGATTTGCATTTCTCTAATAGCTAAAGAAGATGAGCATCTTTTCATATATCTGTTGGCCATTTGTATTTCTTCCTGGAGAAGTGTCTGTTCATATCCTCTTCCCATTTTTTTATTGGATTGTTTGTTTGTTTGTTGTTGAGTTTTATGAGTTCTTTGTATATTTTGGATATTAGGCCCTTATCTGAGCTGTTGTTTGAAAATATCATTTCCCACTTAGTTGGCTTTCTGTTTATTTTGTTATCAGTTTCTCTTGCTGAGCAAAAACTTCTTAGTCTGATGTAGTCCCATTCATTAATTTTTGCCTTCACTTCTCTTGCCTGTGGAGTCAAATTCATAAAATGCTCTTTAAAACCCAGGTTCATGAGTTGAGTACCTATGTCTTCTTCTATGTACTTAATTGTTTCAGGTCTTATGTTTAGATCTTTGATCCATTTTGAGTTAATTTTTGTACAGGGGGAGAGACTGTAGTCCAGTTTCATTCTTTTGCATGTGGCTTTCCAGTTTTCCCAGCACCATTTATTGAAGAGGCTTTCTTTTCTCCATTGTGTATTGTTGGCCCCTTTATCAAAAATTATTTGACTATATATATGTGGTTTTATTTCTGGACTTTCTATTCTGTTCCATTGGTCTGATTGTCTATTTTTCTGCCAATACCATGCTGTTTTGATTGTCGTGGCCCTATAATATAGTTTAAAGTCAGGTATTGTAATGCCCCCAGCTTCATTCTTTTTCTTTAGGATTGCTTTGGCTATTCGGGGTTTTTTATATTTCCATATAAATCTGATGATTTTTTGCTCTATTTCTTTAAAAAACGTCATTGGAAGTTTGATGGGAATTGCATTAAATTTATATATTGCTTTGGATAATATAGCCATCTTGATTATATTTATTCTTCCTAGCCAAGAACAAGGTATATTCTTCCATCTCATTATATCTTTTTTGATTTCCCTTAACAATGGATTATAGTTTTCATTATATAAGTCCTTTACATTCTTTGTTATGTTTATTCCTATTTTATTTTTTTTGTTGCAATCATGAAGGGGATTATTCTTTTGAGTTTGTTCTCAGTTGTTTCATTGTTGACATATAGAAAGGCTATTGACTTCTGTATGTTAATTTTGTATCCTGCGACCTTACTGTATTGGCTTATTGTTTCCAGTAGTCTTTTTGTGGATTCTTTGGGGTTTTCGATGTATAGGATCATATCATCTGCAAAAAGTGATACCTTTACTTCTTCTTTTCCGATATGGATGCCTTTTATTTCTTTGTCTTGTCTGATTGCTCTGGCTAGAACCTCTAGTACCACATTAAATAAGAGTGGAGAGAGTGGACAACCCTGTCTTGTTCCTGATTTAAGGGGAAAAGCCTTCAGTTTTGTGCCATTTAATATGATGTTAGCTGATGGTTTATCATATATGGCCTTTATCATGTTGAGATATTTTCCTTCTATACCCATTTTGTTGAGAGTCTTAAACATAAAATTGTGTTGTATTTTATCGAAAGCCTTTTCTGCGTCTATTGATAAGATCATGTGGTTTTTGTTCTTTGTTTTGTTGATATGGTGTATTACGTTAACCGTTTTACGTATGTTGAACCATCCTTGAGATTCTGGGATGAATCCCACTTGATCATGATGTATTATTTTTTTAATATGTTGTTGTATTCGATTTGCTAGTATTTTGTTTAGTATTTTAGCATCTGTATTCATTAGAGATATTGGTCTGTAGTTTTCTTTTTTTGTGCCATCCTTGCCTGGTTTTGGTATGAGGGTTATGTTGGCCTCATAAAATGTGTTTGGAAGTATTGCTTCTTCTTCAATTTTTTGGAAGACTTTGAGTAGAATAGGAACCAAGTCTTCTTTGAATGTTTGATAAAATTCGCTTGTATAGCCGTCAGGGCCTGGACTTTTATTTTTGGGGAGGTTTTTAATGGTTTTTTCTATTTCTTCTCTACTGATAGGTCTGTTTAGGCTTTCTGCTTCTTCTTGACTCAGTCTAGGAAGGTTGTATTGTTCTAGGAATTTATCCATTTCTTCTAGGTCGTTGAATTTAGTGGCATAAAGTTTTTCATAGTATTCTACAATAATTCTTTGTATATCTACGGTGTCCGTGGTGATTTCTCCTCTTTCATTTTGGATTTTGTTTATATGAGTTCTTTCTCTTTTTTCCTTGGTAAGTCTTGCCAAGGGTTTGTCAATTTTGTTGATCTTTTCAAAGAACCAGCTCCTTGTTCTATTAATTTTTTCTATAGTTTTTCTGTTCTCTAATTCATTTATTTCTGCTCTGATTTTTATTATCTCCTTTCTTCGGCTGGTTTTGGGTTGTCTTTGTTCTTCTTTTTCTAGTTCCTTAAGGTGTGAAGTTAAGTGGTTCACTTGGGCTCTCTCTTGTTTGTTCATATATGCCTGAAGTGATATGAACTTCCCTCTTATCACTGCTTTTGCTGCATCCCATAGATTCTGATATGTTGTATTGTCATTTTCATTAGTCTGTATATATCTTTTGATCTCTGCACTTATTTCTTCTTTGACCCATTCATTTTTTAAAAGTATGTTGTTTAGTTTCCACATTTTTGTGGGATTTTTTTCCTCTTTTTTGCAGTTGAATTCTAGTTTCAAGGCTTTATGATCAGAAAATATGCTTGGTACAACTGCAATTTTTCTGAATTTGCTGATGTTGTTTTTGTGGCCCAACATATGGGCTATTCTTGAGAATGATCCATGTACACTGGAGAAAAATGTATACTCAGTCACTTTGGGATGAAATGTCCTGTAGATGTCTATCATATCCAGCTGCTCTAGTGTTTTGTTTAAGGCCACTATGTCTTTGTTGATTCTCTGTTTGGATGACTGATCTAGAGCCGTCAGCGGTGTATTGAGGTCTCCAAGTATGATTGTGTTTTTGTCAGTTTTTGTTTTAAGATCAATAAGTAGCTGTCTTATATATTTTGGTGCTCCTTGGTTTGGTGCATATATATTAAGAATTGTTATGTCTTCTTGATTCAGTGTCCCCTTAGCCATTATGAAATGGCCATTTTTGTCTCTGAGTACTTTTCCTGTCTTGTAGTCAGCATTATCCGATATGAGTATTGCTACACCTGCTTTTTTTTGGATGTTATTTGCTTGGAGTATTGTTTTCCAGCCTTTCACTTTGAATTTGTTTTTATTCTTGTTACTTAGATGAGTTTCCTGTAGGCAGCATACAGTTGGATTTTCTTTTTTAATCCATTCTGCTACTCTGTGCCTTTTTATTGGTGAGTTTAATCCGTTTACATTTAGTGTAATTATTGATACTTGTGAGTTCCCTATTGCCATTTTATATCTTGCTTTCTGTTAGTTTTGTGTCTTGTTTGATTCTTCTCTTTCCTTTTTCTATCTTTTGTTTTTATTTGGTTGTATTCCATACATCTTTCCTCTGTTGCTATCTTTTTTATCTCATGTGCTTCTGTGGTGGTTTTTTCAATGGTGGTTACCTTTGAGTAATGAAAAGGGTCCCTACCCTGTTCATTGTAGCGAACTATTTTGTGAGTACTTTTGCACTCCATCGTCCTTTGCTACTGTTAATCTCCATCTTCTCCCCCCCTTTCTTTTTGTTGTTGTCACAGTTTAAATTTGGTTTTATTGTGTTCTTCTTGGAGCTTTTACTTGTGGCTCTGTTTTTTTTTTGTTCTTTGTATCTGATTGGAGAACCCCCTTTAGTAATTCCTGGAGTGGGGGTTTTCTGATGATAAATTCCCTCATCTTTTCTGTATCTGTGAATGTTTTTATTTCTCCTTCATATTTGAAGGATAGCTTTGATGGGTATAGTATTCGTGGCTGAAAGTTCCTCTCTTTCAGGACTTTAAATATTGGGGTCCACTCTCTTCTAGCTTGTAGAGTTTCTGCTGAGAAATCTGATGATACTCTAATGGGCCTTCCTTTATATGTTGTATTCTTCTTTTCCCTGGCTGCCTTGAGAATTTTTTCTTTGCCATTGGTTTGTGTCAATTTCATTATGATATGCCTTGGAGTAGGTTTGTTGGGTTAAGAAAACTCGGAGTTCTGTTTGCTTCTTGAACTTGAGGCTTTAGTTCTTTCCACAGGCTTGGGAAGTTCTCATCTATTATTTGTTTGAGTATGTTCTCCATTCCATTTTCTCTCTTTTCTCCCTCTGATATACCTATTATTCTTATGTTATTCTTTTTGATGGAGTCAGATAATTCTTGTAGGGCTATCTCATTTTTTTAAATTTTTGAGTCTCTTTCTTCTTCTCTCTGTTGTGCCTCAAGTTGCTTGTCTTCTATTTCACTAATCCTCTCTTCTATCTGACCTGTTCTATTAGCTAAGCTTGTTACTTCGTTTTTCAGCTCGTGAATTGAGTTTTTCATCTCTGTTTGATTTGTTTTTATAGTTTCAATTTCCTTGGACATATATTCTTTGTGTTCATTGAGTTGTTTTCTGAGCTCCCTAAATTGCCTTTCTATGTTTTCTTGTATATCTCGGAGGATTTTTAGGATTTCTATCTTGAATTCTCTGTCATTTAGCTCCAAGGTTTCCAATATATTAAATTTTTTCTCCATAGATTTTTCCTCATCTAGCTGTGTTACCTCTCTTTCTTTTGTATCCATGATATTCGATTTTCTCTTCCTTAATGGCATCTGAGGGTGGTTTTATTGATAGTATTAATGAGATTTAATAAAGAATAAAAAGTTAAAAAAATAATAAAAAAAATAAAAAATCGAAAAGAGTTGTTTTTTTAAAAAAAAAAATTAATAATGAAATAAAGAAAAATAAAATAAAATAAAAATTTTTAAAAAAGGAAATTATTCCCCCCCCTCCTTTCTTCCTCTCCTCTCCTCTCCCCTCTTTCTTGAGAAAATCTTGTGGTGAACTGTGAATTATAACAAACAATGCCTGTGATGGAGGGCCTGAATTGGGGAAAAGTAATAAAGGGGCAAAAAAAACAAAAAAGAAAAAAAGAAAAAAAAAAGAGCATATGGACCCTCAAAAAGCAAATAAGGAAAAAATTTGGGTCAAGAATAAAATGATTTGCTTTTAGGTGTTGGTTGTCTAAGAGTTATGATGAGAGGAATAAGAGGAAAATGGAAAAATGGGGGGACAAATTAAAAAATTACTATTGTATTTAGTGGAACAAGAACTAGATAAAATGGAGAGCCAGGGATGGGAGCACTGCTAGTGAGTTATAAAGGTGAAGTAAAAACCCCCCAAAATGCCACAAACATAAGTTTGAGTCCCAGATAAGATAATTTGTTTGTTATTGAGGTTTGAATGAGAGGAGATGTAAAGGAGAAAGGAAGAAACTAATATAGAGGGAGAAAAGAAAGAGAGAGAGAGAAAAAAAGAGGGAACCACTAAAAGAAGAAAACAAAAAGGAGAGAGAGGGAGAGAGAGAGTTAAGGGTTTTGGAGTGCAACCCTCATAGAGAGAAAGGAAGAGAAGAGAAAAGATAATGGGAGATGTAACACTTATGGGTAGTGTAGTTCAAGGAGAGGAGAGAGTAAGACCGGCAGAGAGTTAATCGGCCAAATTGGAAGAGGAAAAAAAGTATCAAGAATGAAGATAAGAGAAACAGACGAACAAATATAATAAAATGGGATAGGTTATAAAGTCTGCATATTATTCTTGATTTTGAGAGGTTATCTTCTTGGTTTTTCTTTTCTCTCCCTCTTCCTGGTCGGTGACTCTGTACCCCGGGTTCTGCCCCTTTGGCATGCTCAGGTAGAGGTTTGCAGTTGATAAGTCTCTATGGCAATGTCATGTATTGTGCTTTAGTCTCGTTGGCAGTCGAGGCTCATTAGCATTTATAGGCTCCGACAGTGAGAGAGTCCGTGTTCCTGGAGCCTTTCTCCTAGTCTTTCCTTCCTCAATTAGTAGCCTGATAATCCAGCTATGGGGTTGCTGCTGCCTCTGCCTGGATAGTAAGAGGCTCAAAGAGCTGGCAACTCCCCACTCTATTTCCACTCAGCACAGGGCTCTGGGTAAGGCTCAGTCAGTCAGAGCTGCTAGCATAATCAGACGGGCTTTCCGCCCACTCAAGGACCTCTGGCTCTGTCTGCCACTCTGTCAGGTAACACAGGCGGGCGCCCACTTCCGGGGCACTTGGAGGAAACTCTCACTCACTGGCTGCGCGCGCAGACCAGGATATCCGGCCAGCAGTCTCACGCTCTGAGTGAAACCCCCAACCACAGGGAAAAGTTGCAGCGTTGGAATTGAGTCTCGCTCCGTCCCCGTGCGCGGCTCCTGCAAGGCGCTGGGGCGGCCCGAGATTCCGCTTTGGCCCACACAAAGGCCCCTGACTCTGCCCCTCTATGTGATAACATGGGCGCGCACTGCCGAGGCACTCGGAGGAATCTCTCATTCACTATCTGCGCGCGCAAACCAGGATATGAGGCCGGCCGCGTTACTCTCTGAGTGAAAGCCCCTCCAGCACGGAGAATCTCCACCGTTGGAATTAGTTCTCACTCCCTCCCGTGCGTGGCTTTCCCAGGGCTCTGGGGCTGCCCAGAGACTCTGCCCTCGGCCCACAGAAAGGCCTCTGACCCTGCCTCTCCGTGGGGCAACACGGGCACCCACTCTCGGGGCCTAGGAAGAAATCTCTCGCCCAGTAGCTGCGTACACTGACCAGGAGACCGGGTAAAATGGCCGCCCCGCTTGTCTTTCTTTGTTTGGGTTTGGCGCGAGAGTTAGCTTGTATTGCCCGGGTTGCCACAGGATCAGTTTTTCCTCGGCTTGGATCTCCGCACCACAGCCTGATTCGGCCGTTTGTGCCGCGGCCTGGATCTATTCACCCCCTTTGCCCGCCTCAGTTTCTATATTCACAGTTACCAGAGAAAGCCACCCTGTTTAGGTTAGTGAGGAAGGTGGAGCATTTCCTATTCCCTATTTCCTTCGGGGTTTGTTTATATATTTAGCCAATTTTTCACTCGACCATACCTTTGGGTGTATTGTGAAGCATCTGGAGGCTCCAAGTATAGGTTTTTCTGTTTCTGGTTGAAGATCTTGTTGAGTTTTGGGGGAGATTTATCGGTATCGCTTCCTTCCCCGCCATTGCTCTGACGTCATCTCCTATACCCTTTGTTTTAAAAAATTATTTTAGGAAAAACAAACAAACAAAAAACCATGGACTGACTCCTCCAACATGTGATTCAGTTTTGTGAAATTTTATCTAACATTTAAGTGTATGCATATTTATTTTTATGTGATTAAAATTCTAATGTATGTCCAAATATCCATTTCCTTTACCATTATTTGCTAATATTTTATGGTGGCATCAAAATCCATCAAGTTGAGGGTTTTGATTTAATTATTCCCTTACTATTGGACATCTTGCTTGTTTCTAAAATTTCCTCTGCTATAGCTGATAATGTAATAAACTTCTTTATAAATATAGCCCTTTTATTTTTTTTTGTGAGAGAGAAAGAGAGAGGGACAGGGACAGACAGGAAGGGAGAGAGATGAGAAGCAGCATTCTTTGTTGCAGGTCCTTAGTTGTTCATTGATTGCTTTTTCATATGTACCTTGACTGGGGGGGGGGCTCCAGCAGAGCAAGTGACCCCTTGCTCAAGCCAGAGATGTTGGACTCAAGCCAGCGACCTTTGGGCTCAAGCCAGCAACCATGGGGTCATGTCTAGGATCCCACGCTCAAGCCAGCAACTCCTCGCTCAAGCTGGTGAGCCCATGCTCAAGCCAGATGAGCCTGGTCTCAATCCCGTGACCTTGGGCTTTGAACCTGGGTTCTCAGCATCTCAGGCCAATGCTCTATCCACTGTGCCACCACCTGGTCAGGCATAACATTCTGCTTTTTAAGCTAAAGTTTTCACTAGTAGGTCATATAGTATTGATTTTTTTTAATGGTTTGGTGGTTGATTCATAAATGGTCCCATTGGTTCAAGTGAAGAGAATTCAGGTAAGGGCTACTCACAGAAGTGTGTGCAGATGAGAATGCAGACAAGGGACTCCAGCCGCGGAAAGCCATGGCCAGCCCTGAGCTGAGGGGACAAGGAAAGAAAGGAGCATTTTCTCAGTGCTCACGGCCAGCCCTACTGTGAAGGCACAAGGGAAGAACACTGTGCGGTGAGCACGTGGAGCTGCAGTGGAGCAGGTGGTGCCTGCTGGGGCTGTGTCTGCAGGGGAATCCAGCTCCCGTGCTGAGCTGAAGCCTGGGGCAGTGGGACCCAGCACCCCTGCCTTCCTGCCCTCCCTTCCTTTGGTCTCTGACTGGTGCCTTTGTTGGTCGGACCCAACCAGAATTCAGCTGGCCCATAAACCCAACCAGAATTCAGCTGGCCCATAAATCCAACCAGAATTCAGCTGGCCCATAAACCTAGGTGATATGTCACTCTCTTGGGGCACAAAGCTGAGAGGACAGTTGATCCTGGGCTGGTGGAGGTGAGGATGTAAGTGGCAGGAAGACTGGCACCATGCTGACGGGAAGCTTGTTTCACAGCAGTACAGTCCTGTTTTGTAGACTCTCATGTTTGGATCACATTTCACATCTATCTGGGCTGCAGTGTCTGAGACCGGCCTTCCATATCCTTTATTATGAAAACCAGGTCACAGTGAGAGAGCAGGGGACTCAGAGCAGTAGGCACAGACAGAACAAGTCACATGTCTGCTGGGCAGTGCATTTGCTTTTTGGCAGTCTTCACAGTTATATGCCAGCTCTGGCTTTACTCCTTATCCGAGCGCTTCCACACCTCCTCCAGTTCCTAAACTGCCCCCTCACGGTTTTGATCCAAGCGTATATTTTTCTAGTTTTAGGGACACACTAAGGGAAGATAATCTATAAAAACCTGGTCACAGACAGCATTCCACAGGGCCATTTCTCACATTGGGAGTTAAAAGCCTCTGAGTATTTGTGGACGTCATGGGATTGAGTCTTCTAAAAGGAATTTTTATTTTGTTTATCTTTATAAGGAATTTTTAAATGTTGCTTTCAGTTGGATGACAATAAAAATAGAATCTACTCATCATATTCTGGATCATTGGGTAACTGTCTTATAACTGAGCATGATAACATGATTTCAATGTCTTCACTTGCGTTTAGATTTGTGTTCAAGTTAGTGTCAAGCAAATCCAGTTTAAATGTGGAGAGTGCTTAAGAAAAATCAGGGTAAAATTAATTTGGTGCCTAAGAATATTGACATTGAAAGACCAAATGCCCCCAGGGCAGGCTGATGAAGAAGGTTTCACAGTAGTTCCAGCAGCGAACTGGTGGGAGAATCTGATTACCACAGAGAACATGGGGCCAATGCTGATCTCCAAAGGACCCACACCACCGCATTCAGGGACCAGTATTACATACATCCGCATTCAGGCAAGAGTGTTGTGTCAGCAGAACATTATCTGTCTTCTTATATTAATGTTATTAGTGTGAATGCCATTCTGTTTATAGTTGGGTTGTATTTATATATACATGCACTGTAGTTTGTATAGCTCAGGGGTCTCAAACTTGTGGCCCGCGGGCCGCATGCGGCCCGCCGAACAATTTTGTGTGGCCTGCAGACTAATCCATGAAGTTCAAAATATTTTGGATAAAATTAAGTAAGCCTAGGGGCCTACTTGTATTTTTCATTTCTCTAGCATCCTAGCTAGATATTAGCTTAGTTAACAGCAGTTGTGATGCAAACTACAGTTTCTGGTCGTTTTGTGACACTGAAAAGTGTTGTGTAACAGTTGCCTTTTGTAGACCTAGTGCGGCCCGCTGAACGGCTGTGATCTTGCTCTGCGGCCCACATGCTGAGTTGAGTTTGAGACCCCTGCTCAAGGGTGATATCTCTAAGGATGTTGTGCCTGGTTTTAAATTAGTTGTTTTCTAAGGCACACATTAAAAACAATAAAGTTAACACTGGGGATTTGAGGGAACATTTTTCTTGGGGAAAAAACGTCTGTAGACATATAATTCAAGTTGGGCAATTACTGTGTGGAGTTAAGTACACCAGACTGGTAATCTCAGCCTCTGTGAACTGAGTAAGGGAAGATGGAAGGAGGAGGAGAGGAAGGGAAAGAATTTTTAAAATTTCTTTTAGTTCTAAAAAGACTTTATGAAGCTTTTTAGAACTAAAAGACTTTATGATTATGACTAATCATCCAAAACCCCAAGAATTCGTGAGGTTTTGGATGATTTAGTAGCACTTATTTAGGAAATATTCATGGTTTTAGCCAACAGGATCCACTGGCTCATGTGCTCCATGATTTTCGGGACTCTTTTTCATGGAATTCAAGGGAAGTTCAACCTATTTCTGCCAGAGCGAAGTAGCATGGTGAAATCTCATAAATATTTGCTGACTGATTTTCTGAACTGGTAAAAATATTAAAGAATGTTTCTTCCTTTTAATTCCTCACGTGCTACTTCTCCAATAATGATTTTGAATGCAACACTTCTCAGGGATACCAGTAAACAGTCCTCTTCGGGTCTGGGCAAAACTACCCTGTAATGATTAATGGCAACTTTTCCATCCGGTGTTGTCTTTTCTGTGCATCTAGCAGATAATCCACATCCACACTCAGAGTAGTTCCATGCATGTGGGGAAACCAAGTTATGGAGTGTTTGGTATTAAATACACGGACCTGTTCTTTAGGCAGGGTTATAAAACACATTATGTAACTGTGAGATCATATGATACTGTGAACAGGTGTGCATGCTGGAGTTGTCCACTATCTCAACTAGGCCACACCTTTTGTTCTTAGCAACTCAGAGTAGAACCACTTGTAATGCTTGTAATGCTTCTAAAGTTGGGGAACAGGGCAGATATCAACTATTGCCATCGCTGACTAATGCTTCTAGTGGAGTTCATCAGAGGGAGAGAGAATCCAAATAATAGATAGTTCATAAATATTTATGCATGTGTGCTAGAATGTGTCCTGTAGCTCTTCTCTGCCAGTCCACCTTCCTACTGTTTGTTTAGGGATTATGCCCCATGAAGCCTGCATTCCATAAATTAGGGTTCCATTTGCAGTGCAGTGCTGCCCCTCCGGCTCTCTCCCACCTCCTTCTCCCCATACCAACCCCATTGTCCAAGTTATTATAAAAAGTGATGAAGGAAGGTTCACAGGAAGCTTCTTTGAGTACTATTCCTGGTGGCCAACCCCAATACTCAAGAAGAACTAGACTCAGCAACTAGATTGAAAAGAAGCCTTTGAAGAAAGAAAGTCTTGGCTGTGATTTTTGTTTTCCTGAGAAGAAAGTTGATGTGTGTTGATAAAGTCAGACTTGCTCTAACAGAAAAATTTGAGGAGGAAATTGCGCTCTCTCAGGGAAACATAAACCTTTCACATCACTTCTTCTCCCACACCCAGACCTCTTGATTGGCAAAGCCCAGGAACTCAAACACTGCCTCAGCTGCCAGTTTATTTAGTGACTTCACAAATCAGCACTCTCCAAGCCTGTTTGCTTAAGTCAAACAGTGCCTAGCTTCCACAAACGAAGCCATGCCTGGCCTTTGAGTTAGGGGAAGTAAATGACTCTCTAGACAGCTGCAAATTTGGCTTCCTTCCCTCCTCCTCCTCCAGGCCTATGCTTTACTCTGAGCCCCTCCTCTCTCTGGGTAGCCACTCTGCCACTGGGAACCCAGGTAGGAATCTCATTCTGTCTGGAAACATCAAATTTGCTACCCCCCCCCCCCCCCGCCCTGATTCGTGCCTGGATTACAGCAGGGGAGGGGCGGGTCTGGGGTGGGAGGAGAAACGGTGAGTTTGGATGCAGTCCAGCAGGTTGGGTCAGGAGGACATTTTCTCCCACTGGGAGTGAAGTGAATCAGTCTCGTTCCCCGTTCTAAAGCATACAGCACCTTGGAGTGCTTTAACTCTTAATTCAGCCTCTCTCTCTCTCTTATCTTTAGATGTAATTGCCATGTTACATTATATTAGTTTCAGATGTACAACATAATGATTTGATATTGAATATATTGTGAAATGATCGTCATAATACATCTTTTTTAACATCATCATGACACAGTTACAATTTTTTCCTTGTGATGAGAACTTTTAAGATTTACGCTCTTAGCAATGTTCAAATATACAATACAGTATTTATTACTGTAGTCACAAGGCTGTACATTATATCCTACGACTGATTTGTTGTTTGTTTGTTTGTTTATTTTTGTATTTTTCTGAAGTTGGAAACGGGGAGGCAGTCAGACAGACTCCCGCATGTGCCCAACCAGGATCCACCCAGCACGCCCACCAGGGGCGATGCTCTGCCCATCTGGGGCGTCGCTCTGTTGCAACCAGAGCCATTCTAGCGCCTGAAGCAGAGGCCACAGAGCCATCCTCAGCGCCTGGGCCAACTGCTCCAATGGAGCCTTGGCTGCGGGAGGGGAAGAGAGAGACAGAGAGGAAGGAGAGGGGGAGGGGTGGAGAAGCAGATGGGCGCTTCTCCTGTGTGCCCTGGCCGGGAATCGAGCTCGGTACTCCCACACGCCAGGCTGATGCTCGACTGATTTGTTTTATAGCAGGAAGTGTGTATGTTCTGATCCCCTTGCCTCTTTTGCCCAGCCCCCAGCCCCCAGCTCTGGCAACTACCAGTCTGTTCTCTGTATCTATGAGTTTTTCTCTCTTTTTTTCCCACTGAACGTGGTTTATTGCTTTTAGAACAAAATAAGATGCTCTTAGAACTTTGTTTAATGAAGAAAATACTTTTTGGAACTTTTTAGAACTTTTCTAAACTCTATTTTGATGCTCTAGAGACTTTAATATATAATACTTTCCAGAAGCAAGTGCCTGAAATGGATGGCACAGCTCACAGTTGTGTGGACCCTGAGCTGTCCCATCTGAAGCAGCTAACTGCTCAGAAGTGGGGCTTGAGCTTGCATCCGGTACAATCAGCGCCAGGTCTGACTTCTTTGTTTATTTTTTAAATCCTGTATTATCAGTGAGATCACATAGTATCTGTCTTTCTCTGTCTTCTTTCACTTAGGATAATGCCCTCCAGGTCCATCCACACTGTCACAAATAGGATTTTCTTCTTCTTACGGCTGAATAATGTTCCGTTGTGTGTACATGTGTACATGCATTTTCTCTTTCCATTGATGGACACCTAGGTTGCTTTCATTCTTTGGCTATTGTAAATAATGCTCTGACGACATGGTGGGGGCAGACACCTTTTCAAGTTAGTAGTCCTGTTGCCTTTGGATAAGTATCCAGTAGGGAATTTCATGATTATATCATAATTCTATTTTTACCCTCTCTTCAGTTATATGCTATTGTCTAATATTTAGTTCTGACCTTTGCCACCACAAGGTATACTTTAGTTTTATTATTATGTTTCAGAAACAGTTTAAATATCTGTATACAGTTACCTACATATGTACCAACTTTTCTGCTTACCATTTATTGTACATCAGACATTCCTTTGGATTTATTTTCTTTCATCCTAAATTATATCTTTTAGACAGTTCTTCAGTGAAGTTCTGTTGATAATAAACTCTCCATTTTGTTTATAATAAAATGTGTTTATTTTATGCTTATTTAAAAAATATGGCTTCATTAGGTGTTCTATTTAAAAGTTAGTTTCTCCTAGCACTTTCAAGATAACTTCTGTTCATCTGTTTTGTGACTGCTTTTATAACATTGTCATTGCCTTGGGTATTCTGCAGTATCATGTCAGTGTATCTAGATGTGGAATACTTTTTATTTGTCCTGCTTAGTATGTAGTGTGTTTTATGCATCTTTGGATTGGTGTCATTCATTAGTTTAAGAAACACTTTGGCCATTATGTCTTGAAACTGTCTCTCCTCCAATCTCAAATCTCTCTTAGGACTTTCATTGGACTTATGTTCAACCCTCTTATTGTCTGCTCTATGCTTCTTTTTAATTTATTTTTAATTTATTTTTTTATTTTTGTTTTTTTGAGAGAGAGAGAAATACCAATTTGTTGTGCCCTGACCGGGGCTCTAACCCACAACCTTGGGTACTGGGATGACGAGTTACCTGGCCAGGGTCAATGCTTGATGTACTTTTAATATTTTTGTCTTTTAATCTCTGCTGAATTTTCACTTATTTTTAGAACTCCTAGCAGGTGAGTAATTCTATCTTCCACTGCATAAATCTGTGGTTTAACCTGTCATTTGAGTTTTAATCTCAATGAATCTACATTTTTTTTCTAAAAATTCCTAGACTAATTTATAAATCTTCCTAGTTTTTTTTTTATAAAGATTTTATTTATTCATTATAGAGAGGGGAGAGAGAGAGAGAGAGAAGGGGGGAGGAGCAGAAAGCATCAACTCCTGTATGTGCCTTGACCAGGCAAGCCCAGGGTTTTGAACCAGTGACCTCAGCGTTTCCAGGTTGACACTTGATCCACTGTGCCACCACAGGCCAGGTTTTTCCTAGTTATTTTTTGAAGTCTCTTTTTGTGTCTTCATTTTTCCATATTTTATTACATGAACTATTTCATATATAATATTATAGATCTGAGAGCACTAAATATTTGATAATTGAGGGTGTAATTCTGTTTATTTTTTCTGGCAACTCTCATTTATACTGCTTTGTTTTCTTGTGTTTTGAGGAATTTTGGGGAGCATATATTTGTTTAAGTTTAATATATAGCACTATTAAGGGTTTTCATTGATAGCTTTTCTCCCAATGAGACTTGCAGTTCTTGTGTCCTGGAGCTTGGGGCAGGACTACCCTAGGACAACACCAGCAGCCTTGAGCGGGCTCAGCTTATTGCCCAAGGCTCAGGTTCACCTCCCTCCCGTGTAAGGGACCGGGTGTCCGAGGTCTGAGCAGCCTCTGCTTCCACAGCAAACCTGACTTGTGGAAGTCATCCTTCCGATTTATCTGGTATCTCTTCCCTCTCCCATTCCCTCCCTTCCCTCTATTTCTTCTTCTTCCTTCTCCTTCTTCTTTTCGTTTTCTCTCTCTCTCTCTGTTATATACATGCCTTCGAAATATTTTTTTACTTTTTTGGTGCTCAGAAATCATTATAAAGTTTGTTTGTTCTGTTTATCCAGGATGCTGTTGTGTTGTAGCAATGAATGCCTCTCAGAATATGGGCTAGAAGCAGAGCTTTGACTGATAGAGTTAGAGGATGACCCAGTTTCTGTTCTCCTTTCAAGCACAGGTTACCTACAGCTAGTTTGTGCCTGAGTGTAGGCTGAGCCCTGGAACTGGTTTTTGCTTATGGGATATAATGGTGCCCGGATCACACTGCATTTCACATCTTTTATGCTGATTGCCCTGAGGTCACTGGTCAGAGGTGTGTCTTCAAAATACAGTATAGCACAGGCAAGTGACAATTTTAAAGAAAAAAACCTGACCTAATATTTGGCTTTTTAATTTTTGAAAAAGATATGTTTTTAATTAATATGTCATTTAACTAATTTCTTAACTTAAAAGCATAAACCATTACTCAAATGACTATACTTAGATATGATATTTTTCATGATTTGCTTCTAGAAAATCAGACTTCTCTCTCTCTCTCTCTCTTATTTTTAAGTGAGAGGCAGGGAGGCAGAGAGGCAGACTCCTACATGTGCTCTGACTGGGATCCACCAGGCAAGCCCCCTACTGCCCATCTGGAGCCCTGTTCCGTTGCTTGGCAACCGAGCTATTTAAGCACCTGCGTCAAGGCCATGGAGCCATCCTCAGTGCCCTGGGCCAACTTTGCTTGAACCAGTTGAGCCATGGTTGCGGGCTGGGGAGGGGATTGAAGAGAAGGGCAAGGGGTGGAGAAGAAGATGGTCGCTTCTCCTGTGTGTCCTGACAGGGAATCGAACCTGGGACTTCTACACACCAGGCCGACACTCCACCGCTGAGTTAATCAGCCAGGGCCCAGGCTTGTGTCATATTTATTTTTTTAACTAGTTATAGTTACCATGTGATAAACTTTTCTGGAATTGAATTACATTTTTTCAGATGGCTTGACAGAGATCTGAGTATGGCATTTAGGATCAGATGGCATTTGAAATCTCCTGATAGGCCAGTCTTAATTAGTAGAACAAGTCATTTGGTTCAAGTCATAGATCCAAATCTTGGACTTCAGGGGTATTTCCTGAAAATGGATACTTTATCCTGGTTCTGATCATCGTTACCACATCTGTCCCATTACTGATGAACAGCTGCTGTAGTTACACGAGGGTATCACAAGGATGAAAAGTGGAGCTAGAACTGGGTTTTATTTGGTGTTAATCAAGGCAGTCCTTAGTGTTGTTGCCTCATCTGGATGGAGACTATTGAAAGCAATTTGTAAGGTACTTAGGATTCCCAATAAATAATCATAAGAGGGTCTTTGTATATGAAACATTTCCTAATTTTTCTCTTTTCAAAAATAACCTCTCAAAACAAGCTAGAACTTCTTAGGGCAATTACAGAGCCATTTGTATCAAGAAATGGCAACAGGGTGTATTGTAGAAGATTCCGTCCATATCTGTTCATAGCCCGGATGCGTAAGGGCATGTTTAGCCCTGGATGGTTGGCTCAGTGGATAGAGTGTCGGCCCAGTGTGCGGGCGTAAGGGCATGTTCATGGAGAACATATCACCTTGCCTTTTATTTTCTCTTGAGAGACTGCTCTATTTTTAATCTGACCTGCTGTTCTCATCCCCTTGATTATACACCAGTAGATAATCTGATGAAAATTATGTAGGCCACCTGCCTTAACCTCACAAATGAGAGAAAGGGAGAACTCACCTGGGGAATCACAACTCTTCTGAAGAAAAATGATGGATAATTTCTGACTGGGTGAAATGTAATGATGAGTGGGTGCATAGCAAAGAGCATATGGGATTTTGGGGTCTATTGCATGCTTCTTAAAGCTCAGCATATAGGAGATGTCCTTCAAACACAAGGAGGTCCTGTGCCGGTTATCTGATGGGGACATGCAAGGCAAGACTCAAAATCTGTATGTTTAAGAAGGTTCCTGAAAAAGCCATTCTTGAGACCCTAATAAGAGAAGAAAATTCTAAGAGTTATATATAGCATGTGAGCTTACTTAGAACATGAATGATTTCCCAAGTTTAAGAACATACAAAATATAGCAAGCAGGATATTTCTTGGAAGTGTGACCTGAAGAAATTAGGACAAATGCCAGGACTGGGCTACCCTCTGTGTATACTTCTACTCTGTACTACTTTTAGGAAACTGGTCTTCAAGCTCTTTATGTGAAAATCTTCTTTTGGGGAATGACATAATTAACTTCTTCATACAGAGGTATAAATTACTGATAAACTTCATGGATTTTCTCCTGGTTTTCAACTGGAGATAATCTATCTGTCAAAACACCACAGCTCTAATTGTGTAATCAAGTATATTTACTGGGTAGTGGTAGTCACCTTTTGAGGAAAGGGGTGGGGAGTGCTAATACTTTGTAGAGTTGTAGAGTCACAAGGCTCTTCCTGTGATGTGGGCAGCATCACAGCTGGAGGTGCTCATGATGACATGGACACGACTCACAGTGGACGGTATCCAGTTTTCTTGATGGGGCTTCGTATCCTCGGAGCTAGGAACCTATAGAACTGACCTCTGCATCCTTCATTTCTAACTCACTAAATATTGACAATTGAATAGTTGTCAGCTCGGGACCTGCTGATGGGGCTAGGCCAGGGTGTCTGGGAAGGAGGAAGAGGAGCACACAGGTCCCCGCTACAAAAGGCTGAATCCAACTTGGTCTCATCCTTTCTCTTGCCATGGTCCCAGTCCTTCTTAACACTATTGTGTGTGTGTGTGAGAGAAAGTGGCCTTTTTTGTTTTTTCTTGCTTCCCCAGACTTCTGCTTGTGCCCCACCCCAAGCCCGGACTATTGGCCTTGTGCTCAAGTATAGTGACAGCACTCCCTCCCCTGTGAGGCCTGTGAGCCAGGACTCCGGACAGCAGCCCTTTCCCTCGTACCTTAAGATAAGTCTGCCTTTCTCCACTTGGAATTTACCGAATGTACAGCCAGGAGTTTTGTTCCACCCATGGAGCTCTTGCTGAGGGCAGAGTTTGTGCCACTGTGTTGGTCTGTCCTCTAGCCCCTACTAAAAAGTGGCAAATTTCTAGATGTATTGCATTTGTATTGTTCTAGGGGAAAAAAGATCTTTAAATGGCCTTTGAAGGGGAGGAGAAGGGAAAAAAGTCAACTATTTTAATTTGGACACCAGAGTGGTTTGGCTCATGTTCTGTAGTTATTTTATAATGAGTCTTTATTGAGGCATGTGTTTGTGGAGTGATTAATCAAGGCGGGAAAAAAGTTAGCCATCCATCTTAGGTACCTGGGATATCTGTTTTGCACCTGGAGGAAAGTTCAACATACTTGCTCCAAAAAACAAATGATTTTACCTCTGAAATAGGAGGGTAGGCCTAGTTCCGCCGAGTTACACCAGGGCTGGATTGAGTAGTTCTCCATGACTGGGGAGGAGGCACTGACCCCATTCCTGCTGCCTCTGAACATTTGTATTCACTCCCTCTCCATCCCACGTGATTTTCCTACCTGGGGACTGGAGTGCACTGTCTAAAGCCTGGGTTGTTTTTGTACCTGGTTTATGCCTGGGAAAGGCTATTGAGCCTAAGGACTTCTTTAAGACTTGTCCCTTGCCTAAAACCTCCTACTTACTTTAAAAGCCTTTTATCCCAAATGTCTACAACATCAGTCATAATGATACCTTTCCACGTTCATTTGTTTAGATATGCCACACTCTGCCTGCCGCTGGCAGCCTCCTGGACTAGGCTGCTTTTGTTAATCACATGGATGTGGAGTGTATTATGTTCCCAAGTGGATGTAGAGAAGATATTTTGATTGAACTACAAATCCTCACTGCATGAGCTACTTGTGCTCAGCAAAAATGTATTAAACAGTTGTGATCTGGAGTTTCATTCATCTCGGGGATTATGCTGCTTGCACATTGGTTAAATACTGTGGTTTCCGAATCTTCCCCTAATCGTAATGACTTTTTATGAAACAACTTTTGACACAAAACTGTATCTTAGAATGCTTGAGGATGAAAGTAGTTATTGATCTTAATTTGTGATTGTGAACTCATTCCATCTCATATGGTTTTGTGTTATCGCTTTCTCAATCCTGTCAACAGGCATGTGCTTCAGACTGCGCTCAGTCCTAATCTTGCGGTTCTGTGCACTGAAGATAAGCAGCAGTTTCTTATTTTATTTTCCTGTGGATTACCAATGGGTCTAAATATCCACCTTAGTGTGCTGACGGGACCAACTGAGAAGAGCTGAGAAAGGAGAAAGAAAAAGAAGAATGAGAAGTACGAGAAAGACAAAGAAAAGGAAAAGAAGAAAAAGAGAAGCATTTTGGGAAGGTGGTAAAAGGCTACTTACTGATTCCTTCAAGGTTGATAAGCCAAGAGTTAGAAAGGGCCCATCTGTGCTCCCAAAGAAAGGATGTGTGTGGGCCTGTGTGGCCAGCCAGGGCCACTTCTAGCCGCCCTTTTGGATAATGAATGGATTGGAAAAGTTGACAGGATTCTGGGTGACCAGAGAGCTGGAAACTCCTGAGGTTTAGGTCAGTCTCTTATGTGATTTGAAGAGGCACACAGAAAATTCTCCAGCAGAGGGCAAAGGGCAGTAGAGCTACAAAGTCTTTAGGGATAAATAGGATAAATAAGAGCTCAAGAAAGAAGAGGGCAGAGAGAATTGATGGTGAAAATACTTTCAAAGAGAGATAGATATATCTCAGAGAACACCCAGAACCAGAGACTCTTAGAGTAGATGGATATCACTTTAGTCTCATCTTTGTGCTTTAAAGATGGGGAAACCAAGACCAAGAGAGGAAAAGTGATGTACCCACAGCTCTATGGTAAGTGGCTGAAGGAAGCTATGTATCCTGGGTCTCTTCCGTATGCTAATGTTACCTTTTTGAGAAACGAAATCAAAGGCAAATCAGAGCTATGTTGCATAGAAGATAATAAAACAGCGCAAACAAAGGTTTGCCTGTGACATCAAAAGAAGAGGCATGCTTAGAAAGGAGTTCATCTTTTTGCAGCCTTGAAAACTCATGTTTTCCTAAGCTGAGCCAGATTTCAGTGAATAGAAGCATTTTAGCTGGAGCGCTGTCTGCCCGGTTCAGACTCACACTCAAAAGGTAGATGTAGGAACGGACTCACCATCCACATGTCATGATTTGATTCCCATTTGGACAAGGGCAAAGGGACTTAGAAAAGGCACATAAGTTAATAACCAGTGAAACATGATTCCATGTGTTTTTTCCTCCAGAGAAAGGGTCAGATGCAGCTCGAATTTCTCCATCTGTGGCAGCTCCAGTGAGTGTTGGGTGAAGCCCCACATTTTGGCAGCCTCTGTTTATTCCCTGCAGATAGAAATGGACTCATTGGCAGCTACACACCAGGATGGAGAAAGGCTTCAAAACTCTTTAGAGCCGCTTAGCCAGGAGACTTACTGCTAAAGATGAGGACAACTTACTTCCATTTTACAGCCGTGCAGCGTGTTAACTGCACTTGGCCTTGCCCCATTCAGTCAGCCTTCCGTGCTTGGTGGCCTGTTGCAAGATTGGCTAAAGCTCTGCTTCATTGCTCCTAGGCAGGCAGTGCCATAGAGTATTTTGGTTGCAAAGGTCAAGACAGAATTCTGAGACTTGGAAGTATGGTTTGCTCAAAGCCCCTTAGCTTCTGTGGTGGGATGCTCTCATTTTATTTGCTCATTCTTAAAGTTCTTTGTAGAGCATGCTCCCTATAGTGACAGAATCAAGAGCAATTATGAATCAGACACTTTTTGCTTATTTGTTATAGTGTATGGTTCTTGTTTTCCTAGGTTCTAGGTCTGCTGTGATTTAAGTCAGTGGTCCCCAACCTTTTTTGGGCCACGGACCGGTTTAATGTCAGAAAATATTTTCACGGACCAGCCTTTAGGGTCCGAGACAAGCATCAAGAGTCTTAGATGGATGTAACAGAGGGAATCTGGTCATTTTTAAAACATAAAACATCGTTCAGACTTAAATTTAAATAAAAGGGAAATAATGTAAGTTGTTTATTCTTTCTCTGCGGACTGGTGCCAAATGGCCCACAGACCGGTACCGGTCCACGGCCCCAGGGTTGGGGACCACTGATTTAAGTGACTCGGGCCTTTTATGTCTTTGCATACCTAGGTTGCTTCCTCTTTAGCTAAACTTAATAAGGCTTAAATAGTCTTAGAGCAGTGATGGCAATCTTTTCAGCTTGGTGTGTCAAAATTCGCCAAAAAACCGACCATAACTCAGGTGGTGTGTCACTTCGAGAAAAATCCATAATTTCATGATATTTATAGTTTAAATAACAAAAATGTATAATTGTAATATATAACTGTATTTAATAAACCAAAAACTAATTATTTAACTTACTTGCATAATGACTTCTTTGTTCATCTGTCAGTCGGTTTCTTTTGTTGGTCTTGATATTATTTAACTTGTGTGGGGTGCCGTGAACTAAGATAAGTGAGGGGGAGGGGGAGTTCTTTAACTAACCTGCTTATTAGTGACTTTTTTATTGCTGAATTTCATTGGCTAAATCTTCAATTGAAGGTTGGTATTTTGTACACTTCAAGCCCAAGCAAGCGCTACTAACTTCATCTATCAATGTTTCTTTTGTTGGTTTTGATATTATTTAATGCTGAGAATAAGGTCTCACAAAAGGACGTAGAGGGAAAAATTGTGAGTAAAGCCATTGCTATATTTTTCAGGGTGCTAAAAGTGTCTGGTAATCGGTTCCAGGCACTCCAGATTTCCTGTTCGTAGTGGCACTCCTCTTGATTCTCCAAGCGGCACCTTTCCAGATTCTCAAGCTTTGACCTCAAGTCGACAAACACCTGAGCCCAGATGCTGTCTTGAAATTCTGCAAGTTGCATCTTATGTAAATTAAGATGGCTGCCGCTATTTCTAATGGCGGGAAACGGCACCCATAGCACAGGCCCTCGCCTCTCCCAGCCTCCCCCTCACTTATCTCAGTAATGATGGTCAATTAGAAATCCAGGACACCCCAGAACAGTAGATTGGATGATGACTGCTGTGGTTATGTGGTTGCTGGTAATGGCGATCACAGGGCCCCAGAGATGCGTCCCCCACGGCATTCCGCTGCTCCCTGCTCTGCCGGCCGGAAGTGAGGTCAAAGGTTCCCTCATGGCCTAACCGGAAGTCCTAGAACTAGACGCTCTGTGCCTGAGTTCTGTTGTTTTGGCCTACAGACCTCCAGCACAGAGTGTCTACACTACAGCAAATGTTTTATCCTCGGCTACCGCACCTGGCTGTGCAGGAGCCAAGGATGAAACGTCCTTCTCAACATGAGGCCCCATACTTCTCTGGTATGCAGCTGCATGCGGTCACGTGTCATCGAAAATGGCTACGCATGTCAGTGCTGACACGTGTGTCATAGGTTCGCTATCACGGACTTAGAGACTCATACTCAGGAAGGTTAATGCTTTTGGCTACAGAGATTCTGAAGTGCAGAGTCGCCTTGGTAAACGGGGACTGCGTGGTCAATTCAGTGAGCTTCGTGAATGCACTATATCGTTGGTAGTCACCAGTCTTAATACGTCCCTCCTACCCCCACCCCCTTTTAACTGTAGATGCTGGAAGGCGAGTCAGGTTAGCCAGTATAGATCTGTTTCATTTCAAGGTCATAGCTACACATTCTGCCTGATTTCTCCTCTCTGAGAAACTCTCAGGGAACATTTTTTGGGAAGCATAGAAAGTAGGCAGGTTTAAAAAGTGTCAGGACCACTAAGTGAAAATACATTCAGTTGTTGGACTCCATGGTGTAGTTCTAAAGCTGAACAGAACTTCTGGGGGCATCTGTTCTGATCAGCTGCGATGTTCTTTGTAGGGTGCTGCTCTTTGTGAGAATAAGGGAGAGGAGGAGGTTGGAAAACATGCTGTAACCTTCACCGTGCGCAGACAGAATGTGAGTGAGCTGAAAGAGTAAAATAAATCATCACTTAAAAAAATATGTATTGAATGCCTACTTGGTGCAGGTGTTGGAGATACATTAATGAACAAAGCACAGCCCTGAGCCCTAGGACATATGTTATATGGAGGGAAGAGAGAAAACAAATGAACAGATATGTTTCTGTAGGGATAAGACATGAAGGAAGGAAGGAAGGAAAGAAAAGGACCAAAGAACAAAAGCAAGAAAGCCAGCAGAGAAGGGGACTAGGGAATGCTGGGGGTCTCTTTTAAAGACATGGCATCAAGAAAGGCCTTTCTGATAAAGGACTATTGAGCTGAGAGCTGGAGGGAAGGAGGAAGGGGCCCTGTGGGTGTCAGCTGGAGAATGATTCAGTGGAGGGGACCTTGAGGATGGAGCCTGCCCCTCCCTGCAGCTCTTCCTCGGAGGCTCAATTTACTTTCCTCTGAGAAATTTATAAGCTGGATATTATTTTTACCTTAGGTTTTTGAAGTAGTTACTAGTAAGTGAGAATTATGCATATAATGTCCTTTATTATAGCAGTTGTTGTTATTAAGCATCAAATTCATCATATTTCTACTGCATGGAATTTTGATTTTTTTCTAGAAAGCCACAGAAAAGACTCCAGCCCACCCCACTCATTATTGCTTCTGAGGTATTTGTAGGAGTATAAAACTATTCCTTTGGGGATGGGAATGCTGCATAAATGTAGAATTGTGTTTCTGCCCCTGCAATTCAGATCGCTGGAGAGTGTTCTGAAATAAAAGCAGGTTTGGTTGGGGATAGATTCGAATCAATGATATAACTTGAAATGATGCCAGCAACCCCATTCTTTCACAGTGTGTGATGTGGTGCAGGGGAGTACGGGCACAAAGGAGGTGCAGGAATGCACTGGCTTTGAATTAGCCACATCTGGAAGTAAGCCAGGGTCCATCAAGCAACCATGTCCTTAATCTCTGTTGTCAATCACAATCTACAACTGCAGAGCCACTGGATCAAGATCTTTGGGGTTGGCATGCGGGAATAAACAGTAGCGAAACAGACAAGGTTAAGAATATGCTAAATTAATAAGATGATACCTTAAGATTTTTAAGCCAAAGTTATTTTGGGATCATGGAAAATATTCATGGCAATAATCACACTTCAAAAGCAGATTACTTCTAGGGATGTCTGATTTTCACTGGGTCTCTTGTATTACCCCATTGTAGCTGTATTATGTACATTTTGAGTGTTCCTTTAGGTTAAAAGTATATTGTTTAGTGAGTTTTGTGTATATATTTAAGTATGCATGTGTATAAAAAATACGTATTTTTCCCATCTATTTCTATGAAAGTTTGAAATATTTTTACAGAAAGAATCAGAAACATCGGAAATCAAATGAGAGATAATTTACCAAGAAACACAACTGATAAGTTATTTTTAGGGGAATCCTTGATTCTCCCTGACGTCTCCTGTTACCTTCTCCTCCCCCTGCCCCAGCTGGGTGAGATACTATTCTTCTGAGTGCTCAGAACATCCTATATATACCTCAATCACAGTAATGGCCACTTGTAAATTCAGTATCTCTCCATGGCTTCCAGGAAAGCTGACTGTGCGCCCTTGAGCTCAGAATACCCAGCACTTTGCACAGTGCCTGACCTGTCACAGGGCTCTGTAGTGCCGGTGGCCAAGGCCAGGCAGGTCTCATTGTATTTGGACTGACAGTAGAGGAACTGTGGAGCTGGAAAGTGTTGGGCCGTTCCCGTTGAATAGACTTTCACAATGGCAGATGAGCACACAGGCAGGGGAAAAACCGCTTCTCATGGCAGCAGGTGAACGAACAGCAAAATGGCTCTTCACAGGCAATCTGTAATCTGCCCTGAGGGAAAGCACCCATAGCCATACATAGACTATACACACGTGGCTCTGCCACGTGCTCATGCACTAATCCTGCAAAGTGTAAGTGAGCAAGCCTAACACAGCTGTTCTCCCAACAGGCTCCGTGCATGTTTATTAAATAGATGAATGAATGAATGAGTTTATGATTTATATCTTTTTTTTTTTTTTTTCTGAAGCTGGAAACAGGGAGAGACAGTCAGACAGACTCCCGCATGCGCCTGACCGGGATCCACCTGGCACGCCCACCAGGGGGCAATGCTCTGCCCATCTGGGGCGTCGCTCCGCTGCGACCAGAGCCACTCCAGTGCCTGGGTCAGAGGCCAAGGAGCCATCCCCAGCGCCCAGGCCATCTTTGCTCCAATGGAGCCTCGGCTGCGGGAGGGGAAGAGAGAGACAGAGAGGAAGGAGAGGGGGAGGGGCAGAGAAGCAGATGGACGCCTCTCCTGTGTGCCCTGGCCGGGAACCGAACCCAGGACTTCTGCACACCAGGCCGACGCTCTACCACTGAGCCAACCGGCTAGGGCTTATATCTGGTTCTTAACTTCCTAGTAATCAAAACAAAAAGATAAATGTATTGATTACACAGTTCTCATATGCATATAAGATTAAACAGCATTACTTCAAAAGATTCATTTTTTTCTTGGTGTTAAATTCTTGAAAGCATCTAATGAAACATATAAAGACAGTGAGTTTAAAGAAATATTACTTTAAGTCAGCGGTTCTCAACCTGTGGGTCGTGACCCCGGTGGGGTCGCCTAAAGCCATCGGAAAATACATAATGCATATCAGGTATTTACATTCCAAATCATAACTGTAGCAAAATTACAGTTATGAAGTAGCCACCAAAATTACTTTTTGGTTTGGGGTCACAGGAACTGTATTGCGGGGTCATGGCATTAGAAAGGTTGAGAACCACTGCTTTAAGTACTTAATAAGCTATTCTTACCCTGGACGAAATGAAAGGCACGGCTTTTCATGGCACCTTGCAGCTGGAGGCAGCTCCGCACCTGGAGAACCAGCCTCTTTATCAGCCTCTTAGCAGATTCTCTATTAGAATGTCATTTCCCCAGACTTAGCGGGTCCACGAGACAGAGTATTTTATGCCACTGGATTTTATTTTCATGATTGCAACTATCTAATAGATATTGTGCTGGAAGATTTTACTCTGCTTGCCGGCTGAGGCATCAAGTGAAGTGTGTAGTTAAGGGAAACCATATAACAGAAAACACACTGTGAGGATGCTGCAGTCAATCTAGGGTTCCAGCACATCCTAGCAGGGTGTGGGTCCTCCAAGTTCCACTGAAAAGCTTGCCCTTTCTGACTTGTGAAGGCTTTGTCAGAAAAGAATTATTTGGGGAAGCAACTGTGGATTTAGGACTGCAGGTGAGACTAAGCTAATGCACATCTGCTTAATTTAAAAAATCTTTTAAACTGCTTCTTCTGTGAAGAGGGAACCTGTGCTATGAAGTGTGAAGATGTCACTGTTGAAGGAAAGAAGATTGATTTTTGCTATGTATGGGCTGAAAGAGGACAATTAAAAATCCCTTTTCCACCATCAGTAATCATGATTATTTTAAAATGTTTTTTAAGTGATGTATTTTTTTAAGCTGGATACTCTATTAGTAGAGAAAGGCTAACCTTTAGGTGAGTGGTTAAGGGCTCTTATTCATGGCAGTCTAAGGAGAAAGGGCAGAAAACATATTTATTGAGCATCTCTCTCCTGTTTTTCCAAGAATCTTGTAAAGAAGTTTAGATATTTCTTTTTTCCCTTGAATGCTTATGATAAATCTGTCAGTCAAAAAAGGGGGAACTGGATGAGCAGGGATAAGTCAGTTACTGGGATGATGAAGTTATCATCATGTGTACATCAAAGCCAGTCCTAAATCCACCTACTTAAGTATGTTCCAAAACTCAGGCTGGCGTTATTTTTTTATTTTAAAAGTGCTCCAGTGGCTTCCTCTTTGTGTATAAGTGACCCACTGGGGCTTTGTTTAAGAGCTCATCTGGCATTATGTGTGTCCACAAAAATATATGCCTTATAGATATGTATATGTCTGTGTGAAAAGTATGTAGGCATTTTGGGATTTCCAATGAACAATTTATTTAAAAGCATTACATCTACAATTTAAACTCAACAAGACCAGGGTTTTTTTGGTATATTTTTGTAATATAACTCAAGCACCTAGAACCAAGCTCAGCACAGCAGATGCTCAATAAATATTTGTGCATGCAAGAGTGAAATAATCATTCTTTAAACATGTCACACTTAATTTAATCAACTGTTAATTGGCATTTACCTTGTTTTCATTTTTTCTTTCATAAGTAATACTTATATATGCTACAAATAAGTCCTTAGACATACATATTTGCACTTTATAAAGAAATATTCTATTATTTCATTACGATAGACTCCTGGAAGAGGAATTGCTGGGACAAAGGAGTATATGTATTAGATTTGATACAGCCTCTCTGGGTGTGTCAGCCCATCTATCAATGACACTGCCTCTAATAGCAGGTAAGATTATCTTTGCAACCTGGCTGGCTTTGGAGTTATCAGGCTTTTCACTCTTTAAAGTATCATTAAAATAAAAAAGTTAGGCTTATTGCTTTCTCTAGTTTCTATTCTCCTGCTTGGAGTCAAGGACAGTATAGTATGGCTTCTTTCTTCCTGGGTTGAGAGAATATGTGATATTATTCAATGAAATTAGTTTTTGAAAAAACCAAAGTTATGTTCTCTTTGCTACTTCTCTGCACCCGTTTGTATATATGGACTCTCTCTTATCATTGCTACCTGTGTCCAAGGGAAGAAGAAAACTAAGTCTATAATTAGTTGTACATCATTAGCAAGTGGGATCCGATCACTTGCTGTGAAACCGTGGTTGCATTTCTAAGCCACATTTACCACTGAGGGAATGAGCCGCTGTGGCAGCGTGTGGTCTGTTGTTCCAGGCTCAGAGGCCAGTGAGAATAGAATAGACTCCAGAGTGTGTTCATGTTGGTTGTAATGGATGCAGAGAAGAAGCTACTGATCTTGATGTTTCCTCTATAAGCAAGTGTGGATGGGGAAATCCAGGTGTGATCAACAGAATTTCCACCTTGTAAATACCATAAAGATCACTGACTTATTGCTAGCTTTTTGCATGGGTTTTTGGCAGAGGATTTAGAAAACTCACAGAAGCATGTGCTCAACATTTTCCAAAAACAATATTAGCAGCAGTACTGTGTCTCCTGAAGTACTGCTCTCCTTTCTCTTATTCACACATGAAAGCTGGGTCAACCAATATATTTCTCGTTTTTACTTTGGTTGCCAGGAAGTTTAGAAGCAAAGGTAATCCTAATAACTCATTCATTCCTGTATTCAGTAAACACACATGGAGCCTTTGGTACATGTCAAGCACTGTGAAAAGAGCGGATGAGTCTGAGTTCCAGGACACGGTGTCAGCCTTCAGTGAAGTGGTTTGAGCTCCAACTCAAACAGGAATGGTTTCTGGCCCCTTGCTTTGGATGCTTGCCCTAGAAGGGGAGAGCCCAGCCTTTCCCATGGAATATAACCCATTTGCACTGAACCTATTAGCACTAGAAAGGACGAGGCTCATTTTCCTCTCAGGTGGAGACAAAGGCTGCTGTTGTCCCAGGTGAAGGGCCTTTGGTGACTTGATTAGCACACAGCCTGCCTGGCCTGCCCTGATTTTCAGATGGAGACCATCAGATATACTCTGCCGCCTCATTAGGTTGACACTGTTCCTGCCCCCTCTTGTAATAATGTCCCTGGAGCACTTAATAATCTTAGGTAAATGCTGTAAGCATACTCTGCCAAGGTAAGGCAGAGCCAGTGGCGACAGATCCTCGAAAAAGCAATTGTTTTCTCATTCTCTGCTCTGTTTAAAATATAATGAGCAAAGAGGTATAATAATTTGGCAGGTTTAAGTATTAGAGGAGCAGAACTTTCAGCAATTTAATTATTTTATCTCTGATTCATACTTGTCGTATTTCAAGATAAGGGGACAATGAAATAATGATTGCCATGGACTTACAGAAGAGAGCTTATTTATTCTAGAGGAGAGAGGGTTAGAAAGAGGCCCTTGAGTATTTGAAGATATATAAGATAGACAGTGTTTATGAACTCTTCTCTTTTCCAGCGAAAACAAAAGAGCTATAATCATAGTGATTCAAGGTGGAGTTAGGTTAGACAACATGAAGAACTTCTTAACTAGAGATTGGAAAAGCTTGTGAGTAGGGAGTGGAGTGAGCATATATGTATAGTCATATAAAAAACATACGTATGTGTATATACACACATAAACACACTCTGTGCACAAGTATACATATTTTGTCTTTTAATAGTAGGAAATTATTTTCTTTACTGAAATTGAATGCAGAAACAGTTTTTTGGGCTGATACTAGATTAAATGCTAATTCACAAAGTACTTAACCTGCCCCCAGGGAACGTGTGGAGGTGGCAGGAACTGGGCAGGGTGCTTTATATTTGGTGGGTTACAACAAGCCTGCCTTGGGGGAAGACGGGAGCATTTGGCTCGGTGCCATAGAGCTAACACCATCTTCTCTTTGGGTCAGAACTGGGGAGACTTAAGATGACGGGTGATCTTGTGACTAAAGGCTAAACAGGACATGGGGCTCCCTCAAAGAACCACCGTGGGGGTGCCTTTAGAGCAGAGCTGTCTGGACACGACTGGTGGAGAGACTCCTCTCTGTCCCTGTGGTTCTCTGATGTGGGTTCACACCGTTTCTCTGTGGAGTGAGGCCTGGAGAAGGTGAGTGGGAGAAGTCCGATAGAGAGCCACATTGGATAGGGTTGGGGCTGTCTCTCCAGGAGACTGACAGCTGAATCTTTTAGCCCATCTAACTCACTCCTGCTGGGCCTTGCTGGCCAAGGTCCCTCGCATATGCTAAGATCAGTGACTTTCAACTTTTTTCATCTCATGCCACATAAACTAATTACTAAAATTCTGTGGTACACCAAAAAAAAAAAAAAAAAAAAAAAAATAGGCCCTGGCCGGTTGGCTCAGCGGTAGAGCGTCGGCCTAGCGTGCGGAGGACCCGGGTTCGATTCCCGGCCAGGGCACATAGGAGAAGCGCCCATTTGCTTCTCCACCCCCTCCGCCGCGCTTTCCTCTCTGTCTCTCTCTTCCCCTCCCGCAGCCGAGGCTCCATTGGAGCAAAGATGGCCCGGGCGCTGGGGATGGCTCTGTGGCCTCTGCCTCAGGCGCTAGAGTGGCTCTGGTCGCAATATGGCGACGCCCAGGATGGGCAGAGCATCGCCCCCTGGGGCGCAGAGCACCGCCCCTGGTGGGCGTGCCGGGTGGATCCCGGTCGGGTGCATGCAGGAGTCTGTCTGACTGTCTCTCCCTGTTTCCAGCTTCAGAAAAAATGAAAAAAAAAAAAAAAAAAAAAAAAAAAAAAAAAAATATATATATATATATATATATATATATATATACATATATATATACACACACACATATATATATAGTCAAGCTGACAAAAAAATAGATGTAATTTTGATTATTATTATTTTTTAAATAGCAATTACCTACCTTTTTTGTTCCACAGTGACTTTTTGAAAAAATCAGAGGCCTATACTTGTATATAAGAATTTCTGGTACCAAGAATTAACCAATGAGATGCAACTTTATTATACGACATGACCAATAAGATGCAACTGTATTATATGACCTATATATTTATGGTTCAAGACAGGGCATTCACACCAATGGCTATTGTGTTGGCTGTTGTCAATTTTTTTATTTGACATCCTAAGAGAATAGAGGTCACAGTACCCCTAACTAAATTGCCTGGTACTGCATGTCTTAAAAATTCCTGCAGCATTTGAAAATTGTCAGCTTACATCAAATAACTTCTTTAAATTTATTCTTGCTTTCAGAACACTCCTGTAGCATTGGCTTTTTATTTCTTAGACCATCTGAAAAAAAAGTTTTCCCTAACTTTTATGATTGGGTGACCAAGAAAATAAATGCTGACTGTGAACCCATAACATGTTAGCCTGATGAATTTTGACAAAATCCAACCCCATGGTACAAGTCCTTTCCCCAGTCCTGAGTCCACTCTTTCTCCAGAGAGCACTTTCTTCATTTGCCCAGTGTTTGATCATTGGTTAGGCATAAATGAAGAGAAAAACTGCAGTTCAAAAAAACAACCTTCGTGTTAGATGGGGTTTGGCCAAAATATAAAGGAAAACTATGCTACTGATTTTTTTTCTTAAGTGAGAAGTGAGGAGGCAGAGAAACAGACTCCCACATGCACCCCAACCAGCAAGCCCTGCCCATCTGGGGCTATTGCTCCGTTGCTCAGCAACCAAGCTATTTTAATGCCTGAGGTGAGGCCATAGAGCCATCCTCAGCACCAGGGGTCAGCTTGCTCAAACCAAGCCATGGCTGTGGGAGGGGAAGAGGGAGATAGAGATGAGAGAGGGGGAGGGGTGAAGAAGCAGGTCACTTCTCCTGTGTGCTTTGTCTCAGAAATCAAACCTAGGACATCCACACAGTGGATCAACACTCTACCACTGAGCTAACTGGCCAAGGCTGCTACTGATTTTCTGTATGCAAATTTTACTTATGTGACAAACACTTATTTAGTGGCTAAATTTATTATGTGTGCTACTAGGTACTAGTGGATAGCAGTAAACCCTGCCCTCTAAGGGCTTACCTTCTAGCGTGGGGAGCAAACAAATAAGCAAGGAAGATCATGTCACGCAGTGAAAAGTGATGAAAAATAAAATAAACCCATGTAAGAAGGTATAGAAGGGCCAGGAGAGCAGTGCTGATTTATTGTAGAATAGCTGGTCAGGTGAGGGCTTTCTGAATGAAGGACACTGGGGCAGAGATCTGAGTGAATTCGGAGAGTAAGCCATGCAAGAGAGTAAGCCATTCACTTGATGGGTGAATATAAGAAGGATGCAGGCTGGCGGGGTAGGAGCTTTCTAGGAAACCAGAGTAGCACACAAGGAAGTTCCTGAGTCTGGGCCAAAATGTGTCTCCAGTGTCCTGTAGGAACAGGGTGGGGAGAGCGATCAGAGAGGAGGCCAGTATTCATTAAGCTGGTGTGCCTTAAAGGAAGCCATCCTCCATTCATCTCTCATACTCCCGCCCTGACGTTTGAGCCTGAGAACCTATACATATACCACAGGCAGGAACCTCTTGGAAACTTTGCTGAACATGTTTGCTGGTTCAATTGCACAGACATGTTAGCCCTGTCAGTTCATCAAAAAAGGAATTTAAAGGGAATGTGCAAAGGAATTTGGAACTTCTGCTGTTTGTTAGGCTTATCACTAGAGACTTCATTTTATTTTTGATGCTGTTTTCAAATGAATAAATAAAATGACTAGAGGCTTTTGCCTATAGTAGTAGTACATAAACATGGTAAAAATGCAGATATATTACAAAAAGATGTTCAGGGAAAGTAAGTGTTCCCTGTGTCAATACTAATTCTCAGCACCAAGTACTGTACTGTGAGCAGACTCTCGGTAGGCTTCTAGAATATTAAAACCTCTCCTCTATTAAAAAAAATTGCCTCCTGCTTGTTAACATTCAGCCATCTGAGAAGACTACAAGTTAGTCATTCCCACCTTTATAGAATTAAGGTTTTCGTGCCTTTTGCTATAACAATTATTACTGTGATGAAAATTCTTGTGCTTTTTTCTTTTTGCACATTTATAAGTGTATCTATCAGTAATATCCCTAGCAATGGACTGGTGGGCAAAGAGGAAATATGTAATACTTAAAATTTTGATATTACCAAATTATATCAATTTACACCTGGCCAAGATTTTTTTTCACACCCTAACAACACCATGTATTAGTGTCCTTTTGTGTTTTCAGTATAAGTAAAAAATGCTATGTGGCCCTGGCCGGTTGGCTCAGTGGTAGAGCGTTGGCCTGGCGTGTGGAAGTCCCGGGTTTGATTCCCGGCCAGGGCACACAGGAGAAGCGCCCATCTGCTTCTCCACCCCTCTCCCTCTCCTTCCTCTCTGTCTCTCTTCCCCTCCCACAGCCAAGGCTCCATTGGAGCAAAGATGGCCTGGGCGCTGGGGATGGCTCCATGGCCTCTGCCTCAGGCGCTAGAGTGGCTCTGGTTGCAACAGAGCGATGCCCCAAATGGGCAGAGCATCGCCCCCTGGTGGGCGTGCTGGGTGGATCCAGGTCGGGCGTATGCGGGAGTCTGTCTGACTGCCTCCCTGTTTCCAGCTTCAGAAAAAAAAATGCTATGTCATTATAGTTTAATATGCATTCCTCTTAGAGTGAAGTTAGGTTGAGAGATAAACTGTTAATCCTAATCCGGAGGGACCCGAAACATTGAAGACACGAACAAGGTCTGTCGATTACACACCAAAGCTTTATTGTCTAGCTTGGCCAAGCGGCGGCAACTCCGACAGAAATCTGAGGGAGAGCACACTGGCCCTTTGTTTTACCTAGTTTTTATAGTTTTGTAAGTGGGAAGTACAGAAGCAAAAATTGTAATTAGGAGCCATATACCTATTGGTTATAGTCATATGTCCTTTAACATGATAGGACCATGTTCAATTTGCAAGCCATACATCATTTTGGAGAAAACAAAATTTACAAATCAGCACAATGGTAGAAAGATGTCTCTTTACATATTAAAAGGCATTTCTATATTTTCTAGTGTTCATCCGCCATCTCTCTGTCCAGAGTCACACGTATTAACCACATGCATTTACATAGGAGAAGTAGTTTCCATGGGGACAAATGCCCACAAATGGCTCATTGCTATAAGAAAAGGTTTATTTTAGCTTTTCTCTCCCTGTACCTGGCTAGCCATTCACCCCTTTCCCCACAGGCTTAGTGAAATGTCTGGGAATCCATGTTTTCCTCCCCTTTGCATTTACAATACAATGCCAAGGGCCATCCCGGTCATGCCAATCACAGTACAGGGACTATTCTCACAATTTCTCTGCACACCGTAACCCAAATTAATAAAATGTTCTTCAAGCCTCCCAAAATATTAATATTAATTCTGTAGCTTTGGGTACTTTACAACACCTGCGGGTGAGGTGGCGCAGTGGCTCCTCATAAACACTATTGTATTTTGTTGAGAAATTGCCTGTATGACTGTGATTCTTTGAAATCTGTTGAGATTTCTTGAAAACCTGGGGCATTAATAATTTTATAAGTGTTCGCTGAGCTTAAAAAGATGTGAGTTGTATTCATTGAAAGTAGGGTTTTATAGGTCTGTAGTTTTGAATTGCTGGTATATTCTAATGCATTTCTGCTATGTTATTTTGTTACACGAAACCATTTTCTTTTGCTATTTAAAAAATAATTTCTGCCTTCCTTTGGATTAATCAAGTTTTTTTCTTATTCCTCCTCTCCCCCTAGCTAACTGGAAGCTCCTGTCTTTTCTAGGGCTGCTGCAGTAAGGGTGGCTCCCAACAATAGTAACTGACTGTCTCACAGTTCTGGGGGCTAGAAGTCTGAAATTGAGGTGTCGGCGGGGCTGTGCTTCCTCTGCAATCTGTAGGGAACCCTTCCTTGCATTTTAGTGGCTGGAGGTTTCCTGTCAATTTTTGGCGCTCCTTGGTTTGCTGCTGCATCTCCAGTCCCTGCTTTGTGTTCACAGGATGTTCTCTGATAAGTCTCTGTGTGGTTTTTGCTCTCAGCTTTATTATGCCCTTCCTTCTGCTTACTTTGAGTTTCTGTTATTCTTCTTTTTCTAAAATCTTGAGGTGGAAGCTTGGATTATTGATGTGAGACATTTCTTCCTTTCTTATGTTTGCATTTACTGCTATAAATTTCACTCAGTGCTGCCTTATTGATGTTTTGCACATTTTGATATACTGTTTTTTTCATTTTCATTCACTTGAGTATAGTTTTAAATTTTCTTTAAGAATTTGTCTTTGGCCCATAGGTTATTTAGAAGTGTACTGTTTAGTTTCTAAGTGTTTGTAGAATTTCCTATTATCTTTATGTTATTGATTTCTACTTTGATTCATTGTGGTTGCAGAATATACTCTGGTTGATATAAATTCTTATAAATTTGTGGAGGTTGTTTTATAGCCCACAGTATGGTCTCTCTTGGTCTGTGCTCCATGAGCAGTTGAAAAGAATGTGTACTCTGCAATTTTGGGGTGGAGTGTTCTATAAATGTCTATTAGATTTATCTGGTTGATGATATTTGTTCTTTTATATTCTTCTATATTCTTGATGACATTGTAGTCTAGTTGTTTTATAAATTGTTAAGAGAAAGGGTCGACATACTCTTTTAAAGTTCTCACCAGAATACATCCTTCCACTTTGAGGACTAAAATGTTCTCTGATTTCTTTTTAAAAAAATTTTTAAATTAAATTTAATGCAGTGACATTGATAAATCAGGGTACATATGTTGAGAGAAAATATCTCCAGATTATTTTGACATTTGATTATGCTGTATACCCTTCACCCAAAGTCAAATTGTCTTCCGTCACCTTCTATCTGGTTTTCTTTGTGCCCCTCCCCTCCCCCAACCCCCCTCTCCTTCCTCGCCCCAACCCCCCCCCCCCTCCGTTACCATTACATTCTTGTCCATGTCTCTGAGTCTCATTTTTATGTCCCATCTATGTATGGATTTATATAGTTCTTAGTTTTTTCTAATTTACTTATTTCACTCCATATAATGTTATCAAGGTCCATCTATGTTATTGTAAATGATCTGACATCATCATTTCTTATGGCTGAGTAGTATTCCATAGTATATATATATATACCAAAGCTTTTTAATCCACTCGTCCTCTGACAGACACTTGGGCTGTTTCCAGATCTTCGCTATTGTGAACAATGCTGCCACAAACATGGGGGTTCATTTCTCCTTTTGGAGCAGGTCTATGGTGTTCTTGGGGTATATTCCTAAAAGTAGGATAGCTGGGTCAAAAGGCAGTCCGAGTTTTAATTTTTGGAGGAATCTCCATACTGTTTTCTCCAGAGGCTGAACTAGTCTGCATTCCCACCAGCAGTGCAGGAGGATTCCCTTTTCTCCACATCCTCGCCAGCACTTACTCTGTGTTGTGTTGTTGATGAGCGCCATTCTGACTGGTGTGAGGTGATATCTCATTGTGGTTTTAATTTGCATTTCTCTAATGATTAATGATGTTGAGCATTTTTTCATATGCCTATTGGCCATCTGTATGTCTTCTTTGGAGAAGTGTCTATTCCTTTCTTTTTCCCATTTTTTGATTGGATTGTTTATCTTCCTGGTATTGAGATTTACAAGTTCTTTATAAATTTTGGTTATTAACCCCTTATCAGATGTATTGTTAAATATGTTCTCCCATTGTGTAGTTTGTCTTTTTATTCTGTTCTTATTGTCTTTAGCTGTGCAAAAGCTTTTTAGTTTGATATAGTCCCATTTGTTTATCCTGTCTTTTATTTCACTTCCCCGTGGAGATAAATCAGCAAATATATTGCTCCGAGAGATGTCAGAGAGCTTACTGCCTATGTTATCTTCTAAGATGCTTATGATTTCACGGCTTACATTTAAGTCTTTTATCCATTTTGAGTTTATTTTTGTGAATGGTGTAAGTTGGTGGTCTAGTTTCATTTTTTTGCAGGTAGCTGTCCAACTGTCCCAACACCATTTATTAAAGAGGCTGTCTTTACTCCACTGTATGCTCTTACCTCCTTTGTCAAATATCAGTTGTCCATAGAGCTGTCGGTTTATTTCTGGGTTCTCTGTTCTGTTCTATTGATCTATGTGCCTGTTCTTATGCCAATGCCAGGCTGTTTTGAGTACAATGGCCTTGTAGTATAACTTGATATCAGGAAGTGTGATACCTCCCACTTTATTCTTCTTTTTTAAGATTGCTGAGGTTATTCATGTTCTTTTTTGGTTCCATATAAATTTTTGGAATATGTGATCTATATCTTTGAAGTATGTCATTGGTATTTTAATTGGTATTGCATTGAATTTATAGATTGCTTTGGGTAATATAGACATTTTAATGATGTTTATTCTTCCTAACCATGAGCACGATATATGCTTCCATTTGTTTGTATCTTCCTTGATTTCTTTTATCAATGTTTTATAATTTTCTGAGTACAAGTCTTTATTTAGTCTCCTTGGTTAAATTTACTCCTAGGTACTTTATTTTTTTGGTTGTAATAGTGAAGGGATTGTTTTATAATTTCTCTTTCTTACTGTTCATTGTTGGCATATAAAAATGCCTCTGATTTCTGAGTATTAATTTTATATCCTGCCACTTTGCCGAATTCATTTATCAGGTTCAGTAGTCTTTTGACTGAGACTTTAGGGTTTTCTATAAACAATATCATATCATCTGCAAATAATGATAGTTTTACTTCTTCTTTTCCAACTTGAATGCCTTTTATTTCTTCTTCTTGTCTGATTGCTGTGGCTAGCATTTCTAGGACTATGTTGAATAAGAGTGGTGAAAGGGGGCGCCCCTGCCTTGTTCCTGATCTTAAGGGGATTGCTTTTAATTTTTGCCCATTGAGTATGATGTTGGCTGTGGGTTTGTCATAGATGGCTTTAATCATGTTGAGGTATGTTCCCTGTATTCCCACTTTGCTGAGAGTTTTGATCATGAATGGGCGCTAGATTTTATTAAATGCTTTTTCTGCATCTATTGAAATTATCATGTGGTTTTTCTCCTTCCTTTTGTTTATGTGATGAATCACATTGATTGATTTGCGAATATTGTACCAGCCTTGCCTCCGAAGAATAAATCCCACTTGATCATGGTGTATGATTTTTTCCATATGTTGTTGGATCCGGTTTGCTAATATTTTGTTGAGGATTTTAGCATCTATATTCATCAGAGGTATTGGCCTATAATTTTCTTTCTTTGTGTTGTCTTTGCCTGGTGTTGGAATTAGAATTATGCTCGCCTCATAAAAGGAGCTTGGAAGTCTTTCTTCCTCTTGAATTTTTTGAAATAGCTTGAGAAGGATAGGAGTTAGTTCTTTGAATATTTGGTAGAATTCACTTATGAAGCCATCTGGCCTCGGACTTTTCTTTGTTGGGAGTTTTTTGATAACTGTTTTGATTTTATTTGGTGTAATCAGTCTGCTTAGGTTTTCTGATTCTTCCAGATTGATTTTTGGAAGATTGTATGTTTCAAGGAATTTGTCCATTTCATCTAGGTTGTCTAGTTTTTTGTCATACAATTCTTCATAGTACTTTCTTACAATATTTTGTATTTCTGTTGTCTCAGTTGTGATTTCTCCACTCTCATTTCTAATTTTATTTATTTGAGTCTTCTCTCTTTTTTTCTTGATGAAACTAGTTAAAGGTTCTTCGATCTTGTTTACCTTTTCAAAGAACCAACTCCTAGTTTCATTGATTCTCTGTATTGTTTCTTTAGCCGCTATGTCATTTATTTCTGCTCTGATCTTTATTATTTCCTTCCTTCTACTACATTTGGGCTTTACTTGCTGTTCTTTTTCTAGTTCTTTTAGATGCAGGGTTAAGTTGTTTATTTGAGCATTTTCTAGTTTCTTTTTTTTTTTTTTTTTCTGAAGCTGGAAACGGGGAGAGACAGTCAGACAGACTCCCGCATGCGCCCGACCGGGATCCACCCGGCACGCCCACCAGGGGTGACGCTCTGCCCACCAGGAGGCAATGCGCTGCCCTTCCGGGCCATCGCTCTGCCGCGACCAGAGCCATTCTAGCACCTGGGGCAGAGGCCAAGGAGCCATCCCCAGCGCCCGGGCCATCTTTGCTCCAATGGAGCCTTGGCTGCGGGAGGGGAAGAGAGAGACAGAGAGGAAGGAGGGGGTGGGAGGTGGAGAAGCAAATGGGCGCTTCTCCTATGTGCCCTGGCTGGGAATCGAACCCGGGTCCCCCGCACGCCAGGCCGACGCTCTACCGCTGAGCCAACCGGCCAGGGCCAGCATTTTCTAGTTTCTTAAAGTGTGCCTGTAGTGCTATGAACTTTCCTCTCAGTACTGCTTTTGCTGTGTCTCATAAATTTTGAGTTGTTGTATGCTCATTGTCATTCGTTTCTAGGAATTTTTTTTATTTCTTCTTTGATCTCATTCTTAATCCATTCGTTATTTAACAACCTGCTATTTAGTTTCCATGTGTTTGAGAATTTTTGAGATTTTCTGTCGTGGTTCATTTCTAGTTTCATGCCATTGTGATCAGAGAAAGTGCTTGATATGATTTCAGTCTTCTTAAATTTGTTGAGACCACTTTTGTGCCCTAACATGTGGTCTATCCTAGAGAATGTACCATGAGCACTTGAAAAAAATGTATATTCTGCTGCTTTAGGGTTAAAGGTTCTGAAGGTATCTATTAAATCGAGTTGATCTAGTGTGTCCTTTAAATCTGCTGTTTCTTTGTTAATTTTCTTTCTTGAGGATCTATCTAGTGATGTTAGTGGGGTGTTGAAATCCCATACTATTATAGTATTGCTGTTGATCTCACCCTTTAAGTCCATCAAAGTCTGCTTTATATATTTAGGTGCTCCTATATTAGGTGCATAGATATTTATAATAGTTATATCTTCCTGTTGGATTGCTCCCTTTATCATTATGTAGTGGCCTTTTTTATCTCTTACTATATCCTTTGTTTTAAAATCGATTTTGTCTGATATAAGTATTGCTACCCCAGCTTTTTTTTCATTCCATTTGCATGAAATGTTTTTTTCCATTCTTTTTTCTTCAATCTATGTGCATCCTTTGTTTTAAGGTATGTCTCTTGTAGACAGCATATATACGGGTCCTGGTTTCTTATCCATGCAGCTACCCTATGTCTTTTGATTGGATCATTTAATCCATTTACATATAAGGTTATTATTGATATGCAGTTGTTTATTGTCATTTTATTCTTTAAAGCTGAATTCCTTTTTTGCTATATTCTTTTCCCACTTTGATCTGTTTACAACAGGTTCCTTAACATTTCCTGCAGCATTGGGTTGGTTGTAATGAATTCCTTAAGTTTTTTTTTGTCTGGGAAGCTTTTTATTTCTCATTCGATTTTAAATGATAGCCTTGCTGGATAAAATATTCTTGGTTGTAGGTTCTTGTTCTGCATTACTTTGAATATTTCTTGCCATTCCCTTTGGCCTCGAGTGTTTCTGTTGAGAAGTCGGATGTCACCCTTATGGGGGCTCCTTTGTAGGTGATAGCTTTTTTTTTTCTCTTGCAGCTTTTAATATTTTCTCTTTATCACTTAGCTTTGGTATTTTAATTATGATGTGTCTTGGTGTAGGTTTTTGTGGAGTTCTCGGTGCTTCTTGAACTTGTGAGAGTTTCTCCTACATTAATTTAGGGAAGTTTTTAGCTATGATATGATTGAACAAAATCTCTTCCTTGTTCTTTCTCTTCTTCAGGAACCCCCTATGATGTGGATGTTATTTCTCTTCATGTTGTCACAGAGCTCTCTAAGAATTTCCTCAGACTTTTTGAGTCTCTTTTCTTTTTTCTTCTCTGCTTTCCTGCCTTCATTCAAGTTGTCCTCCAACTCGCTGATTCGATCCTCAGCTCTATCCATCCTGTTTTTAATTCCTTCAATTGTGGTCTTCATTTCTGATACTGTATTTGTCATCTCCGACTGATTCTTTTTTTTTTTTTTTTTGTATTTTTCTGAAGCTGGAAATGGGGAGAGACAGTCAGACAAACTCCTGCATGCGCCCGACCGGGATCCACCCAGCACGCCCACCAGGGGGCGACGCTTTGCCCACCAGGGGGCGATGCTCTGCCCCTCCAGGGCATTGCTCTTTTTGCGACCAGAGCCACTCCAGCGCCTGGGGCAGAGGCCAAGGAGCCATCCCCAGCGCCCGGGCCATCTTTGCTCCAATGGAGCCTCGCTGCGGGAGGGGAAGAGAGAGACAGAGAGGAAGGAGAGGGAGAGGGGTGGAGAAGCAGATGGGCGCTTCTCCTATGTGCCCTGGCTGGGAATCTAACCCGGGGCTTTTGCACTCCAGGCCGACGCTCTACCACTGAGCCAACCGGCCAGGGCTCGACTGATTCTTTTTTAATATTTCCATATCCTTTTTTACTTGCTATTTTTTAATTTAGGTGTTCGTAATGACCATCCATTGTTGTTCTAAGATCCCTAAGCATTCTTACAATCATTATTTTGAACTCCACATCCAGAAGTTTGATTATTTCCAATTCACTCAGTTCATCTCCTGAAGATTTCTCTTGTGGTTTCATTTGGATTGCACTTCTTTGTCTTCTCATTATGTCTGTGTTTGGGTGTTTTGTTTGTAGAGTTGGTTGAGTCTAGGCTTGGTGTTGTCTGCCTCCAGTTTTCAATTGTGTTATTTCTAGGTCTTCTTGGGTTAGCATCAGCTATTATTTGTAATCCACTTTTGGATTTGGGCCACTTTGAAGTCTTGATTTGTTTGTTTTCTTAACAGGTGATAGTCTTGTTTACTGATCTCAGCAGGGGGCTTCCTTGAAACTGTATCCAGGAATGCCATGGGTATAACCTGGGACTCTGAAGGCCTCTTCTACCAATTAATCTCTGTGGGGGCAGGGTATTTTCTCAGCTTCAGTAGGGGGAGGTGTATCTCACATCTCCATGGAGACCTGAGTTACTGCCCCTCCTCCCCACTTCTTGTTTTCAGCTGTGTCTTGTTGAGCTGATTGGAACTGGAGAGATTTCTGGAGATCTGTGATGCAGAAGCAATTTAGTCTTGCTTTGTGGAAGGATCAGTCCCTCCCCCAGCTATGGTCGCCTCCAGCACTGGATGACATCTCCTGCATTCCTCTGCCCCTCACCATGTGTCCCTCACCCCTTTCCACTTGGAAGATAAGCCGGTCCTTTCAACACACCTTGCTCCCTGGTTGCCAGGCAATTGGCTGTGAGCAGTATTTTCTGCTCTTTTCCCCTCTGGGCTCTCAGCCTCACCCCCCACTCCATTCCTGTAAGCAGGGGAGATTCAGGCGCTCCCTACCAGGTTTTTGTGGTTTCTTCTTTGCTTCTTGGTTTTTGTTTTGTTGTTGTTTTTTTTATAAATAAATTTTTATTTTAATGGGGTGACATCAATAAATCAGGGCACATACATTCAAAGAAAACATTTCCAGGTTATCTTGTCATTTAGTTCTGTTGCATACCCATCACCCAAAGAGAGATCGTCCTCCGTCACCCTCTATCCAGTTTTCTCTGTACCCCTCTCCCTCCCCCTCCCCCTCTCCCTCCTTCCCTCCCCCCACCCGCTGTAACCACCACACTCCTGTCCACGTCTCTTAGTCTTGTTTTTACGTCCCACCAATGTATGGAATCCTGCAGTTCCTGTTCTTTTCTGATTCACCTATTTCACTCCGCAATAATGCCATCAAGATTCCACCATTCTGCTGCAAGTGATCCGATGTCATCATTTCTTCTAGCTGAATAGCCCACCATAATGTATATGTGCCCCATCTTCCCTATCCAGTCCTCTATTTTTTTTTACAGTGATTAAAAGCCTTTAAGCAAACTCTTGGCCAATACAGCAAGAATCCATAAAAGAGTAGTGTCCTTAACATGTTCACCAAATCCAAGTTGGCCACATCACCATGCCAAATCCCTGAAAAATGCAACCCAACCACAGTTCAGTCTGTTAGGAGCTGTCACAGGGAGCAGGAGTCCAGGAAAAGTCCACATCCAGGAAAAGTCCTCATGGCACTGGAATTGTTGTCACCATTCTATACTTTGCAGCTCATATCCAAGTCCCAATGGCCGCTGCTTCTAGCTGCTCCTTGGTTTTTGAGAGCTGTTTTTGTAGTCCAGAGTTGGTTTTACATACCGATTTTTCCAAAATTGATTTGTATTCCAGTTTAGTGGTGAGAGCTGGGAGTCTGTGCATCTGCCTACTCCGCTGCCATCTTCAGGTCTCCCTATTCTCTGATTTCTTAAGGAACTTTTTCTTATTAACCATGTAATAAAGCCAGGGGTCCCCAAACTACGGCCCGCGGGTCACATGTGGCCCCCTGAGGCCATTTATCCGGCCCCGCCACACTTCCGGAAGGGGCACCTCTTTCATTGGTGGTCAGTTAGAGGAGCACATTGACCATCTCCTTAGCCAAAAGCAGGCCCATAGTTCCCATTGAAATACTGGTCAGTTTGTTGATTTAAATTTAATTGTTCTTTATTTTAAATATTGTATTTGTTCCCATTTTGTTTTTTTACTTTAAAATAAGATATGTGCAGTGTGCATAGGGATTTGTTCATAGTTTTTTTTACAGTCTGGCCCTCCAATGGTCTGAGGGACAGTGAACTGGCCCCCTGTGAAAAGTTTGGGGACCCCTGTAATAAACCATGGTGGTTACATGGAGGAAAATTACACTCTCGCCTCCTTACTTCCTAACTCTCAAAAGCAGACTACTCGACACATTTCAGCTGCTAGAGACAGGCACCATGAATTAGTCACTGCTGGAGGGAGAGAAATGGTAATGGTTTGAAATTCCCACAGCTGTACTGTTTTAATAGTTCATTGATTTCCTAACATTCAGGAATGGTCTGCTCTAGTTCATCTTATAGGCTCATCCTATACACCCAACCCTGCTGCATGTTAGGACCTCCTGGGAGCTTTAAAAAAATACTGATGTTTTCGCTCCCACACAAGACCAATTAAATTAGAATCTCTGTTGGTGTGGCTCTGAGCATAGGCCTTTGCTAAGTGCTCCCCAGGTGAGTTCATTGCCTAGCCAGGGCATTGCCTGATTGCCTGGACTGTCTCCACAAATGTTTATTAAACACCTACAGTATTCAGGTACTACGTGAGGTCCAAGGAGGCAGAGGTGATGAAGATCCTTGCTTTTTCTGGGAGTGTGGTCTCATTGCACTTACTGAGGGGTCTTATACCTGGCCTCAATATTTCTTAAATTGACTGATTGACTCACAGATCACTAATAAGCTGTCTGGGATGTGAGTGGAAAATGTTAGGAGTGAGAAGGAAGTTGGAAGTGGCAGCCCAATATTTAATCACAGAAACAGAGATACTGTATCCTTAAAACTCACCCCTCAATGTTGCTGCCTTTTTGTTTGATACATACTGTGATTACCAATACCTACCCCTACAGACACATTTCTTATTTACTGCATTCTCTTGGACTAAAATTTTAAAATGTTTGCCTTTTCCTTCACCACTTGATTATAAGCTACATACCTTAATAAAATTCTTTAGGGACTACTCCTATTTAAAAAAATTAATAAACTTCCCTGACCTGTGGTGGCACAGTGGGGTAAAGCATTTGACTTGGGATGCTGAGGTCACCGGTTCAAAACCTCGGGCTTGCCCAGTGTAGGCACAGATAGGAAGCAACTACTACAAGTTGATGCCTCCTGCTCCTCCCCACCCCCTTTTCTCTCTCTCTTATCTCCTCTCTAAAAATCAATAAATAAAATCTTTAGAAAAATAAAAAATTAATAAACATTTTACTTTAGTTCTAGATTTTTTGAAAAGCTGAAAACAGCTTTTTTCCTGTTTTCATTATAAACGTCTTATATCAGTATGATACATCTGTCACAATTAATGAACCAAGGATACATTAATATTAGCTAAAGTCCATATTTATTCAGCTTTCCTTACCTCTTTTTTTTAACCTCTTGTTCTTTATCTGCTCTAAGATCCCATTAGGATTCCACATTAAAGTTACGGACTACCTGGGTCCTCCGCATCCCAGTCTGACGCTCCACCCTCTGCACCACCGCCTGGTCAGGCAGGCTATTAATTTTTAAAGGAAGGAGGAATCCAATGTGGTTGATGAAACTGGACAAAGACTAATAGATGAGTTATCTTTTGAGTTGAGCTATTCTGTGTGAGATACTGACAGAGAGACCTCATCAAGGTAAAAGTTTGTTGAATGAATCAATAGATACTTGGCAGAAGGTCCTCAAAGTGTTGGAGGTCTTTGAGGAGGTATTTAAGAACAGTCAGTACTTTGTTTGACCAAAGCCTGGACCAGCCCTGGCTGGTTGGCTCAGCGGTAGAGCATCGGCCTGGCGTGCGGGGGACCCGGGTTCGATTCCCAGCCAGGGCACATAGGAGAAGCGCCCATTTGCTTCTCCACCCCCCCTTCCTCTCTGTCTCTCTCTTCCCCTTCCGCAGCCAAGGCTCCATTGGAGCAAAGATGGCCTGGGCGCTGGGGATGGCTCCTTGGCCTCTGCCCCAGGCGCTAGAGTGGCTCTGGTCACGGCAGAACGACGCCCCGGAGGGGCAGAGCATCACCCCCTGGTGGGCAGAGCGTCACCCCTGGTGGGCGTGCCGGGTGGATCCTGGTCGGGCGCATGCGGGAGTCTGTCTGACTGTCTCTCCCCGTTTCCAGCTTCAGAAAAAAACAAAAAAAAAAAAAAAAAAAAAAAGCCTGGACCCAAGTGGAGAGGAGCAGTGGTAAATAAATCTGTGATAGGGATTTGGAACTAATTCTCATAGACCCAAATGCTAGGCCATAAAGAGATTGGCCTTCATTTAATTAGAGGCCTTCATTTAATTAATCCACTGCAAGTTTGTGGGTGGTATGGCGTGGTTGGGCTTTGTTTAAGATAGCGATGGGTGATAGGGTCAGAAAGGGAAGACGGGAGTATAGGTAAGAAGAAGTCATGCCGTCGTTGAAGACAGGTAATCTAAGCAGGGGCAAGGATGGTCAGGCAGCGGGCATGGAAGAGGGGAGACAGGCACGAGAGGTTCTGTTGAGTAGAATTAATTCACCTTCATTACTGTCAGTTATGGAGCTGATTGGAATTGTGGAACAAGGGGGTAAGAGCCCTTGAAGATGTCCTGAAGAGTTCGGCCAGGGTCCTCACTAGGATATGAGTCTATTAATATGAAGAAGAGAATTGGGAAAAAGAGAGGGCTTTGTGATAAAGATGATGTGTTCTGGTTTTGGATATTGTAATAGATTGAATAGTATCCCTTGAACTAGATATATCTAAATCTTAACCCCCAGTACCTATGAATGTGACCTGATTTGGAAGTAGGATCTTTGCAGATATAATTAAGTTAAGGATCTCAGGATAAGCTCATTTTGGATTTAGGGTAGACCCTAGGCCCAATGACTAGTGTCCTTATAAGGGAAGGGAGGTAGGGATTTGGCACAGAGACACAGGAAAGAGCATATGAAGGCAGAGGCTAAGATTTGAGTTATGCAGTTACATGGGAAGAAACTAGAAGGCACCATGAACTATGAGGGGACAGGCATGGGACAGATTGTCCCTCAGAGCCAACAGAAGGCATCAGTCCCCCTGACACTTTGATTTTGGACTTCTGGCCCTCAGAACTGTGAGAGAATAAACTATTATTTTAGGCCACTGAATTTGTTATGGCAGTTTTAGGAAACATATAGATGTGCTCAGATTTTAAAACAGAGGACAAGAATTTACCAACCTTGAAGCTGCATCTGTAACCCTTGTTTTGTATGACACACTGGACTCACCGCGGACATTCACTCTGCCGACTGTTCCTGGTGCTAGTTTGGTGAGGGGCGGGGCCCAGGGTGGGGATGGGCTGTGTTGTTGATGAACTGAGGCAGGTAGAGTGGATGTGCTTCCCTACAGGGAAGAGTATTTCTAAAGCAAGAAGTGCTCAGTAACTGAGCCTCAGCCAGGTTTCTGTTCTGTGTTCCACAGTGTGCACAGAAAGGGATTTGAGAGTAAGATTCCACGTGGACTCCTGAGATGCTCACAACTCAGTAACCAAAACAAAACCATTAGCAAGGCTGATATGTAATCAGGTCTTAAGAGGTGTAAGGATGATTGAATTGAATAAGGAATCTTATTTGATTTTTTTTTATTAATTGGGTACTTGAATTTTTTCAGAATTTGTCACTGAGTTTCAGATTCTGTGACAAAGTCATTCCACAGAGTGTGTCCCTTGAATCCTAAAGTCACATTACCCTTGGCTGGATGTATGATGTATGCTGACTTAATGTAGGCTGATAAACCACCCTTTTTCCTTGCTAGGAAAATGCTCTGCAGCCCCTGGAATCAGTGGGGGTGGGGTGGGGTAGGGGTGGGGGGTGGAAGCACAGTCACCCTCCAGTAATGGGAACTGAACGCATTTAAGGACTGTTATCTGAATGGTCTGACACGTTTTCATTGGCCTGGCTAATCACATCAGTTGCTCTCTTTTTTCTTCCATGGGCTGGAGTTTGGCAGGCATGAGTGTTAGCCTGCGTGCCAGCGGTCCCCGGCTGCTGCAGTGTGCCCTGGACAAGAACCCCAGCCCATCTCTGCAGCCAGAGGCCTTGCTTAATAACCCCAACTGTATTTGAGGACATTGATTCTGATAAGAGGAGATTTTATATTTGTTTCTGGATACCAATGGAGTTGGGACACTAGGACAGGCTAGGTGATCCCATTGTGTTACCACTGTACCTTGTGACTTACCTCCAACAGGCCATCTTGTTGTAGTTCCTCCTCTGAATCCAGGGTAATCCCCTTCAAGCCATAGCATCTGGCACCAGACCCAATACCCAATACTTATTTATGCTATAAGCCAAGCATGGTATCTGGAGAGTATGGAAATCAGCTGTGGTGTTTGTGGCTCTCAGCATCAGCAGAGGCATCAGTCAGCTCTCACATACAAACCTTTTCCATGAAGGAAAAAGTCATTACTTGTGACTCAGGTCCTGAAGCAGCTTGGAGTCCTTTGTCCCCAATAATCTCTTGCTCCAGACTCGCTTCATTAATGTGCAGGGCACTTTGGCTCGTAACTCTTACTCTTCTTTTTTGGAAGAGAGGGACCTGAGCTTGGTTAAGGCACCTGAGTAGTCCTGAGAAACGTGGGACACAGTCTCTGGGAGTAGTATCCCAGAGAGGCTGTTTGCAGGGCGACTTCTACTCAGCACAGAGCTTTTGGAGAAGGCTGAGAAAATTCCTATAATATAAGGTCAGGCTCTTTGGGACAGTGGTGTCCTGTTTTGGAGTAGGGAGTCTTCAGGGTATTAGTAGAAGTTTCCACTCATCACTTTCTTTGGATTTGGAGATTACCCCTTTGGGGGTAAGGAAATAAATGACAGCAAGGCCCTAAGAGGGGTAGGAGACAGAGTAACCCTGCAACTTTTATAGACTCCTTCCTGAGAATCGGGTGTTTAGAGAAGGAAAAAGGGGAGAGTATTTGTTATTCAGGGCGGCCATAACAAGTATCACAGACTAGGTAGTTTAAACAACAGATACTTCTCTTCTCGTAGTTCTAGAAGCTGGAAGCCCTAGATCACGATTCGGCAGGGTTGCTTTCTCCTGAGGGGTCTCTCCTTGGCTTGCAGAGGGCTGTTTCCTCCTTGTGTCTTCACATGGCATTTCTTCTGTACCTGTCTGTGTCCAAATTTTCTCTTACTGGAACAGCAGCCATACTGGATTAGAGCCCACTCTAAGGACCTCATTTTAATGTAATTATTTCTTTAAAGACCTTATATCTACATATAGTCACATTCTGAATTACTGGGGGGGGGGGTAAAATTTCAACATATGACTTTTGAAATAAGAACACAATTCAGCCCATCACAGAAGGGAATTGACATTGTGCCAAATTCAAGTTGAATTTTATAACTACTAACAAACCCTGATTGTCTTGTTGGGGTTCTTGTCTTTGAGACTGAATCTAGGACATAGCAAAAAAAAAATTTTTTTTTGTATTTTTCTGAAGTGAGAAGCAAGGAGGTAGAGAGACAAGACAGACTCCTGCATTTACCCGACTGGTATCCACCCGGCAAGCCCACCAGGGGGTGATGCTCTGCCCATCTGGGCCATTGCTCCATTGCAACTGAAGCCATTCTAGCACCTGAGGCAGAGGTTATGGAGCCATCCTCAGTGCCTGGGCCAACTTTGCTCCAATGGAGCCTTGGCTGCTGGAGGGGAAGAGAGAGATAGAGAGGAAGGAGAGGGGGAAGGTGGAGAAGCAGATGAGTGCTTCTCCTGTGTGCCCTGGCCGGGAATAGAACCCAGAACTTTCACATGCCAGGCCAATACTCTACCACTGAGCCAACCAAATAGGCTGAAAATCTTTTTGAGGGTGTGCGTGCTCATCAGAAAGGCTTGCATGAATGTAACACAACTTGGAGGGTCATAATGATTGCCACAGGTAAAATTTTAGTGCCCCTTATCCACTTCGAGAATGTGTATGACTGATGTCCTGGGAAGAAGTATTGAATAATTATTTGGGACAGAGAACTGAGTGCTTTCTTATTGGGTTGGGGGTGAGATTCCTGATTAGGTTCATTTTAGATCCTTTGTCTTAGCAACATAGTTTCAGTCTGTCAGAAATGTCTCCTGTTTTAGAGGTAATGGATTCCTTACCTATATACTAAACAGAGCAATCTTCCTAGTATTTATTCATTTTGTTTAGGAGAAACTCTTGCTCTTGAAAAAAAGATAGTCTTAAAAAATATACAGAAGAACTCCAGACTAAATTCTCTGTAATTTTTCATAGCAGTTTTGATATTTAGATGACATGTTCCCAGCTAACTGAACACCAAACTAGTGAATGAACTTCCACTAATCCGTGTGCTAACCATTCGGGGTGACCACGAGGTCTTCTCAGCTGAGAGCTGCATGCTGAACAGAGGGGCCTGCGTTCTCTGTGGCTCTTGATTTTGCTTGCTGGTCTCTTGTCCGTGTGCAAAAGTGATGGTTTTTCATCAGCTTCCTGGGGACATCTTTTGATGACTCACATGGGCTCCTGTGTGTATTCAGGTGGCAGTGGCATCTTCCTCCCATGCCACGGACTCTTTTATTCCTTCTGAAGATAAAAACCAGAGAGCAGTGTAGCTTCTTGCTTTCTCTTTCAACCGTCCAGTTGTCTTGGTGCGGAGGAGCTGTGTTTGTCTTCAGGCCCACGTTTCCACAGAGAAGGTTGGTTACCTTATTTCTGTGCTCAAGAAAGGAAGAGCATGTGGGTGGCAAGCAGGCAGGGGGAGACGTGCGTTTCCAGCTGGTTTCACCGGTGTGTTATCTGCAGGGGTGGGAAGCAGGGCTCCCAGCGCAGTCGCTCTGACTCTGCCTCAGCTGTTTGGCTAGAAGCTTATTACCACTGGGCTGGGGGCAAGAAGGCTACTTCAGCTTTAGGTACCAAGACAGGAGCAGTTCTAGTGACACTGGCCCATAGTGGGCATGTTCTTATCTCCCTTCAGCTTTGAATATGAAGAACATTAATTAAGATTGTTGGGGAGATTCACCTGGCCCTTAGGGAAGAAAAACTATTAAAGAGACTTGTTTGCTGGCTGCTGCCACTGATTCTGAAATGAAGAGTTATATAATTAACTGGTTCCTGGTGGAGTAGCTTTTCTGCCTCTTATACACAGTTCTTAGAATAAAGTTAGTATTAAAAAAAAATCAAACTTTTCACATTATAAATATTTGATAATTACTTGTTGAATCAATTACATAAAAATTGATTCCAGGATAAACATAATGTGGTGTGTACTTGCAATGGAGTATTATTCGGGCATAGAAAGGAATGGAATTCTGATACATGATACAACAGGGATGAGCCTTGAAAACATTATGCTTAGTGAACTATGGACACAAAGGGACAAATGGATGATTCATGTATATGCAGCAAATATTCAGATAGGCAAAGTCATAGAGACAGAAAGCAGAATAGTGCTTATCGGGACCTGAGGGAAGAGGGTAATGGGGACTTAGTGTTTAGTGGGGACAGAGGTTCTGTTTGAGATGACGACAAAGTTTTGGAAATGGGTAGTGATGATAGTTGCATAATATTGCGAATGTATTTAATGCCACTTAACTGTACACTTAAAATGTTCAATGGTGAATTTTATATTATGTGTATTTTGCCATAAAAATGTTTTAAAAATTGATTCCAATTCAGGAAGGATATATGACTTCTCCAAATGTAGAAATTTAGAAGTAAGCCTGTGCTTTTAACCTTCCGAGGGCTGTTTTCCTGTGGCTCTGCCCCTAGTCAGCAACAGAGAAGACCTTGACTCAGTTGCCAGAGACCAAAGTCTCAGCTGTAGCCTGATTCTACCCAGCTTCTTGTTGGGAGAGATGATAATATTTCTACGTAATATCTCTGAGGATATGGAGTTCATTTATTCTTCCAGAAATTCTCAGTGTGATCCCTGGATCAAGCCAGATTATCTGATTGCTCTGTGCTTAGGGTGTCATTTTGGCCTTGAGAATCACTTCCATGAGCCCTGGAAACAATAAAAAGCAAGTAGGAGACTCGCTGCTGTATTCACGTAGAGGCACTATCACTATGACTTTGCCTCCTGACCTCCCAGTGTGGGTGGTAAAGGATCCTTTAAGAATTTACCCAAGGAAGAGAAGGTTAACATTTTGGGAGAAATTTCTCTATGATAAGAAAAAGCTAACACTCTTGAGAAGTGTGTAAATTGTATTATCTTAAAGTCAGTGTGTTTATCTTGTGACTGTTTTCTCTTTGCTTTGGCCACTAGGATGCTCAGGACCTGATTTATGAATTTTATCAAGTAATAGTTTGTGCTTTATAATATACATTTCTATGGACTAATTTTTCCTCATACTCTTGTAGACTCTTTTTGTTATGTTGTCTTCTTTATGTGGTATACATATTGTACACAAGTTTTTGACATTAGATGGTTTATCAGTCAACGTTCTCTGGAGAACCCTGATGAATAGGGTGTGTGTGTGTGTGTGTGTGTGTGTGTGTGTGTGAGAGAGAACCCTGATGAATAGGGTGTGTGTGTGTGTGTGTGTGTGTGTGTGTGTGTGTGTGTGTGTATGTATGTGAGAACCCTGATGAATAGGGTGTGTGTGTGTGTGTGTGTGTAATGCTGGTGGCTGAGGCCAGGCAGGTTCACATTGGATTCGGGCAGATGGTAGAAAAACTGTGGAGCTTAATTATTTCTCAGGCCAGGGGCTCAGCAGGTTTCTGCCTGAATTTCACCCCCAACTCTGACAGCTCTGCCTGGGTGTAGGGCTGGACCACAGAGTGCTCCACTACCTCAGGAGGAGGCTGTGGCTGCCCCTGAGAGACTCTTGGCTGCTGGGTCTTTACTTTCTTGGAGATCACTGGCTGGGCTCGGAGTCTGCAGATGGCAGTTGCAGCCTGAGCCTCCCCCTCAGAAGAGTGGGAAATGCCTGTTCCTGCTGACTCAGAGCCACTCCACTGGCAGGAATGCAGCTCCATCTTCTGCACCCACTTTGGCTTCTGTGGCTGCTGGCTCTCATCCTAAAGCTAACTCTCGAGTTCCTAAACCCACAGCTGTTTCTCCAACAACCATTGCTGCCAACGTTCAGCTTCCAGGGCAAACTGCAACTCATGAATCCGTAACTCTCTGTCCAGAGACCACTCCAGTTCCAGGCACCGTTGGCTCTCAGCCTGCACCTCACAGTGCAGCTCTCAGACCCAGTTGGCCTCCTTCTCCAGTGCTTGTTCCGGTTCACACTGTCAGTGGTGCTCAGTATGCAGCTCATCTTGGGGCTTTCGACCTCTCTCAGCTTCTTGCACAGAGCTCTTGGTTTCTTCTCGCAGGATGGTAAAAAACACTCAGCCCACGGTCCCCACCAGGAGAGCCACCGGGAACAGCCACTCTTCTATTCCACCCCTCAAGGGTGTCAATGGCTCCATACTCATCTGCTCCGAATCCTGCCCACTATGCCAGATGTAATGCCAGTGGCAAGGCCAGGCGAGTTCACACTGGACTCGGGCAGATGGTAGAAGAAACTGCGGAGCTGGACAGGGTTGGGCCATTCTGTTTAATAGAGTCTCACTACAGCAGACAAGCACACAGGCAGGGGAAATTATTTCTCAGGCAAAGAAACAGCAAGACTGGCCCCTCACAGTGGCAGACAGGCAATCCGCCATCTGCAATCCTGAGCACAAGCACCCATAGCTTTATATAGGCTATACACATGTGGCACTGCCACGTGCTCATACACTAATCAGGCAAAGTGCTTATACCTGGTAACCCCGCAAGCAAGCCTAACACAGCTGCCCCACAGACAGTGATGTTTGTTTTAAGGAATTGACTCACATGAGTGTGGAGGCTAGCAGGTTTGAAATTTGCAGGGCAGGCCAGCAGGTTGGAGACTCAAGAGGGAACCAATTTTTCCTCTTAAGGCCTCAGCTGATCTGATGAGGTTCTCATATTATGGTGGGTAATCTACTTTACTCAAAATTCACTAATTTTAATGTTAATCACTTCTAAAATCAATCCTTTCAGCAACATCGAGATGTGTTTAACCAGACAATTGGGTATCATAACCCAGCCCAATTAAACGTGTAAAATTAACCATCATAGATAGGGATTAAATATATAATAGAGTTTTTAAAAACTGGACATAATCGTTCTTTGTCCTTAACATTTGCTTATTTGAATGCATGTAGATAATGTTTCCAGTTCCCTCCCACCTCCTCATCTAGGTTCAAGTCTCATGTTGTCATGATTTCATCACCTGGTAGGGCTGTCTTCCAAAGCCTGGTTGGCTACATGGTATAGAGCCTGCACTGTGTGTGGACGTGTTGACTGTGTGAATGTGCTGACCTGCCAGCACACCCTGCTATTTGTTAGTGTTACAGAGTTCTGCCAGCTGCTTGCTAAACAGCCATTTTTGTAGAGGGACGTGATGAGGTACATGATTTCACCAGTTATTACCATTCCCAACTAGAAGGGGCCCAGGTGCATGTTAATAAAACATTAGCTCACTCTCTCTGTAAACTGAACAGCATTACCTGACCTGATTCCGGGGATTTCATGCATTTGATATTGTTCAATTGGTTATATTGCTGCTGTTCTACTCTGCAAGGTCGTCAAACATCCGGAGATCTGCCTTTTGTGAGAAAACATTCCAGCTGTTCAGGAATGTAACTCACCTTATCTTTTTTTTTCTTTGGTAGACTGGTGGTTACTTCCTTTGGGCGCAGTTGGCGAGGAGTCTGACAGCCACACTGTCTGTCTTAAGGTAAGAATGGAAGTGATTACAGATGGCCTTTGTCATTTCATCCGGAAGCTTTGGGTCGGCTTGTCAGGGATCTGCATGCGCTCTTGAATGTCTTGGGACTCTGTCTTTAGCCCATCTCCTTGGAAGTGTGCCAGGTGTTCTCTCCCATTCCAACCCTTTGCTGCTCCCTGGAGTCCGGGCATTTCCAATCCTGGTTTTGGCTTTAGTTCCATTTCTAGTGAACCCAAGGAGGGCGTCTCTGTACCCAGGCAGTGATCAGCGGATCAAAGACTTTTCTGCTTCCCAGAAGTTTCTTGTCAGAAGTGTTTCTGTCAGCTGAAATAAGTTGCTCATTCTATTTAGTAAGTGCATGTACTGATTAGATCATTGAGCATTTGTAATTACAGGATATTCAAATGTTAAGGACTAGAAAATATTTCTTGATCCCAAACAGGATGAGAGTGTTCATTCTAACAGAGAAGAGGCAACAGCATTGATGTGGGCACATTTAAAGTTGTCTTTTACTAATGACCACTTTCTACTTCATTTCGCCCTTTTGGTTCAGGTATGGTCCTTAATACACAGGCTGAGCAGGTTTGATTGTTGGGCATGTCTCCATTTTCCATTTTCCCCGTGAAAACACTGAGTCTGAAATCTGGTTTTCTGAGGTCTGGCTAGAGAGACCAAGAATTGTCTTTTTGTAGCTTCAGAGACCTCAGCCTGGTCTGCGAAGTAGCCTGCCTGGTGTGGGTGCAGCTCCCAGTGTAGAGGCTCCCTGCCCTGCACGCAGACCTCCCACCTTGTAGCTGATGGTGAAGGAGGCCGCCTCCAGAGGAAGTTGTCTGAGATTATGTGCTGATGGGGCCTGGGCCATGTTTACCTTCCTGTTTCTTGTCTAAAGAGCAGCTTGAATTATTAGTACCTGTGTTTGTTAATGCTAATTATGTGTTTCAAGTACAAAGCAGTATTCTGTAGACATCTACTAAGATGCTTTTTTACTGCTTGCCTTTTTTTAAAGGATGATATTGTACTACCCTAATTAAGTCCAAGAAAACAAGTAGGAATCTGTATGTTATCATCAGTGTTACCCCTCAGGGAATACTGGGTGGCATGTGAGTTGTTACTTCAGCTTAAGAGTCTGCAGTGAATGAACCTGAAGTGTGTGGAGATCAGAGCAGTGATGGTCCAGCAATGAGACCTATGGAGAGCACTGGGCGATCATCCAAAGCAAGGAGACTTCATGCCTTTTTAGTTATAGCATTCAAAAGTGTCAGGAACATCATCATCATCATCATCATCATCATCATGATAATCACAATAATAATGCTAACAATGGTAATTAAAAAGTAACTCTAATATTAACCGTCTCGTCTCTGTCACCACAACCATGACCGCTAACATTTATTGGCTCCTACTTCCTGCTAGGCACGAAGCTAAGTATATTATTTGCATTATTCTTTCCTAATCTGCACAGCATCCCTAGGAGGAAGGCCCTATGAATATCCACCTTTTACAGTTGAGGAAACAGGTTTAAAGTGATTAGGTAAGTTGCTCAAAGTAAGCCAGCCATGCTAGAAAGGGGCAGACTGGGTGTAACTGCTCAGCAGCCCACTCTGGGGTGGGCCGTGCTGCAGCTTCAACTACATGCGGTGTGTATGGCGACAGTCCACTCAGCCTTCACATTTGCCCCTGCTCTGGTGCTCTGTCCTCTGGCCACTTTCCATTGACAGCCTGCAATGATGCAGTCAAAACATTAAAAATATATATAAGTAGTTCAAGATTGTGAAAGAATATTTGGCGTATAGAGAATATAATGAAGATTAAAAACCACCCAGTTAAATTTTTTTTTTTTTTAATTTATTGATTTCAGTAAGAGAGGAAGGGAGAGAGAGACAGAGACAGAGAAACAGATACAGAAACATCAAGCTATTCCTGTAAGTGCCCTGAACCGGATTGAACCGGCACCTCCTGGGCTTTGGGATGAAGCTCTAACCAACCAAGCTATCCAGCCAGGGCTCCCCAGTTTTAAAAGATGCCAACTCTCTAAGTCATGGACAGGTCATGTGCCTGGCCCCTGTGCACAGTGTGTTCACATAGTTACTATATGTTTAAGTTTTGAATTTTAAATGTAACAAGTATTTTCCTGTCCCTTTGCTTTCACAAGCCTATTTTAATGGCCACTGTGTATGGTTAGAGGGCTCTTCAATTTATTCCACAAGAGACTGTATCCTTGCATTGCTCCCCTGTGATGAGTCCAGAGCTTCTGCTCACTGTATTGGGTAGCCAGTTTCTTTCTGAGACAGTGGGTTGCAATTGTGGGGTGTCTATGCCCCTCACATTGTAAATACCTTGTATCTTAAGTGGGGCTGGGCAGGGGTCCTACTGGCCTGGCTCCCGGAGACTCCAGTGTGGCTCTGCACACCTTCCCTTTCCAGAAGTCCCTTCAGTTTGCATCTTCATCTGTGTACTATGTACGTCTAGTTGTGACATCTTAGGATAAACGGTGCAGGCCACCAGCCATGAAAACTGAGTACATCCAGGACATGGCTGGAGGAAAAAGATAAACAACCGTTAGAAATGTAGCAATATTTTCCACATAACTCTATGTACCCAACATCCAGGAAGCCCTACCCTAGAGACTTAGCCAAGAATAAGGTCAGCTAATCGCACCTCTTCCGCCGTTGTAAACGCTGCTTGCTTGCTCAGCCTAGATAGCTACCCTATAAAAAGGAGCCATTTTAGAAGCTCGGGGCTGCAGTGCTCCCTTGCGTGGGTTGCCTGCAGTCCCTGCGCATGTTTGCAATAAAACTTATAAAATTCACTTTGGGTTTGCTGTGTCTGTCTCCTGGGATGTAACACATGGAGGCCCCAGCGAGATAGGCCGTGTAAGACCCCTCCTCATGGAGTGGGCTGCATGCAGCAGACCTTGGTAGCTGGCCAGCCTCCAGCTGTTGCCGTTTGGAAACTGAATTTGGCTGATTCGAAACATTTGGAGTCTCGAGACTGTTTGGTAAGGAAGCTTCCTCTTTGAATATTTGGAAACAGAGCTCTGGTTAGAAAAGGGTGTAGTGGAGCAGGCGGGACACCACCTGATTTCTCCCTACCCGGTCAGTTGGGGAATGCAGGATGCTGCCTTCTCCCTTTTGGTTTCAGTTTAGAAGTTTTGTTTGTTTCATGTGCATATTGGTTTGTTTGTCTGCTTCGCCCATTGCTTCCTCACAGGATTCCTTCGAGAGTCAAGGGCTGTGGGTCAGGGGCAATCTGCTGCCCTAACACCTCTTCAGTGCTTGCTTGATAACTTTTCTGATTTCTCTCACAGGGCACGAGACTATGAGACTCCTGTTGATTCCGCCATGTTGTGGACTCTTTGTGAACTAGAATGGCCAACCTTTGGTGTAGGGTGGCCCTCGGAGGGCACTTTCAATTTACCCACACTCTTTGCTGTCAGGGCAAATGTCTATTTGGTCCTACACCCTGACCAGATGCTATATATAGATGTTTGGATTGACATAGCCACGGGAAGACCAGGTTATGTTAAGAAATTTTTTAAGAACTATATTAAAGGAAATTCATAAACAAGCCCACAAATTATAGGAACTAACTAAAGGCCTAAGAGAGTGCTGGAGGAAGTATAGAGTAGAAACTAGTTTCGGATATTCAGATATTCACCTACTGACCCAAAGAAATTTTACCCATTCAGAAAATAAAGGGTAAGAATTAATATTAAGAAGATACATTGAGAACTCTCTGTAAATTAAAATGGCCAACTTAAGAGCAGACTGGCCAAACTAAGGATTGCTAGACCCATAGAAAACATAGAGAGTCTAGCGTACTATCACCAGCACCCACCCGCAGGCAGGTGGCATGGTCAGTATGCAGCCCAGTACGGCAGCAGAGTAGAGAAAGAAAAGGCAGCCAGGCTGCAGCTGGCTGCAGGAGAAGCAGCAGAGAAAAGGAAAAAAAAAAAGAGAAGCGGCAGGCTCCTCTCACAGTTTCGGGCACCTGCCCCTCCCCCTTGGGCACCGGGAATCCCAGGCACCCTGACTGATTCCCTTATAGTGTATATAACAAAGAAACCTCTTTTTTAGCTCAAGGGCTGAGCCACTGCTTGGTCAGGCAAAAGATAACAGTGCAGTAAGCTAGAGGCTATCATCACCTTGCTACAGCCCCCTGCCCTCCTCTGCTTTGGCTCCAGGGAATCCCCACCTCCTACCTGGAGCCAGACCCGAGGAGAAGATCTAGGGAATACGGCCCCTTCTAAACCCACTGCTTTAGCCATAATAGTCAAGAATTATAAGAAAAAGGTCCTCAGGGAATTATAGGGTTACTATGTCCCTGAGGAAATTTAGGACCTTAAGTAAACTAGAATACCCCACTGTTAAGAAAATAAGTTTATAAAGTTGTGTGTTTTTTTAGTTTACTACCCCGACCCTTATAATGTTGTAAAGCTCTATAGGTCAAAAAGAGGGTTAGCATCTCTTTGCCAGCTGGGAAGCCACAAAATAGTAACTACATTCTGACCATTCTTTATTTTTCTCTGAAAATCAGTAGTTCATTAGGGATAGTAGTTTATAATCTCTTATTCTGAATCGTACTAAATTTGTACTAATAATAAAGCATATAGAATTGTATAGTCTGTCAAATACAAAGACTTCCTTTTTGTACCAAAGATCTGTTGTTACAAAAAAAAAACATTTTCTATGTTAGAAATGTATATGTTATTTCAACAGTCTTTTGTTAATTCTCCTTTTCATTTGCTATTTCATAGCCTGTAATGTTAAAATTTTAGTTTAAATATTAGGGGCTATGTAACACTAGTCAGCTCTGGAATTCCATGAAATCAGGAGCTTTCTGAACTCTCTTGGTTTATAACCTGATCAGTTCTAACTGGTGCAGCAGTTTTGGTGGGGCTCAGCTGGGTTACTCGGGGAATTTAGTTTTTCAAGATGATCAGACCTATAAACTCTTCAAAGGTGAAGTGTCTTAGCTACTTTTCTATACTTGCTGTCATCCCCACTTCTATGCCTGCTACCAACTTTCTCCCCACGCCCATGCACCCACAGAGTAGACAGTGCAAAGTACGTGCTCAACAAACCTGTGATGAGCAAGCATATACGCATGACAGAAGCTTCTGGTCTTGGTCTAAGAACCTTTAGCACTATGTGTGATCTCACTTACCAAACTAATAAGATTGGCTCATTTAGATGTGGTGACTTTGTTTATAGTAGACAAGGACTTTTAAGCCTCCAAAATCTCTCATAGCATATTTCAGAATGATTTTCCTACCAAGCTGATTACCAGTTATTCCTGCATGTTACCCATAAGAGAACACTGATCTATGAAACTCAGTATTTTCTTTTCCTGTATTATGTGTAGTGTGGGTTTATTTGCTTAGGTCATAGAAAAATCAAAGCTTAAAATTTATTATTTTCTTACTTTGAAAAGCAGAAAAAATGAAGGCACTTTGGGCTTCCTGAATTCTTGGAGTCACATGCCCGGGCTGTGGGGATTTAATGTCTGGTTCTGACTGGCTCCCCCTGAATCTCACCTGGTGATGCTGACCTTGAAATGGTTTGATCCTGTCTTGAAGGTAGCTACCCACTTCTTCGTGCAATATTTAAGACCCATGGTATTAAGCTACTTCCAAGGAGGCCAAATCTTGCCATTTCCGGCTCTGTAGTTATCACAGACAAAAAAGAACAAAATGTGTGTTTCCACACCATCCCCCTCTGCAAAGACCTAATTTGGCACGTACCATGATGGCACAGAAAGCTTGCTTCCATCTTCGTAGATTTGATCATTAATTAATCTTAGCTTTTTCCCAAGCTAACATACTGACAGCAGTGGGTGACTTCTAGGTGGGTGAAATGAGAGCTTGGAAGCACCGTGTGGTGGTTGGTGAACCTCCTGGCAAAGATGCAAGTGGCTGGTTTCCTGAGGTGTGTGTGTGTGTGTGTGTGTTTGAAATGCTGCTGGTAACAAAGCTCATTTGTTTAGGGCTCTGTAGCAGTTATCTCTTGTTGCATAATAATAAACCACCCCAAACTTAGTGTTTTAATAAGCCACTGTTTTATTAGCTCATGATTCTGTGGGTCAGCAATTTGGGCTGGGCTCTGGCAGTCTCCCTTGGGGTCACTCATGCCGGTGCCTGGGAGGTGGCTGATCTAGGAGATGGCAGCTGGGATAACTCATCTCCATCATTTGCTTTTATCCTGCAATAGGCTAGCACAAGCTCCTTCATATGACAGTGCTGTCCAGCAAAAGGACAAGAGTGGAAAGTGTACTTTCTATTGGTCAAAGAACGTCATAGGGCCAGCTCATGGGGGGGTTGTTGAAAACAGACTTCACCTATTAATGGATCGGCTGCAAAGAATTCATGGCCACCTAAAATTTATCACAGGCTTTTAATTTGGACATAAATGTAATCTGAAATTACTTTATTGTAAAATGACTATATTTTGCCTTTAAACTATCCTGGAGTAGGGATGGTGCTGTCAGCCCATCTGAGAGAGGTCTAGAAGACAGAAGTTTTCTGTAATATACCCCAGACATTAATAATAAAGATAGTAGTAATAACAAGTATTAATATTGTTCTTGCTATATGCCAAGCACTGTTTTAAATTCTTTACATGTCATAATGCATTTGGTCCTTACAGTATAGGTACTATTTTTGTCCCCATTTTATAGATGAGAGGACTAAGGCACAGAGAGGCTACATGACTTCACCTGATGTCATAAAGTTACTAAATGGCAGACCTGAGATGCCACCCAGGCAGACTGGCTCAGAGTCTGTGCCTTAACCCCCAAGGCCTCTTAAGTTAATAGAAACTAATTCTTTCTGACTCTTAGCAGCGGTCTCTCTTGGACTATGTAGTTTTTTGAAAGGCAGGGAATTGGCTATTGGAGAGGGACACTAAGCCTTTTGGGGAACACCAGGTGGTAAAAAACGGGACTGGTCACATTGTAGGAGCCCTAACTAGAGGTGATGACAGCACTTGTGATCCCATGCAACACAGTAATTCTTCTGTATGCAAATGTGTGGATGTGTCTGGTGATGTGCTGGTCATGGTCATTGTCCTGGTGTCACTCTGTTCTTCCTCTGCATCAGTGTTTGAAGAATGAGAATATTTAATAATGTCCTCCCCAGCCTTTCAAAAAGCCTCTTGTTCTTGGCTTTAGGTAGTCAGAAACCCTCTGCTCCAAGGAAAATGTTGTGGTTCTTTAGGTTTTTGTTTAATGGGGGATTAACAGCCTCCTTTCTACAGCATTTGTGGAAGTGTCCAGGTAGCACCAGGTGGTTTATCTAAGGAAAGTGACAAATTATACTGAAATTTATCCTGTCACCCTTGCAGCCATGTTGGAGTGACCCCTGGCACCAGTGTCTTAGTAAGGGGCTCACGCTCTTTCCTCGGTGTCAGGGGTGGAAATGTGTTGGAGTCAGGACTTTGCATTTAGCACTAGAGCGGGGAGAAAGCACCTGTCTGGGACATACAGGCCGTCATTCTAGCCATCTGGCGTCTCTTCTCCACCAAATCCCATTGTTGTCTGTTCACTCCACAGCTAGCCACCTAGTCTCCTTTCTGTCATCCTTGCTCTTCTCTGCGGACTCAGTGACTGTTCCCACTGCTGGGAGGTTTTGCCACAACTTCTATATCTGGAAGAACCTACATGTTCACCCTAATGGGGTCTTCAGCTAGAATCGGAGCTGAAAGCTAGACAATCTGGCGGTGCAGAGCCGCAGGGAGAGGGCAGAACATGGGCCGGTAGACCCAGGCTGCTGCTGCCCTGCCCCTGCTGTCACTGCTCACCTCCCCACACCAGGAACTCCCCCGAAGGCCAGACTTCTTGCTTGCCAAACAAGAGCTCATAGGGATGCTCCCTCATCTAGTGGGAACCCGGTTACCTTTGTAGTCTTCCCCCTTCAGCCGATCTTGCAGAGTGTATAGCCCTGCCCTGCCTACATTAAGTACTTGTTCCTTTCTGGATGCTTGCTTCCTTTTCTTTGTGTCCAAACCAGCCTGGACGGTTTATCCTCCACCTAGATGGGTAAACCTGACAGGCAGGTCTCTGCAGCAGAGTCCCCACACAGTGCTTTACTGCAGAGCTCAGCCTGTGTTTAGGACAGCGAGAGAGCACAGGCAGGAGGCTGCCTTTGTTTCCTGAGGCCTTTGGGCTGCTCCTTCCTGGATGTAGAAGAAATTGCTTCCTGTGATGGGTCTGGCCAGCAGGCCATGTCCCTGTCACGCCCTTCCGCTTGGTCGGCCAGGACTACTGAAACCTGAACCTTTGATCTTCAGTCGTCAACTTTAGTTGCCTTTGTCTTTGGCTAACGTGCCTATTTTGGGGACAGGCAGTGCGCAGGACCCGAGTGTGTGTGGAGGAGGGAAGAGAGGGGAGAGGCCGCCTCCGGGACGGTGTGAGCAGGGGATTTGGTGTGCCTAGAAAGCTGTGGTTCACCACACACAGGGCCCTTGAGTGCAAACAGAAGTCCTCGTGCCTCCTGGAGGGCCAGGGGTGGGGGTATTCCTTCACTTTATCCTCAAAGAGGATGGTCAGACATGGTATTTCCTTGAATTCACTGCAGTTTTGACTCACCCTGTGGTTGCTGGGTTTCATTGTTCCCCTTTTTTAGAGATTTTATGACTAATATTGTAGGAAGACAACACCTGAAAATTTGTAGAAGTCTTTTACTTTTTTTTTTCTAGCAGTGATGATGGTTGCTTAAAGATAAACATAGAAAGGGAGTTAAAAAAAAGAAAAAGAACTTAGCTGTAGGCTGGCCCTAGGCAAGGAAGGCTGAGGAGAAGGCATTTTCAGTGGTTGAAACCACATCTGCCCATCTGCATGTTTGGCTGGGGGCTTCCAGCCCCCAGTAGCAGGCACTTGAGCAACTTTATCATTCTGGTTTGTTCTCGGCCAGTGGCTCTTTTCTTGAAAGGTTGTTTCAGTAGCCCAACTAAAGCACAGCATTTCAAATTTAACCTTAGGAAGCTCTCCAAGTTTTATCTTCAGGAAGTCTTTCTAGAATAGAGATATAAACGTCTGCTCTAAACATGACAAGCCTGTGCACGATTCTGCTCTTCTCACCACCATCACTTTCCATGTGTAACCTGTGAACACCGAGTCCTGGCTGCTTATTAGCTGTATGTCCCCCTTTCTCAAAACGTAGGTCTCCACTAGGATAAGAAGAGCAAAGGGGTTCGATCTGGGATGTTACCCTGTGTTTGCTACACAGTGGGATGGCACCAGATGCATGGTGAATAAATGTGTTTGCACAGTGTCATCTGCAGCATATACTCTGATCTTAGGGGTCTGACTTCTATTTTATATTTATCCTCAGGTGTACTTAGGTGTGTGAGCAATACTTTTTGCTTCAGTTTACTTCAGAGCCTCAGCGATACAATATATCCAATCAATTTGTTGCCAAAACCACAGGTCGTAAACCTACTTAACTATCACCTAAGAGAACTTTAGTATGAGGCAATGATGTAGGATAGTTACCTGCCATCTATGAAATCAATTTATTTTCTATATTTTTAGAATCACTAGATTTGTAATTAAACAGTATTTTTAATTTTTATTGAAATGTATTTGACATATAACATTTAAATTTAAGGTATACAACCTATTAATACATTTACATATTGTAGTATGATCGCCATTTTAGTGTTTTCACCTCAATCACATCAAATTAATATCATTTCTTTTTTTGTAGTGGGAATAATTAAGACTGAGTCTCTTAGCAAGTTTGGTGATGGTCATATCATATTGTTCACTATACTGTGCATTAACTCTTCAGAACTTTCTTGGCTACTAATTATTAGGAAACAGTATTTTAAGATATCTCCCTCAAAAGGGTGAATTAGAGTAATGTAATATGGAACATAGAGAGGTTCAGATTAATTAGGAAATGAGAATCCCTAATGCAGTCATGGATTTGCTCCTGAGATTGGTTGTAACTCTGGGAGGGAAAGGTCTTCAATGTTCAAGTCTTTAAAATGAACTGCCATAAAATCTTGAACTTTCTCTTACTAACATGTGCTTCCCATGTTGGAATAAGACATTGTATTAGCTTTGTAGGATTCCTTAAATAACAGGCAGCGACCAAGAGAAGAGAACCAGCTGGTGTTCCTGTAGTATTTCTTTCCACTGAAGTTACAAATGTCCTCTCAGCCATTTCTTCCCTACCTTGTCCATCCTTGTTATCACCAGAGGCCAAATGCATAGTTCTGT